>NW_011888857.1:8053783-8088556 GCF_000151845.1 Pteropus vampyrus
ATTGAAGAGTCTTTCCTATCTCCAATGTATGGTTTTGGCTCCTTTGTCAAAAAATAGTTGCCCGTTTTTGTATATGGGTTTATTTTTGAGCTGTCAATTCTATTCCTTTGATCTGTTTTCCTCCTAGTACCATGCTGTTTTGACTGTTGTAGCTTTGTAGTGTGGTTTGAAGTCAGGGAGTGTGATACCTCTGGCTTTGTTCTTTTTCTCAGGATTTCTTTGGCTCATTGGGGTCCTTTGTGTTTCCATATATATTTGAGGATTATTTGTTCTATTTCTGTGAAAAATGCCATTGGGATTTTGATGGGGATTGCATTAAATCTGTATATCGCATTAAGTGAAGTGACCATTTTAACAATGTTAATTCTTACAATCCATGAATACAGGATATCTTTCCATCTTTTTCTGTGTTCAATTTCTTTTAATAGTGTCTTATAGTTTTCAAAGTACAGGTCTTTCACTTCCTTTGTTAATTTTATTATTTTTGTTGCAGTTGTAAATGGGACTGGTTTCTTCATTTCTTCTGATATTTCATTTTTAATATATAGGAATGCAACAAATTATTGTATGTTGATTTGTATCCTGCAAATTGTTTATTTCTGATAGTCATATGGTAGAGTCTTTAGGATTTCTTATATATAGAATTATATCTTCTGCAAAAAGTGACAGTTTTATTTCTTCATTTATAATTTAAATGCTTTTCTTTTTCTCTTGCCTGATTCCTCTGCCTAGGACTTCCAGTACTGTTGAATAACAGTGGCGAGAGAGGGCATCTTTGTCTTGTTCTTGATCTTAGGGAAAAGTTTTCAGCTTTTCACCATTGAGTATATTAGCTGAGGATATGTCATATATGGCCTTTATTATGTTGCGGTACTTTCCTCCTATACCCATTTATTGAGTGTTTTAATCATAGGTGGATGCTGTATCTTGTCAAATATTTTTTGCATCTATTGATATGATTGTAGGATTTTTACTTTTATTTTGTTAATGTGGTGTATCACGTTGTTCGATTTGTGGAAGTGGAACCACCCTTGAGTCCCTGAAATGAACTTCACTTCATCATGATGTGTGATCCTTTCAATGCATGTTTTATACGATTTGCTCACATTTTGTTTAGGATTTTTGCCTCTATGTTCATCAGAGATATTGGCCTGTAATTTCCTATTTTTGTGTCATCTTTGACTGGTTTTCATATTAGGGTAATGTTCCCTTCATGAAATAAAAAAGGAAGTATTTCTGCTCTTCAATTTTTTGGAAGAGTTAGACATGGAGAGATATTAATGTTCTCTGAATATTTGGTAGACTTTTCTAGTGAAGCCATGCTGTCCAGGACTTTTGTTTTTCAGGAGGATTTTCCATTATTGTTTCAGTTTCCTTAGTAGTGATCAGCCTACTTATATTTTCCAATTCTTCATGGTTCATTCCAGGAAGTTTATATATTTCTAAGAATTTGCCCATTTTTTAATTGAATTTGGCATCATATAGCCTTACTAAGTACTCTTACATAATCCTTTTTGTTTCTGTAGTGTCTGTTTTAAATTCTTTCATTTTTGATCTTGAGTCTTTCTCTTTTTTACTTAGTAAGTCTGACTAGAGGTTTACCTATTTTCTTTATCTTTGAAAAGAACCAGCTCTTGGTTTCATTAATTTTTTCTAATGTCCTTTTGCATTCTATTTTATTTATTTCTACTCTGATTTTCTTTTCTTTTCTTTTTTTTTAATTGACTTTTGGCTTTGTTTTTCTTTTTCTAGTTCTTTAAGGTGTAATGATAGATTGCTTACTTAGATTTTTCTTTCTTGAGGTAGGCCTATTTAAGAAAAAAAAGGAGTGTATTTAATTACTCACGCATACTTGAATGAGAGATGTTCCTCTGAGAGTCTGGAGAACGCTTTTTGTTTGTTTTTTAAGACTTTTTTTTTTTTTTTAGAGCAGTTTTAGGAACACAGCAAAATGGACAAGAAGGGATAGAGACTTCTCATATGTTACCTTCTCCCACACATGCATAGCCTTCCTCATTATTAACTTCCCCCACCTGATTGATACATCTATTGTAACTAGTGAACCTATGGTGACATATAACCTTCAATCAAAGTCCATAGTTTACATTACAGTTCGCTCTTCGTGTTGTATATACTGTCGGTTTGGACAAATATGTAATGACATGTATTCATCATTATAGTACCACATAGAGTATTTTCACTGCCTTAAAAGTCCTCTGGGCTCCACTCGTTTATCCCTACTGTCAAATCCTGGTCTTTAAGAACCTTTTTGAAATTAAAATTATTGCGGTGACATTGGTTAATAATACTATATGTTTCACATATACATTTCTATAATACATTATCTGTATATTGCATTGTGTGCTCACCACCCAAAGTCTGGTCCCCCTCTGTCACCGTATATTCGTTTGCCTTACCCTCTTTACCCTTTCCCCTCTGGTAAGCACCATACTGTTGTCTTTGTCTATGCATTTGTTTGCATGTTTGCAGCTTTCTGTTTTATATTGCACATATAAGTGAAATCTAATGAATCTTGTCCTATGCCATCTGACTTATTTTGCTTAGTATAACCATCTCAAGATCTATCTACGTTGTTGCAAAAGGCAGTATTTCATCATTTTTATAACTGAGTAGTAGTGTAGTCCATTGTCTATATGAAGGCAGGCATTTATGGCTATAAACTTCCTAAGAAATTTAATATGTAATATAGTCACTTTATCTTTTGATCTCTTCTTATATTTCTTTAACACGATAGTTGTTTAATAGCATGTTGTTTAACCTCCACATATTTGTGGTTTTTGTAGCATTTTTTTGTAGTTAATTTCCAGTGTCATACTTTGCGGTAGGAAAATGTGCTTGGTATAATTTAAATCTTCTTAAATTTATTGAGACTAATTTTGTGCCCTAACATTTTGTCTATCCCTGAGAATGTTCTGTGTGCTTTGAGAAAGTTCTTAATTTATCAATTAAGTCCATTTGGTATAATGTGTTATTTAAAGCTAATATTTCCTGATTGGTTTTCTGTTTGGTTGATATATCCATTACTGTCAATGGGGAGTTCAGGTCCCCTACTCTAATTGTATTTTTATCCATTTCTCCCTTTAGGTCTGTTAATAATTGCTTTATATATTGTAGTGCTCTCAGGTTGTGTGTATATGTATTGATAAGTGTTCTGTCTTCTTGATGAATTGTCCCATAATATTATGAAATGTCCATCTTTGTTTCTTGTTACTTTTTTTTTTACTCTTAAAATCTGTTTCCACTTATGTAAGTACTGCTACACCCACTTTTCTGGAGGCTACCTGCTTGAAGGATCATCTTCCACCCTTTCACTTTGAGCCTATCTATGTTTGTATTTGAAGCTGAGTTTCCTGCAGGCAACATATAGTTGGGTCTTATTTTTTAATTCATCCCACTACTCTGGGCCTCTTCATTGGTGAATTTAATCCATTTACATTTAGGATGATTATTGATATATGAGGACTTACCATAGCCATTTTCTTTTTTCTTTTTTCTGATTGCTCTATCTGCATTTTTTTCCCCTTGTAATTCTGTCTACTATTTTAGTTTAACAGTTTTTATTTTTCCTCCCCTGTTTTCTTTGTTTTGTTTTGTGTTTCAGCTCTGAATTTTTTTTTATTATGGTTACCATTTAGTTTGTGTAAAATGTCCCATACATAATTATCCTTTTTCTTCTGATTGCCTCTCATCTTCATTCACCTACACCCATCCAGTCCTTTTCCACCTCCTTTTTTATGATTTCATTGTCACCAATTATCCCTTTTTATTTTGTGCATTCCTTAGCAAATTGCAGTAGTGATAGTTATTTTTAATGCCACTTTTCTTCCCCTTTTAACTTTGTTATAATTGTTTAGTAACCCATTCTGAAGTAGATTTGCAGTTTCTTGCATCTGTCTTAATCATCTTACTCAAAGTTTTGTATGCTTTTGTATTTTAGTTTCTGGTATAAGAGCTCCTTTCAACATTTTTTGTAACGGAGGTCTTGTGGTGGCAAGTTCTCTTAGCTTTAGTTTGAGAAAGCCTTTATTTCTCTCTCATGTCTAAAGAATAACTTTCCTGGATATATTATTAGCTCATGGTTTTTCTCTTTCAACATTTTGAATACTATTCTCTCCTGTCTTATAATTTTTCTACTGTGAAATCTGATAATAATCTAATGGCATTTCTTTCTAGGTTATAGTCCCTTTTCACTGGCTACTAGATCGAACAATATGGTTGACCAGGACACATTAATTTACTCTTTTGTAATGTAGGACTAGAACACTCACCTGTGCTATAATGATAATTCATATTAATCTAGGTATGAAAGTCCCTTGTAAGTTACCAAAAAAAAAAAATCTATATAAAACTGATGAAAAGATACTTTCTCTTTTAATGCTAGGAATGAATATAAGCATTGCTGCTTTGTTTCACTTTGGTAGAGAGTAGAAAGTTCTTTTAAAAATAATTGTAGTCTTCCTCTTTATCATAATTGATTTCAGCTTAAACTGAATGGTCATCTGTGTTGAACAGTTTGAAGTATAAGTATGATGCAATTAGACTCTACATACATATATCAATGCATTTCACAGGGATCGCAATACTAAGGATGCAGTGGGTGGGACAAAATCACAACAGGCAACTTTATTTGTAGAATTTGATCCAAAAATTAAGAAAATATAAATAAATGGAACTGAATCTCTTATGTTAGTACACAAAATAAACCAAAAAAAAATACATCAATATTTACTATGGGATCATTTAAATGTATTTGCAAATGATCTCATTAGGGAAACGTGATTTACAACACGGGAAACTTCTCTTAACAACCGTAGACTTAAATGCACTGCACTGTGGGTCACCTAGACTAGTTAGCAAGAATGAGCAAAGTGGTAGGTCCAAAAGGCAAACACCTTCCTCAGATGGAGACTTTGGTAACTGTCTGTGGTAAAAAAGAAAAAAAAAAACAAACAAAAACTACTGTTCTTCATCATGTTGGATGGTCATTTTGTCCATTTTTCTCCTGCGATGATGAGTCCATTTTAAATACTTCAATTATTATGAAGACACTCCAAATCCACAGAACAGCAGACACTTCCATTCTGTGCATCAAGACACAAGTGTTAGGCAATTGAGACATAGATAAATCAATTAGCAATGTGCACTTTTATATATAAAATTACCATCTACATTTTGAGGCAAACTCCAGGAATGCTATAGAAAAATGCTAGAGAAAGGATTATGAGACGCTCCAGGGTTTTACTGGCAGTGTAATTTCTTACCCCTGAATGATAATTTGCCATTAATAAATCTAACCAAAAGTACCACAATAACCTGAAGGCAACTCCAACATGGGTTCCAGAAAGGTTGGAACCTGTAGGAATAACTGCAGTCTCTTATGGTGACTGTGAAGGGAACAGTACATATTTAGATGCATAAGTACTAGAAAGTCATTAAAATCAATTACATGTATTAATGTAAAAAATATTCCTCTATAATCTCCCCCCCTCAAATAAATCTCAAACTTGATCTCCCAGAATTAATACTACATAACACAGGTCTTCACATCCGATCATTTTGTTTGCTGGGCTGAAGGTACACATGGACCATGGCACTTTTGCTATATGAAGTTTGATATCTTTTTTTCTTTTGGGGCTGCATCTTAAGATGGTACTTTCCAGAAAAGGGAGAAAAAAATCCACATTTATAAGAGCATAACAAGACAAGGTGGGAACCTTGCACTGATGCCTGAAGCTGAGGCAGAATTTGATAGACTCAAATAGACTAGTATTTTTAACAGGCTTAATCATGGCAATCTTAAACAGATGTCTTGGAAGAGATTTGACACTGTCTTACCCTTGCTTCAAGTCAGCTATAGTCATAAACTTTGGAGGGGTCAGTGTTTAAAGACATATGAAGAAGCCTCAAGGGAAATTCTCCAAAAGGACAGGGAAAATAATCACAATTAAATCCTGTATCAACAGTGTCAGGTCATCACGATAATTAAACAGCAAACAACTTCATAGAGCACTTTTTTCTAACATTGAGAACTTCATGAATGAGCTTTAAAATTTTCCAGGATGAAAACATGTCTTTTTTCTCTTTTTAATATATAGGTCAAAATAGCTTAAAGCTGTCACAATTTGGCCTAGATTCAATTGTTAAAATTCTGTAGTTTAAAAGCAAGAGAGAGGACTATTTTATTCTATGTTCATTTGTAATTTGCCTTTATACACAGTGCAGCTATGATCCATTCAGACATATTAACTTCCTGTGAGAAGTAAATGCTACTTGTGTTTCCACCATGGCCCCTGGAACCTGTGCATCCAGAAACCTCAGGAGCGAGCCTCCTGTGAGTGTTCTCAGCATGGTTCTCTTCGGGACATCCAATTACCTTGCATTTACAGGTTGTGCAGGGAGATCCAGCCATTGTCCACACTGAGCCACTAAGCCTTGAAATGCCATAGCTGTCCAGGCAAGTTCTCCTGATGTCATAGGCGATGTTATCAGCCAGGCAGGGGTCACTGACACAGCGGGGACAACACTCTCCTTCCAAAATGGCTGAGTACTCACAGTTCAAATTGGGGCAACTGAGTGGCCAGCAATCTACCTCTCCTTCCTGTGGAGAGAAAGCCAAAAATGTCTCATCATTGTTCTTATGTACGATTCTGTTGCTAAAGTCCCAGAGGACAGAGTAATTATTATATTTTTATCATGGCGACATTGGTTAATTCTCACCACTGTCCTCACTGAATGTTTCTACTTTAGCACCATTATGGGTACAATGTGTTTTCTCCTTGAAGAGCTACTATAGGTAACACCTCATCTGAGATGCTTTTGATGACCATCTATACTGTAGCCCCAGAAAAATGAGGTCCTATCTCTGGGTCTGCTTAATTAATTTTTTATAATGTTATGATAATTATTAGTACATTTCCACATTAGGTTTTGAGCTTTCAGATTTGGGGCTTATTTCTTTCTCTCCCTAATGCTTAGCACGAGTTTGATCAATGAATGCTAATCAAATGAATAAATGAAAAGATGGTAAGGTACTGGCTAATGTACAAAGAGAAATTCATCTCTTTTAAGGTCAAAGGGAAACCTGAAGCACTGTAATAATTCAACATCATAAACTGAGTTGCTGGTATCAAATTTAAAGTTAAGGTTGGGCAAATTCAGAACCATTTCATAATGGTTTTAAATATGCTATATAGCTAGTAGACTATACACTACAGTTCAAATGGAGCCCCAGCAGGTCTCAGAATCTGGCAACTGGGGCTCCAGCAGAACTGTTTATGTAGCCTCTCCTCTCATCATGACATTCATTATAATCTATGCAAACTCATGTCTAATTATTCAATCAGCTTCATGGTAGGCCATGTATATTAAGCCCACCATTGTATCATCCAGAGACTGGCACATACAAACGAATATTTATTAAATATGACCTACATTATTCTTAAGTAATTATGTGTTCAACTGCTTCAATTTCCCCATGAAATATTAAACTTAGGGGCTGGGAATGGAAGAGAATACAATTTTGAAATTCTATGAAAATTTCATATCTAAAATTAATACCAATTCTTCTGAGCACTTGATAACTGGCTTCTTGAAAAAGACATGAAAATTTCCAGATGGATATGGAAACTAATTCTATAGTTGTGTGTGTGTCCTTGTATGGGAGTTTGAAAAAATGGCCACGATTTTAATTTATCTGAGTTATAGCCTTCAGTATTAGGAACGATTAAGAAAAATGTATTAAGATTATCTGCACATTCACCAGATTTTAGAAAATCCAGTAGAAATTTGGAGCATGATTTCTCTGAATATTTGTTTTTCACACAGTATCCACATACCAAATCATTACTTTCAATAAATGTTAACTGTGGAATACAAATAATAATTTCCATTACAAGTTGACTTAGTTATATATATGAGTCCTCAGAGATGAAACATCATATTCACTATCATAATGTATGCTAACAATCTTTGCATTCTTAGAAACATTTGTTTGTGGCATTATTTGAGACAGTAGGAACCAGGTCCAGAAATTAAGCCTTTTCTCTGGACTATCTTAAATCTGATTATACCATTAGTATTCCTATATTAAAATCTAAAATAGCCTTCATTTCTTCTATATGAAGGTTTAGCATCTGTAACAGAATTTTCAACCTAGGAAATAATACTAATTAAGTACCTTCTATGCACCAAGTACTATATTTGTCTTTCACATATATTCTCTAATCTTCATAAAAGCCCTAAGAAATAGGTACTCATCTGTTTGTGTATACTGAGAGCAAAATGATCAATGAAATGCTAGAACTTGCCCAAGATAATCACATAGAGTTAGCACATGGGAAAACCAGGATTGAAATCTAGGCCTTATGATTCAGTCCCTGCTAGTTCTATTATTTTATTTTCACACTGAAATCTTTAATAGTTATGTCCAAAGAAATGAAAGATTTGGCTCTATAAGAACTACAAG
Source organism: Pteropus vampyrus (assembly GCF_000151845.1). Classification (NCBI taxonomy): domain Eukaryota; kingdom Metazoa; phylum Chordata; class Mammalia; order Chiroptera; family Pteropodidae; genus Pteropus; species Pteropus vampyrus. The sequence continues at coordinate 8,062,269 of NW_011888857.1, forward strand.
TCCTAGCAAAGGTTTTGAAAGCTTTCTATCATGCAGAGATTTTTCTTAATCTGGATTTACTAAAAAAAATAGCAGTTGTAAACTAACATAACTTGGGTTAAATCTGTCCTGTAAATATGTTCTTTTTTGTCTTGCACAGTATTTTAATAGCAGAATCTGAACATCTTCAAGCAGAGCACATGCTCCTTAGCAAGAGAACCCAAACTCCCTGCATTGGATTATAAACAGTGGGAAACTAAAGCCCACAGGTAACTGAGTTTGTAACCCCTCCAGATAAAGGGCTCACACTCCCTAAAGGAAGCTGACATACCAGACATCGGCACTGCTGGCAGCTGTGGGTCCAGTTGTCTCCACTTCGATACAGCTTGTGTCCATTTTGATCTAAACATTGACTTGTGACCCGGGTGTCACACTCTGGGCAACAGAAAAGGTCAACGCTTGGATTCTGGCAATCACAAGCTGTCCGTCGGCAGAATATCTTCCCATCCTGTTTAGAAATGAGGTTAAGGAGGTTTCATCATGAAGAAAACAATAAGATAGCTGCTATATGAAAACCAAACCTACACTTTAGAGTCAAAGTACTCCCCTGGTCAATTCCTTTTTTTCAAGAGATACACACACTGTCTTTCTCTGAGCTTGCCTGCAGAGCATTCCAAGTAAAAATGGAGACATTTCTAAGTTTATAAAAGAAGTCAGTATGTATTTGAAACTTTTTTTCTAAATGTTTCTTAGAAATTTCATTTCTAAGTAAAACTATAACTCAACTGAGCAGATAAAAATGATATGGTCAAAAACTTATTTGAGTGAAAAGTCAATGCTTTGTACTTTTCCCAGTTCATAACAATAGCACCTAACATATTTAAATGCACTCATCTCTGCCTCAACTCAGAAGAATTCTGACTGAGTCCTTTTACAGAAGAATTAACTGAGGCTAAACGATGTATACAGTATCACAGAGGTAGCAATTCTCAAAGCAACGCGACCAGGTCTTCTGGTTTCAAACGATTTTTCTTCTATAGGACAGCCTTTAAGTTACTTATTGCAAGGGACTAAAATCAGGTGCCACCTTGAGGCAGTGCCCCAAGTTATAAGCATAGTATAATTTCTGAAGTAATGGCTTGAAATATAAAGGTATTATATAATGATACTTGAAGAATTGAAGGCCAGTAGTACTGGAATATTAATACAAAACAATTTGCAGTATATCTCATTTGTATGTCTGTTCACAATAATGTCTCATTTCAGACAATGAAGTTGAAAACATAAGGTGAGAACTGTGGTCACCATTTATAAATGTCTTGCTGAGTTTTTACACAGGAATTTCAGGGCCAGGGGTACCTTGAAGGATACATAATACAATCTCTTTGACCTATACTTAAATCCTCTCTAGAGCAATCATATTCAGATATCATTAAGCTTGTGCTTGAAGCTCTCCAGTCCTGAGGAACTTACCACTATGGGAGTCGTTCAAGGTATGTACCTCTGCACATGTCTAAATGTTAAAAATTGGACTACTTATTGCTGCGGACCATTGATCCTTGGTCACATCTTTGGTAATCATAGAATTCCCAAGCCCTTGTGTCACATTTCATATCTTTTGTTCTTATAAGACAGCATTTATGTCACCATTGAATCATTCTCATCTCTGCATTAAACATCTCTAATTTTTTGACTAGTCCCTATACTTTAGAATCTTTTCACTTATAGTTGCCTTCCTCTTCAATAGTTTTGAGTATTTCCAATAATCATCATTTACCATAATCTTAACATTTGTACCATAAATGTGCTAAGTTTTTTCTATGCATTATCACACTTAACCTGATAATTTGAGAAATTTACATCTCCATTTCTCAAAAATGGTAGCTGAGTTAGAGAACTAAATATAATTCTTCAGTAATGGTCTGACCAACACAGAGTGAAATGAAACTCATGGTCACTTTAAGTACTTTCTTTAATGCAGCCTGTTTCAGTATTTACTTAGATTATGTCATATTGAGCTTCATGAAGACTAAAGCCCTATCCCATCTTGTGCAATCTGTAGTTTGGGGGGAGCAGGAGAAAAACTTGTTTATCCATATTGTATTTCACCTGTTAGATCCATTTCATCTCTCCTACCTGTCACAGTGATTTCTAAATGTTGTTTCTGTCATTCACTATAGTTTGTCTTCCTTCACAGCTTAGTGACATCTGCAAACTTGATGGACTTGTCCTCAGGGTCATCATATACTTCATTAATAACAATGTTGAATAGGACTTGCTGAGATAAGCTTACTGTCAGCAAAAGTGGAAATCTTTAAATGCTTTACATTCTCAAAGGAGAATGAAAAGGAGACATGCTAGCTACATACATAACTTAACAGGTTGAAAATGCTTTCTCTCAAGTTGCGTGCATTGGCTCTATTACTATAAGAAATGTCAAGTAAACAGGGAGTGATGACAGCATCACGGGAGAGTGAAAAGACTCCACTGTTTCTCCCTTTAAACTTACAAGCTGAACAGCTGTAACTCCACCAAGGAGACCCTGCTGAACATACAAACACACCTGATCCATGCATCAGGGCATCTGAAGGTGGGCACATTGAAATAAGTAAGGAGGTAGGATGGGAGGAGTGACGTGGACAGTGGCTGCCGATACAGTTCTGCATCCACTGTGACTCCAGCAAGCATGGCATAGAGCCCTCACACTACAGCCTGGAGTATAAGAGGGGCAAGAGGAGTCCCTATCTTGTAAAAGGCATCTCCTTCCCCACCCCACTCCATCATGGCGCAACTGGGTAGAGGTGGCTGGGAAGCTATAAACAAAAAGGCAGAGATGCAAGATTGGAACCTGCCTCCTTTCCCTCACAGGCTCTGGCAGAGCCCCGTAAAGTCAAAAACACAGCAGAAAAATAGAGTAGCTCTGGGAACTCGCAACCAGTTTTCCACAACTCATCACATTCCCCACTACACTGGTGGCACCCCATAAATGAGGCAAGCAGGTCACAGAGAGGACATGGCACATTCCTTAACTGAAGCCGTGCAGCTGCACTGAGGCTGCAGAAGTGCAAATAGTGCAGGTAGAAGAAAACAAAAACTTGTGCTATAACACCCTGTACCAGGAAACAAAAAATATACCCTACCTATCAATCGACCTGCTGAATTATTCAGCAAACCAGTTATCTACAGAACAAAAAAGAGAGCACTACTTCAAATGCACAGAAACAGAAACAATCCATCAAATCACGAACAACCAAGGTAACTAGGGAACATGAAATTTGGTTTCATTTTGGTTCTCTAGAACCAAAGTCATGGAAAACTGAATTAAGTGACAGAGAATTCAGAAATAAAAATAATGACCAAAAAAATGCTTTACCAAAGGGATGAAAAACTCGATAAATAAAGAATGCATTAGAGAACGCTAGAAATACAGCAGTCCAGAGGAAAGAGAGGAAAACAAGAGTATTAAAAAAATGAACTCTAAAAGCTATGTGCCTACAATAGAAAGGGCAACCTAAGGACAGTAGGTATGCCAGAAGGACAAGAGAGGGAAAGAGGAGCAGAGAATCTACTCAAAGAAATTATTGATGAAAACTTCCCAAGCCTAGAGAAAGAACTGGACTTTAGAGGAAGCTAATAGAAAACCTAATTATGCAAAGAAGTCTTCTCCAAGACATATGTTATTCAAACTGTCAAAACTTACTTAACGACAATTCTCAAGGCACCAAGCGAAAAAAAAATACGAACTCTACAAACTAGACCTCCATTACAAGAAATGTTGAAAGGAGCTCTTATACCAGAAACAAAGAGATAAAAGTATACAAAACTTTGAGTAAGATGATTGAGAGACAGAAGCAGGAAATTAAGAATCTGCTTCAGATTGAGTTACTAAACATTTAATTACAACACAAAAGTTATAAAGTGGCATGAAAAATAACTACTGCAATTTGCTGAGGAATGCACAAAATAAAAAGGGATAATTGGTGACAATGAAATCATAAAAAGGGAGGTGGAAAGGGACTGGTTGGGTATAGGTGAATGAAGATGAGAGGCAATCAGAAGAAAAAAGGATTAATGTGTATATGGGACATTTTACAAAAACCTAATGGTAACCATAATACAAAAATCAGACCTGAGACACAAAAAACAAAGAGGAAACAAAGGAAAAAATACTTAAAACTGTCAAAGAGCAGACAGAATCACTGCGGGGAGGCGGGGGAACTGGAGACACAGAGCAATCAGAAAAAAAAATAAAATGGCTGTAGTAAGTCCTCATATATCAATAATCATCTTAAATGTTAATGGACTGAATTCACCAATGAAGAGGCCCAGAGTAGTGGGATGAATTAAAAAATAAGACCCACCTATATATTGCTGGCAGGAGGCTCATTTCAGCTCCAAAGACAATCATAGGCTCAAAGTTCAGGGATGAAAGATGATACTTAAAACAGCCTCCAGAAAAATGGGTATAGTAGTACTTACACAAATGGAATCAGATTTTTAAGAGTAAAGGTAACAAGAAACAAAGATGAACATTTTATAATGATAAACAGGACAATTCATCAAGGAAACATAACACTTAACATATACGTGCCTAATGCGAGAGCATCAAAATATATAAAGCAAAAAAGTCCTAAAGGGAGAAATTGACAGAAATACACTTATAATAGGGGACCTGAATATCCAATCGACAGCAATGGATAGATCACCAAACAGAAAGTCAATAAGGAAGTATCAGCCTTAAATGAGAAATCAGACTAAATAGACTTAATAATTTTAGAACTTTCCATCACCAAACAACTGAATACACATTCTTCTAAAGCACACATAAAACATTGTCAAGGATAAACCATATGTTATGGTACAAAACTAATCTAAATAAAAGAAGACTGAAATCATACAAAGCGTACTTTCTGACCACAACGGTATAACATGGAAATTAACTACAAGAATAAAGCTAGAATAAAACCCAAATATGTGGAGACTTACTAGGGAGAGGACTCAAAAACAGAAGTGAAAGGGAAGTTACAACAGATACCACAGAAATACAAGTGAATATAAAGAATAATGCGAAAGGCTATAACTTAGAAGAAATGGGCAAATTCTTAGAAATATATAAACTTCCTAGAATGAACCAAGAACTGGAAAACTGGAATAAACTGACCACTACTAAGGAAATTGAAACAGTGATGAAAACCATCCCAAAAAACAAAAGTCCTAGACAGGATGGCTTCACTAGCAAATACTACCAAACATTCAAAAATGTAATACTTATCCTCGGATTCTTCTAAAAAAAAAAATGAAGAGCAGAAATATTTCCTTTCTCATTCCACTAGGGCAACATTACCCTAATACCAAAACCGATCAAAGATGACACAAAAATAGAAAATTACAGGCCAATATCTCTGATGAACATAGAAAAGTCCTAAACAAAATATTAGCGAATCAAATAAAAACATGCATTGAAAGGATCACACATCATGATGAAGTGAGGTTCATTTCAGGGACACAAGGATGGTTCCACTTCTACTAATCAATCAATGTGATATACCACACTAACAAAATAAAAGTAAAAATTCTACAATCATCAATAGATGCAAAAAAGCATTTGGCAAGATACAGCATCCACCTATAATTAAAACAATAAATGGATATAGGAGGAAAGTAACTCAACATAATAAAGGCCATATATGACAAACCCTCAGCTAATATACTCAATGGTGAAAAACTGAAAACTTTTCCCCTAAAGATCAGGAACAAGACAAGGATGCCTATTCTCACTACTGTTATTCAACACAGTTCTGGAAGTCCCAGCCAGAACTATTGGGCAAGATAATAAATAAATAAATAAAAGGCATCTAAATTGGGAACGAAAAAGTAAAATTGTCATTTTTTGCAGAAGATATGACTCTCTATATAGAAAACCCTAAAAACTCTGCCATATGACTATCAGAAATAAACAATACAGTATATCTGCAGGATACAAATCAACATACAAATATCTGTTGCATTCCTATATACTAACAACGAAATATCAAGGAGAAATGAAGAAACCAGTCCCCTTTACAACTGCAACAACAACAAAAATTACAAAGGAAGTGAAGGACCTGTATACTGAAAACGATAAGAAATTCTTAGAAGAAATTTAAGACAGAAAAAAATGGAAAGATATCCTGTGCTCATGGATTGTAAAAATTTACATTGTTAAAATGGTCATATCACTTAATGCAATCTCCATCAAAATCTCAATGGCATTTTTCACAGAAATAGAACAAATAATCATCAAATACATATGGAAACATAAAGGACCGCAATGAGCCAAAGGAGTCCTGAGAAAAAGAACAAAGCCAGAGCTATCACACTGCCTAACTTCAAACTACACTACAAAACTACAATAATCAAAACAGTATGTTATTGGCAGAAAAACAGACACACAGATCAATGGAATAAACTTGAGAGCTCAAAAATAAACCCACATACATGAATGGGCAACTAATTTTCAACAAAGGAGCCGAAAACATACAATGGAGAAAGCGAAGACCCTTCAATAAATGGTATTGAAAAACCTGTAAAGCCACGTGCAAAATAATGAAACTTGACTGCTGTCTGACACCATATACAAAAATTAATTCAAAATGAATAAAGACTTGAGTATAAGACCTGAATCAATAAAGTACATAGAAGAAAAATATAGGCACTAAACTTATAGACCTTGGTCGGGGGCGGGGTTGTGAACTAGACCCTAAAGGAAAGGGAAAAGAAAAAATAAATGAACAGGACCACATCGATCTAAAAAGCTTCTTCACAGCAAAAGAAACCATCAAGAAAACAAAAAGACAACCAACTGAATGGGAGAAGATATTTGTACACAACACCTTTGATACGGGGCTAATATGCAAAATATATAAAGAACTGATACAAATCTATAACAAAAACAATCTGGCAGAGAACTGAATGGACAGTTTTCCAAGGAAGATATACAGATGGCTAACCGATATATGAAAAGATGTTCAACCTCATTAGATATAAGGGAAATACAAATTAAAACTACAATGAGATACTACCTCACACCTGTTAGAATGACTATTATCAATAAGACAGGAAATAACAAGTGTTGGAGAGGATGTAGGAAAAAAGGAACCCTCTTACACTGCTGGTGGGTATGTAAATTGGTGCCGCTGCTATGGAAAACATCATTGAGTTTCCCCCCAAAATTAAGAATAGAACTACCATATAATCCAGCAATTCCCTTCTGGTTATCCACCTGATAAATGTAAAAACATTTATTTGTAAGGATATGCATGCACTTATGTTCACTGCAGCATTATACATGGTAGCAAAACATGGAAACAACCTAAGTGTCCTTCGATAGATTATTAGATCAAAAAGTTGTGATATGTATATATAAAGGAATATTATTCAGCCATAAAAAGTATGAAGTATTGACATTTATGACAATATGGGTGAATCTTGAGAGAATTATGTTAAGTGAAATAAGTCAGGCTGAAAGGAACAAGTACCACATAATTTCAGTTATATGTGGGAGGTAAAACAAAAAGCAACAAATCGACAAATCAGTTTACAAATACAGATAACAGAATGGTGGTTCCCAGAAGGAAAGGGGGTTGTGGGAAGATGAAGAGGTTAAATGAGCCTCAGTATGTATGATGAAAGGAGACTAGACTTCTGGTGAGCACACAATACAGTATACAGTTATACATTTGAAATATATATAATGTTATTAACCAATGTTACCCCAATACATTTAATTAAAAAAAAAAAAGAAATGACAAGAAATCATAATGTTCCAAAATACCAAAGAATGAAAGATTTATATACATGTAAAGGAAGGACTCTTCCACAATGTGACAGCTGCCTGAGTGCTGCTGGATCTGCTAGTTAGATCTGGGGCAGAACCGAGATTATTTCCCCTAAGTCTCCTCAGATACTGTCTGATCCATTCTTTCTCTTTGGCCTATAGGTACTGGTTTGTGCTGGTTCCTGAAAAAGGCCTTTGCCTTGCCCCAAGCAAGTATGTAAGGTATTTTCTCCTTATCTGGGGTGGGCCATGCCCCAGTATCCCTATCCATCCTACCCTGTCCTATATAGCCCCTTAGCACCTGCCTCATGGTGTGGTGGATATCCATATTTTCTCATCGCCATTCGTATGTACATTCCCTTAATAAACTCATAATGTAATGCTGGAGTTGTCAGCCCCTTTCTTGGTCTCTCAGCCCTGAAAAACTTTATGTTAACAAAATATATACACATAAAAACATACATATATACTTATTCATGTACATATACACACATATGCATGTGTTTGTAGAAAGAGAGCAAGATATTTAATTAAGCAGGTTAACTAAATCAGAATTCAGCTAGTCTGGACAAAGAAGTTTCCAGAACCTAGGAATTTTCCAATAGGTCTTTGGCTGATAGCTCATATACCATTATTTGAACTCACTATTTTGCTTGTGTAACCATTGCTTAAAATGACTCCCTAGGGGTTGACTTTAACCAACAGAAGCTAAAAAAAGTTATAATAGCTACAACATGACATCATTTGGTCAGCTGCACTACAGAGAGCACAGTATTACCGTCCCCAAGTATCAAAGGACCAGGCCTCAGAAGCCCACATGGCTATGGCAGTGAACAATGTCAAACACAGGAATAGATTCTTTTAAAAGAGGCTACTGTACAATAAGTAGTGAGATCCAATCAGAATGTCAGGTTTCTCCCCAAGTGTTGATTAAAAGGATGAATAAGAATTGTGAATAACTTCCAGGGTTAGTGCAAAGTAAAGCAATTTACATCTCATCAATTATGTGAAAATGCCAAATAGGCCCCTCTTAGTCTCTAACATGTTCAGAACAATGGCTATGTTCACTTTGGCTTTGAATTACAGGGTAACTGTCAAGAAAATCATTTTTAATAATGAAAATGTCACAGGTGGCTCCATTAATTCAACGAGAATGCCATTATAAAACCTCAGTGCACAGAGCACAGCTGCTAGAATCCAAATTTGGCAAGAGAACGGAGCAAAGTGATGGTGAGTAATCCTTCTTGCCATAGATCTCTGGGGTCTTTCCCAGAGCCTGACCTCTATACCAGCTGGAGTGGTCAGAACAATCCCCACTTAAATGCCAAAGATGTATTTTCCCACCCTTTAACCACTAGAGATAAATGCTTTATGCAGTTTTATAATGAAAGTTCAGTTATAAACAATAAGTATTGGAATATTTAAATTGCTTCTGAATTTTAAAAAGCAGGAAAATACACTTTCCTAGCAAATAACAAAAAATTCTTATGTCTTGGAAAATTATAGGTTTTCTAATATAAATTAAACATTTTATTACTGAATAATCAACACATTGATACATTTACTCCAGATTACATAATATCACTATTTTTCTTTCTGCTTTTGTTTCAAAACTTTTAAATCAAGAAGGTAGACTTAGGTAAAATTATTTATTTAAATTGAATAATAATATAAACCAGGGTTTGGTAAACTTGACGCCCAGAGTCCAAATTCCACAGTCACCTGTTTTTATGAACATACCTTCCCTCATTCATTTACACATTCCTATAGCTGCATTCATACTACAGTGTCAGAGTTGAGTCTTAGAGACAATGACCTTATAGTATGGAAAGCCAATCTGGCCATTTACAGAAAAAGTTTTTTGATCCTTGATATAAAGTATAAAATTAGAAATGGCACTCTAGACTCATCTGTTCTACCTTCTCACACACAAACACATTGGGCTGTGATATTCAGTCTTTTTACAAAATATTAATTTTTCCTTCAGGTTATCCCCCACAATCTAGTCCAGCAGCCCTCTCTAATTAGCACCTCGGGTTAAAAAAATTTAGCAGTCATTTAATCCAACTGCCTTATTTTAAAAATGTGGAAACCAGGTTTAGAGAGAGGAAATGACTTTCCCATGCAGTAAATTAATTAAGAAAGAAAGAAAGAAAGAAAACAGGAACTATACTCCAATCTGGACTTTTATAACAATGATTTTGTATCATGAGGAGGCCAGAGGGAGGGAAAAAATGATTTTGGACAAACTGAGATCAGAAGAATTCTTGGGGCAGTGGTTCTCAAAGTGTAGTCCTCTGACCAGGACCATTAGAATCTCTTAGGAATTAGTTACAAATGCAAATTGTTGTGCCCAAACCCAGACCTACTGAGCTGCAGAGTCTAAGAGTGATCAAAGTTTAATAAGCCCTCTAGGTGATTCTAGTGCAAGGGAAGTTTTGACAACCACTAATTAAGAATCAAAGCACCCAATCAATTGGGGGATTAACATGGTATAAACCTCAAGCTCCTGCAATGAAAAGGCAGGGTTTGGAACAGCACGACAGGAAGATGAAGTCGGGGGAATGAATGGAGACTCTGTTCCTTGACAGAACTCCTAGATCAGTAGCCCCCAACCTTTTTGGCACCAGGGACCCATGCTCCTATAAGAATCTAATGCCTGATGATCTGAGATAAAGCCGAGGCAGTGACACTAGTGCTAGGGAGTGGCTGAAAATACAGATAAAGCTTTGCTCGCTTACCTGTGGCTCACCTGCTGTGTGGCCCAGTTCCTAATAGGCCACAGTACCGGTCCATGGTCTAGGGGTTGGGGACCCTGCTTTAAGGTCTTACTCAAAGGTCACCTACTCTGTGAAGTCATTCCCTATTTTTCTCTGCATCTTCCTAGAACTGCATATTTCCTTTTTCTAAGTTCTCACAACAAACTTTTCATGACTCTACCATGGCACAACAGGTGGTTAATTGTGTGTATATTCATTTCACTATTCATCTCCATGATCTTCAATATGAAACACAGCCACTCATATTAAAAAGCTGCATTTCCTAGACACTAATAAACCTGATGTATTTTCCCATGTACCACATGTAGAAAATAAAGATGTCTTCCTAAGGCCCTGGACAAATTTATAAATGGAAGAGCCACAGTTGGGTATCTATGAAAAGAAGCTGGGCTTTAACTAAGATTTAGAGATCCAGCCCAGAGAAAGAACTATTTTCACTTGGGTTTCTGTGGTCTGGATAATGCTGGAGGAACCTGGACTCTAAACAGTTCAGCACTCGTTCTGTGCCCAATCATCTAAGTGGTCCAAAGGTGCACAGAATCATTGTCACTGACAAGGAAACACATGATATCTAAACAAAAGCCCAAACCCACTTATGCAAGCCTAGTTTTATCGCTGAACTCCACTCAGCTATGGACATGTTTCAAGACCTCTTTTTCAATTGGCATGAAACACTAGTAGCTAACCTGGTGCACTGATCTCATAGAGGAAAGTGGACTTTTAAGAAAACTTTGACCCTGCTTCTTTTAACAGTAAGCCTTGGCCCTTTGTTGGTTTGTGTGATTTGGTTTTATTTGAATTTGAAACAGTAAGGATATGATCAAAAAGCCAGTACTTTATATTCCAACCTTGAGTTTTACTTCTTAACCTCCAGGATGATGCCATTGTAATAATCCATTTGGATGGTTAAGTACTTGAGATTTTTTTCTTATTAAGAAAGAACAGAACTCTTATGGACCTCTAGTCAAGATGGCAGAGTAGGAAAACTTTGTGCGTGCCTCCTCTCACAATCACATCAAAATTACGACTAGTTTATAGAATCATTAGGATCCACCTGAAGACAAGCTGAACAAAAGTCTTAAAATTGAAAATATAAAGCAGAAGCCAAGAGGAGACTGGTAGGAGGGGCAGAGACACAGAATGGGCAGGTCCCACACCCTCATTATAGCAATTAAAAATTAGGAGGACTAGCTTAGCAGCAGAGGTCTCCCCTGAGGAGCAAGAGATCCCAGCACCACACAGGGCTCCCCAGCCCAGATCACCAGTGCCAAGAAGAGGAGTCACTGTACCATCTGACTGTGAAACTGTTAGAGATTGCATCTGAGTGAGACAAGGGCCGCTAGAGACCTAGGTGTCTTCTTAAGGGACATGCACATAGACTTATTCACTCACAAACTCACTCACTCTAGGCTCCAGCACTGGAGCAGCAGTTCAAAAAGCTCCAGGACACACAGGGAGAAATTAATTTGACTAGCTGCAGGGCTAGATTTGGAGGGGCAGGGGTCAGGGCAGCTCTCTCCAAGGATGGCAGTGCTGGCAGGAGCCATTATTTCTTTGTTGAGTGCTCCTCCCATACAGCCAGCCCAGTACAGGCAGGCAACAAATCTGTGCTCTCCTTTAATCTGGTGCCTTTCACCCTGCCCTGCTGATTTCCTGAAAACCTGCCCTACCCTACTTACATGCTCAGTTGGAGCCACTTCCAATGGCTTTTTCACTGAAGCACTCTGCCTCAGCTCATGCCGTAGACTTTCCTAAAATTTCTCAAATGTCCACAAACCCTAAATAAGCAGTGGCTGGCTTTGGCATGCCCTATACCTCTTGCTATGCAGCCTCAAGCCTGACATAAGAGGCAATTAGTCACAACTAGCATTGTAACTCTCACCGGGAGGTCTCAAGCCTGGCATAGGCTGTGGCCTATGCTGGCTTGGAATGTAAAGCCAACTAAGTGGCCACAAGCGCAGCACAAATGGCAGCTAAACTAAGCTCATATTGCGGTGTCCACCAAGGTCCCAAACCTGGCACCAGTGTTGGTTCACAGTATAGCTACTCCCAAGTGCCTCTAAGACCAGCACTACCAGCAAGTGACTGCAGTTCAATTTGTAGCTCCCATGAGGTGGTCACAAGCAAGGCACAAATGGTGCCTGAACTTGGTCTGCAAAAGAATCCCTCCCAAGAGGCTCCGGAACCAACATACCTGGTGGCCGGCTTCAGACCACCAGAGCACCGCCCAATGAACTCCACAATGTCACACCCAAAGAGTGGACTCGGCTGGTACCAAAGCCACACTAATGCAAATCCTGCTTTGTGAGGTCAGCCTCACACAATAGTTTGTCTTCTGTAAAAACAGCCCAAATTCACAGACAGCCTGAGGCTCAACTCAACTGAATGATGTGCCAACAGCAGCCAAGTCTCAACTATAACAGGAGGGCACACATATCCTACACAGGGATGACCCTGCAGCACCTGGCTCAGGTGACCAGGGAGACTATGTCGCTAGGTCTCATAGGACACATATTATAAAAGGCCACTCTAACAAGACTGGGAGACATAGAAGATCTAATACATATAAACAAACACACAGGGAGCCAGCCAAAATCTGAGGAGACAAAGAAATATGTGCCAAATGAAAGAACAGGACAAAATTCCAGAACAAGAATTAAACAAAATGGAGGCAAGCAACCTACCAGATTCAGAGTTCAAAACACTGGTTATAAGGATGCTCAATGAATTTGGAGAATGAGTAGATAAAATCAGAGATAACTTCAACAAAGAGATACTATAAAAAGGAACCAGTCAAAAATCAATAATATAATAACTGAATGTGGAATACATTAGCAGGAATCAAGATCTGATTAGATAAGGCAGCACAGCTTCAATAATCTGGATGTCAAGGTAGTGAAAAACAGCCAATTGGAACAACAAAAAGAAAAAGAATCAAAAAATAATGAAAGTTTAAGGAACCTCTGGGACAACATCAAGTGGACCAATACTCGCATCATAGGGCTATCAAAAAAAGATAGAGCAAATGATTGAAACCCTAATTGAAGAAATAATGATTTAGAAACATCCCTAACCTGGAAAAATAATAGACATATAAGTCTAGGAAGCACAGAGAGTTCTAAACAAGAGAAACACAAACAGGCCCACAACAACACATCATAATTAAAATGCCAAAAATTAAAGACAAAGAGAGAATCTTAAAAGTAGCTAGAGAAAAGCAGTTAGTTATATACAAGGGCACCTCATAAGACTAACAGCTGATTTCTCAGTAGAAACTTTTGCATGCAAGAGATTGTCAAGAAATATTCAAAGTGATAAAAAACAAAGACCTACAACCAAGATAACAGGTAAGGCTATCATTTGAACCAAAAGAGAAAGAAAGTGTCCCAGACAAGAAAAAAGTAAAAGAGTTCATCACTACTAAATCAGTATTGCAAAAAAACGTTAAAGGGCCTTCTTTAAGAAGAAAAGGTCAAAAATATGAATAAGAAAATGTAGGAGAGAAAAAAATTCTCACTGCAAAGGCAAACAGTAAAAGTAATGGATCAACCAACTATAAAGCTAATACAAAGATAAAGGCAAAGGTAGGGAGATCATGTGTAATTACAACAATAATTTAAGGGATATACAAAAGTAAAAAATAATGACAAAATCATAAATGGGGAAGGAGTAAACTTTGTAGTGATTTTAGAATGTGTTCAAACTTAAGTGACCATCAACTTAAAATAAACTGCTATAAACATAGGTTGGTGTATATGAAGCACATGGTAACCATAAACCAGAAATCTATGAGACATATGAAAAATAAAGAAAAAGGATTCTAAAAACAACATAATAGAAAGTTGTCAACATGTAAGAGACCAAGACGACGTACAAAAACAATCAGAAAACAATCGCTAAAATGGCAATAACTACACACCTATCAAAAATTACTTAAAACATCAATGAATTAAATGCTCAAATAAAAAGACAGAGGGTGGTTGAATGAATTAAAAAACAATACCAGTACATATATTGCTTATAAAAGGGCCATTTCATATCAAAAGACACATACAGATTGAAAGTAAAGGGATGGAAAAGATATTTCATGCAAACATAAGTGAAAAAAAAAAAAGCTGGAGTAGCAATATTTATATCAGACAAAACCTGAAAAAGAAATTTTGGTTTCACCTTAGTCAAGACTCAACTAAAGTTCTTTGTATATTCCAGGTATGGAAATCTAGAAAGCCTAAACAAGGATTTGGGGTCAGGTTGGGGTCAGTATTTGTTTGGAAAAACAGTATTTTCTAAAAAATAACTAGTAAAGAAATTCATCCATGTTTTGCTTCTGAATAGAAGTCTAATTGCCAACTTCTTCAATAAGGCCTCAACAATTCTAACTCACAATAAGCTTCTTCTTTTACAACATTTTTCCCTCTGAGTCAGTGCCACATGGTTAAATATTTTATTGAACAACTTAAAAATTCTTGAGGGAATGTCTCACACAATAATTAACGTAGTACTGAGTTGAGAGTTTGAGCTCAGTCAAGTTGGATTGACTGATGGCTTAAATGGTTTTACATATATCAACTATATCAACAGATATCATCTAGAGTGTTATAGGACATGTGGCAAGATGAGAAAACTATAAAATTTGGGGCAAACAAGTGGAATTCACGTCCTAGCTTATACATTTCTATCTTGTGGCATTTAGGGCACATTACTTAGAAACTCAAATTCTACATTTTTCAAATGTGATGAAATATTAAATGTGATGCTGTTTTTAAATTACAGGGTGCTTGGAACATGGGAAGTGCTCCATAAATGGGCAATAGACTTAAGTCTGGATATGTCAAAGTAGGTTTATGTATAAGGGAAAAAAGGGTGTTATGGGGCAATGATCTAAAGAATTGATAATAAAGCTTTCCTAAATAGGTACCCTCAGGTCTGTTGGAGGGGTGGCAGACTTGAAGGCAGGTAAATGAACTGGAAGACTTTTCAAGGTTCACTTCAACTCTGTTTCTAAGGGGTACCATGACATTCTCAGGAGACCAGCTCTCTAAGAGGGAACTAAGCAAGGAATTTCTCATGGTTCCCATGCCTTTAAAGTCCAAGATTAAACAGTCCCATCCAAAAAGACAATACTATGTAAGAGCTACAGGAAAGCAATATCAAAGGAAAATAAATAGGAAAGATCAATAAAAGATGAAATAAAGCACAAAGAAATCAAATACTTTGATAGGTCCATTCTGCAAAGCATAAAGCAAAACTAGTCGATGCTTGTTTTCATAAGCATTAGACTCATTTCCAAACAACTTTAATAGCCCGGCACAGAGAATAACAAAGAAGACATCATTTACCAGAAGGCCTTGTACTATCATTATCATTTGTTCAGAATGCAGTCCACCTGTCTCTGACTACTGGAGACAAATCTCTGATTGGC
Source organism: Pteropus vampyrus (assembly GCF_000151845.1). NCBI lineage: Eukaryota > Metazoa > Chordata > Mammalia > Chiroptera > Pteropodidae > Pteropus > Pteropus vampyrus. Next base: position 8,078,266 of record NW_011888857.1, read on the forward strand.
TTCTCTGCCGTGCAACCCCTATGCTCTGCAGTCTCTTCTTAACCCTATACCTCACTTTTCACTAAGAGCAGGTTTGCCTGCTACTCAGCATCATCATTAGCTATAGCATCGATTAGGATAGGAGAAGAATTCTCAGGAACTACAGGACACACATGAGTTAACAAATTGCGGGAAAGAGGTAGGGAGGGAAAGAATAATGGGAGGAGGAGAAAGAACGGTTAAAATTTCTGCTGAACCACATTGGTCTTACCTTGCAGGAACAGACAGAACACCTATCTTCTTTCAGGGTCCACACCTGCCCATTGCGCTTCAGTCCTCCTTCATGGGGGCAGTCACCAGAGCAGGAGGGCCCAGAGGGACAGAGGCAGTCGAAGCCCCCTGCTAAGTTGATACAGGCAGAATCATTCCAACAGGTATGTGTTCTTAAGGCACATTCGTCAATGTCTGCAGTAAAGAAAACACAGAGCTTTAGAATCTAATTATTAGAAAATAATAATCATTTACAATAGCATTAATTAACATTATTGAGCATCTATCTTGTGGCAGGTACTGTGTCAATGAGTTCACATGCATTACTTCATGGACTCTACAAGGCAGCTCAGTGTTAGAGGATTTGTTAACTCTATTTTGCAAATAAGGAAGCTGAGGCTTACAGAGGTTAAATATCGTGCCCACTGTCAAAGAGCTATCAAGTGGCCGGTCTGAGACTCAAACTCGCAAGTGTTGGACTGAAGTATCTAATAGCAGTTGTAAACTAGGTTTAGGATATTTAAAAAAAAAAACTATACCCTCCAGAGACTATAAACACTTTAATGCATTAACAGTGTGGATACACCTATGGAGATCTCTGAGTCTTTTAGAAAAGGTGTGAATAGATTAGCCACTGAGTAGGAACAAGTGGGCAATTAGGGCAACCCTGAGCCAATTAGACTGCCCCCAAGTCCTGGGGCCAACAATGAAAGAAGAGGGAGTAATTCTTTGTAGGTGCTTTCCTAATCAAGCCTCACCATCCTAATGGCCAGCAGCATTTTTGCCCACATAAGAAAATGTCCCAGAGCTACAGTAGTTTAAGGTGTAGGTGTTAATGAAAGACACACATATATGTAGCTGTTTTTCATTGATAACCAGGTATGGAAGGAAAACATAAATCAAGTTAGTCCTCTCTGACATTCAAAGGTCGAGTTAGCTTAACAACATCTCAAACACATAGCTGTCTGGCCCTAGCAGGTGCTCTATTACCTCACAAGGCAGCCAGTTCCATCAATGAGTAACTTAGAAATGTCTTCCTTAAATTGGTACTAATTCAGAGAGCACTCACACAATGTAATATATAGATTATGTATTATTGAATTGTACACTTGAAACCTATATAATTTTATTGACCAATGTCACCTCCAATAAATTTAATTAAAAATCTACTTGATTTTTCTTATTTATGACAATCTTTATGCTATTTGAATACTTTAGTCATTTGTCTATCAGAGTATTCTACTCCACTGATTAATTTACTGTCATGCCCTTCAAATATCTTTCAGATGACAACATTGATTCCAATAAATTTTTACTAAAAGTCTGCTCTGCACAAGGTTCTGCGTACTAGGTGCTATAAATATTCACCATAACGTAAGAGATTGTCCTCATATAGATAATAAGGAGGAACACAGGAGTACATGTAGATAACAATTCATAGGCTACTGATTGGAAGGCTTAACTCTGATAGTAAGTTAGAATAAGAACAGTGTCGATTAACTTATTCTACATCCTAAATTTCATGTTAAATATGTATAAGGTTGCAGGCATTTGGTTAAGGATTATGGACTAAAGAAAAAATAATTGTCAGTGGCATTTTCCCCTAAAGTGCTCAAAGCAATAAAGTGCTCAAAAGCATAAAATCAATTTTACTGCTGACCTTATATTTATATATTGTTTCAAAGTTTTTAAAAGCTTTTTCTTCCCATAGGTCATGCCATATAATTGCAAGACGGAAATAGTTATTCTCATTTTATGAAAGAAGAAACTGATGTACAGATATGGCTAAGGGGTTACACGGCTAGTACATGTTAGAGCAAGGACTGTGTCCTGGGTCTTCTGATAGACACATTAGAGTTCTTTCCAGTAACTGTGCCAACTCAATGTCTAAAGTCATCTTCCAGCATACTAGAATGTACTGTGGTTTTATCTACTTTCATGTATTTACCCTCTAGACATTGCAACTCATTTTCAAGGAAAAACTCTTCTACGAATCCTCCTTAGTATTTTTAGTTGAAATTCTGAGAATGATATAACAACTCTGTCAAAGTTTGCTAAAATTCTGAAACTGCTGTGACTCAAAAATAATGAGAAATAAATGACCTATTTTTCCTGACTGAATGCATGCACTATATTGGTATAAAACTTGGCTTCGCAACAGGAGTACACAGTAGAAGATATTAAGGAATTCCAATAATATGTCTAGAAGCTAATTCATTCTAAGATTTACCTTTTGTCTTTGTCCCACCAATTATAGCTTCAGTCAATTAATTTTACATATGATGCCAATTCATAGTTACCATTCATCTCCTCTGAACTCCCACTGTAATGACAGTAGGTGGCATACAGCTTACTATTCAGGTATATACCACCTTGGAACAATACTAAAATATTACATTTGCATTACTCTCCTGTTTTTGCTTTAATAACTAAAACATTCGATCTTATACTTCTCTCATCATTTTTGTATTGAGTCTAGGAGATATAGAGAGTAAATTGACAGACCGATGGCTCGGCACATACGTAATCATAAAAAATAAAATTCAGTGTTAAATTCAGTGTCTATCATATCATATCAAAATAAAATTCAAATTCTGTGTTAGCGCATATCTTCATACTTATCATTGAGAGTATTCTGTTAGCCTCATATCTGGTCTCTCTGACTTCAGCTACTTCTCACTCTAATCCAGTGATTTTTTTTTTTTTTTTATTGTGGGCCCAATAGATACATTTGGCAACACTTTAAAAAGTACTGGGGCCCAGGCTCACCACCATGAGAGACTGATTTAATTGGTGTAAAGTAGGATCCAGACATCTGGGATCTGTTCTGCTAGATGAGAATCGTTGCTCTAAATATCTTGCACAGGGGAGTGGTGTTCTAAAAAGCAGATCTATCTATGTCACTCCTCTTCTTACCACCTCTCAGTGGTTCTCTGATGCTTATAACAAAATATTCAAACTCCTAGCATATCATACGAGCCCCAATCTCACACTTCAAGTGTTACCTTCTGTTTCTTCTCTTTTCCGTTCAAAAGCAATGGGTGATACACAGACCATGTTATTTCCTTTACCTGTGTCTTAGAACATACCTTTTCCTGTTACTCTCCCCTTCTCTAGCTCTACTTTTTCTTAGTTTATATGGAATGGAGTGGAGTATAAGTTAATTGATAAGGTAAGCTATCAATTATTATGCCATCTTCGTTACCATTTATTCTTCAAAATCAGGATCAAACGTCACCACCCCTCATACTGCAAGACAGTTAATATTGACTTTGTTTTCTCTGTACCTTATATGCAATGCTGTCCTTGTATTAACTTCTCAGCAGTTACATGTTTAGGCTAGCCATCTCCAAAGAGGGCAGAGACTAAATATTTTCATTTTTTTCTTCTCAGTGCTAAGTATAATATAATATACTGTGGATGTTCAATGTATTTATTTAACTTATTTAAATTCGGGAAATTTACAGACTGATACTATTACAGAGCCCACTTTTACCAAAATTTGTTCTCTGGGTTGTTCACTGAGCCTAAGGCATAACCACAACCCTTCTCTTCAGGAAATACGTTTTATTGCACTTTCATCTGCAAAGCCCTTGGGTCTGGTTCAAAGTGTGATAAAAACAGCAAAATAGGAACCACACTGAAATAGCAAGGCATCTTTACCTCTTTTCTCCCCATCCCAGTTTCTTGTCAAATGTTTGAGGATAAGGGCAGAGGAAAACCTATTAACAAATCGCTCAAGAAATTGCCTGGAAGAGTAATTTAAACAGACCCAGAAACAGTGGCTACAAAGAAATATTTAATCCACGGTATCCTCTAAAATATAATCTCTAAATTGGCAATTAATGCTCAACTATAATATGCTTTTATAACAATTGCTTATTTTACATTACAAAGTTGCAAACATATTGGCAGTGTTTTTGTTTTTTTCTCTCATAAATTAAGAAACCTGAGCATGCCCAATAAAAACAAGGTACAAAACCTAAGGTTGCATTTGTTGTTCCAGAATGAAAGAATTTCACAGTTGAATATAGGGCCATATTGCCTACAGAGTTCCATGTAATTGCTTTACTTATGACACAGAAATCTAATTCTGCTTCCATGCAATTTAACAGATTTATGGAAAGCCAGATGTTAGCAATTATGGAAACCGACATTATTCATATTCTTGGTAATACAGACCTGTTTGCTCTGCACAAACCAACTTAATCTATTATACATATCCCAAGGCAACCAAAAGGAAGAAGCACCCTATTTACATATTGTAACTGTTGTTCTCTGCTGAGCAAACACAAAGACATTCACCCATGATACTTACCCAAATCATCAGATAGACCTCCAATGACAGAGAGGCAATGAAATGAAAATCAGGCAAAATATTCCAAACTCAAATCTATAATCATTAAAGTGTACTTGTTTTTTCTCATTGTAAGTAACGGCTTTCTGAGATTTCCTTGTGTTTCTCCTTGTAAATTCATTATTTAAATGCTCCATGCTCAGATGAGAATATTTTCAATAAAATTCCACTGCTAAGCTTACATTAAACCTAATTTTCTTGAATTGACATTTTTACAATTTCTGAAAGCTGTTATTATTGTACTTAATTTTGCTTTAAAAAATGTCTGGTTGTGCCTAGTCAATCTGCTTTGTTCTTTAATTTGAGGTTCTTAGGTTACCTGAGCATGTAAGAAAATACAATTCAGAGATGTTTATGTCAGCAGCAAGCAAACTAATCCCAACCTAGCCCCAAACAATTTTCCAACCCTTCAAGAAAAATGGCTCTGCGGAAGTTTTAATAGCATAACAACTGTAACGGTACCTGCCTCAGGAGCTGGAGCTCCTACACATTGATTTCAGAGATCAACGGGAACATTTTTTTTCTTAGTAGTTTGGTAGCAGTTAGGTCAAAAGAGAGAACTTCTTATTGCCGTATATTCCTCTTTCTTGAATAACTTTCACAACACATCTAGTTTTACCTTCAAACTCAAAACAGGTGATATGTCAGAAAACAAAATTTAACCTGGAGTTTGAATATCCAGCTGTGTGTATTCTGACGTGGAAATCATTATCAGACATTAGTAGCTTGGAAATGAGAACAGAGCTTGGGGGTTTATTAATGATAAACAAGGTAGAACACAGATGCCTCTCCATAGCCAAAGCAGTATTGTTTCTTTTACAGTGGCAGAAAGAAAATTACAGAAGAAATATACAGACTGCGCATCAACAAAGTAAGTGAAAGAAACAAGTAGAGAAATATTAGATCTGTTGAGGCTTGCAAAATGCAAGGCTAATGAAATTTCAAGCTGCATGGTACGTTTCAGGACCAGAACAAGAGAGATGATAGCCATGCTCTACTGTGTGGCAGTCATACCACACTTGGATATATTATGTTCTCTTTAGAGTACAGACTATTTAGAGTGGGTTGAGAAGCTTAAGATACATCAGAAGGGATCTACCAGCATAGTGAGGGGCTCAAACTCATCTTGCCTTAAAGAAACATGAAGAGTTCAGCCTGAAAAGGTAAAGACTGAAAGAAGTCAGTGAGCTATGGTTTCACCTATCTGAGATGCTATTATGCACCTCTTAGAAAGAAGTTCCAATGTCCTTCCAGTGTTAACTCCTATCTTTGTTATTGCCTCCAATGTCTTTTGAGTCAGGAAGAAACTTTCCTATGGTTTTCCTCTTATTGCTCAGTGTGTCGCTTTGTTACTCTCCAGTGAGTCTTCCCCTTTTCCTTTAACTTAGAGGACTCTCTTAAGCAAAGGAAAAAGAAAACACCTTGTTTGGGCTCACTCTTACCTTATATGTTTATAGGTCCAGGTCTTATCTCCTAGTGCCTACGAATAGCAGCTACCTCATTCTTTCTTAAATGTTTGTAAGCTTCCATGTGACCCTCTCTACAAAGCTTAAATCCTAAAGGTTCTCATGACCATCAGTTTGCAAATCAGCACCTTTATTTAACAAATATTGTAACTTATCGTTATTGATTATCCTAGTCGAAGAGCTCTCTTCTTGACCCTTATGATATAATGCCCTCTCCATCCTCTTACGTCTTCATTCATCTAGTCACTAGTACCCAATCATCAATCAATAATTAATTACACATATACTGAACATCTATCTACTCTGTCTTAGAAATAGTGCTAGAGACTGGGGATAAAATGGGCAAAAAATGTAGAAATGGTCCTATAAATATGGAACTCACAGTCTTCTCCTATATTTTAAGTTATTAACATTTTCTAAGTTCCCATCTTGGTCTTTGGTTCTCTTTCTCCTCAGTGGAAACCGTATAACATACCAATTGAAAGCTTAAGCTTTGGAACCCAGCAGCTGTGACTGTCAGCTAAAATGAGCTGTTCTCCAGTCCCCCCGGCCTGATGATTTTCACTGCTAAAGCCAGGAAAATTCCAGGCAAAGGGGACAAAGGAGTCAAATGCATTCCAGTTCTGCAACTTATTGTTTGTATGACTGGAAAACTTGCCTAATATTTCTGAGCCTTCAGGATATTCTCAAGTCTGCACCACTAACGCTGAGCTCTTATTATGCAGCCGATCCCACCTCCATCTCTTTACTGAGGATTTCCTCTTGAATTCTGAATTCTCACACACATTTTCATGGATTTGATAAGTACATTGGGCAGCCAAATCTAGGACTGCTAACACTCCAAGCTCTCTCCGAGCCCTCATCAATACTTCTGGTGTTAATATTAAGTGACTAATATTGAAAAAATAAAGTTTTCTGATACTCCATGAACTTGCCTTGGCCACTGACTACTTTTTATTTTTAGGCTATAGAAATTTAAGTGTTTTACAGCAAATGAAGAAAAGTTTCTCCTAGGTAGGAAAACAAGTAAAATAAAAGCAGAATGAATTAACCAAGTTGGTTTACTGTCTGCCATGAAGAAGTCATGCTTAACTAGTGATAAAATTTGTTTAAAATCAATACAATTCTGACCACTGGAGAGACTAAATTAAAAATCTATAAATATTGAAATACTTGCTATCCAAAGAGAATTTCACCACACAGAGAGGCTACAGAATTGATGCCAACAAACCTAGATTATATGTTTTATATATCTGCTTATTGGGGGGAGGGTAGGTTGTGTTATAGATGCATCCACATCACAGAGAAGTAGAACAGATATGTTTTTATAAATTACTAAATGCCTAACATTGAGCCTAACACTAATACACATTCTATTGTTATATTCATTTTTATTTATTTTATTGTTTAATATCTTTAACAAAATTTTACATTCAACTGAAAAGAATTTCCAACCTTCACTATAATTTTATGTTACCTGTATCTCCTTATGTTACCTTGTATGCTTACCTGTGAACATACTGATCTACTCTCCTTATCCATTCAGAAGTTATATCTGGTCTTATTTATCTTTGTGTCTCCCACAGCACCTTTTACAGTGTATTTTACCTACTAAGATATGTATAAATGTGTTAAATTTGATTCTAGTTGAGCCGTAATTTAAAAGATAATCCTAATTCTGTCCTTTGGGGCCTCACTTTTCTCTTTGGTAAAATATAGGAGTAGTATAAAATATTTTCTAAGATATTGTCCACTTTCAACTTAATATGATTACTTTTCACCTTTGTAGGACTGAGCTTGTAATTCCACTGTTAGAATACAAGAGGTGACAGGTGGAGGAAAGGATAGAGATAAATGGAAGAACCCAGCTTCAGGATAACAAAGAGATTTCTTAGAATTAAACAGTTTCCTTGGACATTCAATTTATTGAAACACCTCTAGCTCTCTTAATGAGTATTTGCAGAGAGAAAAGTAATTAAGAGAGCAGCATGGTTTTCAGTCTGCATTGAATGTTGGGCAATGTAATCCTTGGTGAAAAATATGCATGGGGTGTCCAGCCAGGGTGAGAACCAAAACTCTGTATTTTGACAAATTGTTCTCTCAGGCAAGTTGTCAGATGAGAAATAATTCCTTCTCTCTTCTATGCCAAGGAAGGATCTTAGGCACAGAGAGATTACGAAGCAATTTCATTTACTACCAGAACATCCTGCAACTTACATAGAAATTAAACATCGAAAAAACTTTGTCAAAGGTACAATTCCAAAAATCAGTTCTCAAATAACAGAAGAGTCAGATTATAATCCCCAAGAATTCAAAGACCTTCCATGCGTATTATTTTTTGTCTCCTTTCACCACTCTGTTTATTTTGGTCCCTAACTTCTAGGAAGTTGTCAAAGCTCTTCCAAAAACTCTACCCCACTGGAAGGAGAGTTAAGATATTGATCAAAGACAATGATTTGGACCACCACTGACAAGAAGTATAGTATCTATGTAGAAGACTAACAGGCTATAAGTAAATCTTAATGTGATCTTCCAGTGTCTTTTTGTCGATAATTTATCTTGGATCTTATTCCTCACTTCATATTTCTTCTAATTAACTGATTTGGTAATAAACAGATTTGGAACTACCTCCTCTTTTGAAAGGATATGCTCTAGAAAGATCTAGGCTTTTGGTAAAGTCAAGAGAAAATGAAGCAAGGAACAGGAGGCTTGAGCCTACTCTGTTCTAGACTTTCGGAAGATGAGTTTTGTTTATTTTGAATTTGTTATTCTGTGGGTTTTACTGTAAGGGAAGTAAAACTATAAGTGCCCAAACTAAATTGGTTTCCAATGAAAAGCAACGAGGCCACTGACAAAGTTTCTCTCCTTGCGCAAACTCTAGTCAGGCTCCTCTGAGCCTTCTTCTGGACCAGGCCTTAACTTTGGTCTATAAACTCTGCAGATACTAAGTACAAATGGTGTTGTCCATACTAGCATAGTTTTTTGAACAAACACTAGAATACTTTCTAATAGCTCAAGGCCACATCTCTAAGATAATTATTCCAATGCCCTTAAGTTCCTGCCTGGGAAAACTCAAGGTTGCCAAGAGAACTTTCTATTTATTCCAGCCAACACCTGAAGATAGGACCCAGCCTCCACCTCTGTGTGGAAGAATACAGGCCTAACTTCAGTAAGAGCCAGTTAACAAACCCAGATGGGATTTACATGGACCAATGCCCCTTTATTGCTTTTTGTAAATTTCAACTTCTCTGATTCAATTTAAGCTCCCACTGTCCTCCTCCCTACTCTCTCATTCTCCTTTTAAAATACCCAGTTATGTCTACACAAATCAAAGTTGAATTCAGTTCACACTGAACCCTCTCCCCTATTGCAATAGTTTATTACTAATTAAAATCTGTCCTTACGAAGGGTTCTGGTCAAGATGGCAGAGTAGATAAATGCTGTGCTTGCCTCCTCCCATGACCACATCAAAATTACAACTGAATTACAGAAAACCATCATTGAGAACTACCTGAAGACTAGCTGAACAAAATTTCTATAACTAAGGATATAAAGAAAAAACCATGCTGAGACTGGTAGGAGGGGCTGAAATACAAAACAAGCAGATCTCACATTCACAGTGTGGTAGTTAAGAAATGGAAGGGATAACATGGCTACTGAGGTCCTTCCTGAAGAACAAGGCATCCCGGCCTCATGCTGGCCTCCCCGGCCTGGGACTCCAGTGCTGAGAAGAGAAACCACCAAAACATCTGGCTTTAAAAACCATTCAAGACTGCATCCTAGTGAACTGAAGGCAACTGGAGACTTATTGCAGGTCTCAAAGGGACTGTACGCAGACACACTTGCTCACAAACTTGCGCTGAGTTCCAGCACTGGGGTGACATTTGAAAATTGTCAGAGACATATAAGGAGGAGCTGAATTGACAAGTTTCAGGCTGAGAGCTGGAGGGACAGGTGTCAGGGAAGCTCTCTCCAGGGGTGGAATTACTGGCAGACACCACTGTTCCTTTGTTGAGTCCTCCTTCCACCCAGCCGGAAGGCAAAGGCTGGTGCCAAATCTGAGTTCTCCATTAACTTGGCTAACACTGTTTACCCCACACTGGTGACTCCAAGATCCTACCCAACCCAAATTATATGTCCAGCCCAAAACTCTTCAGCAGCTTCTCCACACAAGCAGCCTGCCTCAGCTCATGCTGTGAACTTTTAAAATCTCTCAAAG
>NW_011888857.1:8088606-8091330 GCF_000151845.1 Pteropus vampyrus
AAAATACCCAGTTATGTCTACACAAATCAAAGTTGAATTCAGTTCACACTGAACCCTCTCCCCTATTGCAATAGTTTATTACTAATTAAAATCTGTCCTTACGAAGGGTTCTGGTCAAGATGGCAGAGTAGATAAATGCTGTGCTTGCCTCCTCCCATGACCACATCAAAATTACAACTGAATTACAGAAAACCATCATTGAGAACTACCTGAAGACTAGCTGAACAAAATTTCTATAACTAAGGATATAAAGAAAAAACCATGCTGAGACTGGTAGGAGGGGCTGAAATACAAAACAAGCAGATCTCACATTCACAGTGTGGTAGTTAAGAAATGGAAGGGATAACATGGCTACTGAGGTCCTTCCTGAAGAACAAGGCATCCCGGCCTCATGCTGGCCTCCCCGGCCTGGGACTCCAGTGCTGAGAAGAGAAACCACCAAAACATCTGGCTTTAAAAACCATTCAAGACTGCATCCTAGTGAACTGAAGGCAACTGGAGACTTATTGCAGGTCTCAAAGGGACTGTACGCAGACACACTTGCTCACAAACTTGCGCTGAGTTCCAGCACTGGGGTGACATTTGAAAATTGTCAGAGACATATAAGGAGGAGCTGAATTGACAAGTTTCAGGCTGAGAGCTGGAGGGACAGGTGTCAGGGAAGCTCTCTCCAGGGGTGGAATTACTGGCAGACACCACTGTTCCTTTGTTGAGTCCTCCTTCCACCCAGCCGGAAGGCAAAGGCTGGTGCCAAATCTGAGTTCTCCATTAACTTGGCTAACACTGTTTACCCCACACTGGTGACTCCAAGATCCTACCCAACCCAAATTATATGTCCAGCCCAAAACTCTTCAGCAGCTTCTCCACACAAGCAGCCTGCCTCAGCTCATGCTGTGAACTTTTAAAATCTCTCAAAGACCCACAAACGTCCCGACAAAAAGCACTGGCCTTGACATTCCCAGTATTCTTGCTAAGTGACCCCAACTCTTGCACTAGTGGAAGCCGACCATGGTTCACAGTGTAGCCTCTCAGGTGCCTCTAAGCACAGCACAGGCAGCAACCAACTACAGATCACTTTGTAGCTCCTACCGGTGGCCCTGGGCCTGGCCTGGTAGCAGATAAACTTGGCCTATACCAAACCCCTCCCAAGAAGCCCCAGAAACAATATACCTGGTGGCCAGCTTCAGACCATACCAGAGTACCACTCGACGAGCTCCACAAACAACATACCCAAAAAGTGGATTTTACAGGCACCACAGTCTCACTAATGTGAACCTTGCACTGTGGGGTCAGCCTGGCCATAACGGTTTGTGTGCTGTACTAACAGACATTCATCACAGCCAGCCAATCTGAGGGTCAGTTTCATCAACTGAAGTGCCAACAGCAATCAAGGCTCAAAATCGACAGACGTTCTACACAAGGGACAACCCTGAAACACTCCACTCAGGTGATCAGGGAGACTGTGCCATGGGGCCCCACAGGACACCTACTATACAAAGCAACTATGTCAAGACTGGGAGATATAGCAGATCTACCTAATGCATAGAAAACAAACACAGGGAGTCAGCCAAAATGAGAAAGCAAAGGAACATGGCCCTTTTTTTTTTTTTAAGGGAGAAAATATGAGAATAACTAAATGAAATGGAGACAAGCAATCTACCAGACAGAGTTCAAAACACTGGCTATAAGGATGCTCAATAAACTTAGGGGAAGAATAGATGAACTCAGTGAGTAGTTTAACAAAGAGGAAGGAAACATAAAAATGGAAATTAAAAACAAAAAACTCATATAGAAATAAAGAAATAAAAACAAAAAACTCATACAGAAATAACTGTAATGAAGAATACATCAGAGGTAATCAACAGTAGATTAGATGAAGAAGAGGATCACATTAACAATTAGTGGAAAACACCCAATTGGAACAGTGAAAAGAGAAAAAAAAATCTAAAAAAAATAAGGATAGTATAAGGGACCTCTGGGTAAACATCAAGTGTGCCAACATTTATATTACAGGAGTACCAGAAGGAGAAGAAAAAGAGCAAGGGATTGAAAACCTATTTGAAGAAATAATGACTGAAAACTTCCCTAAGCTGGCAAAGGAAAGAGACTTTAAGTCCAGGAAGTACAGAGTCTCAGACAAGAGAAACCCACAGAGGCCCGCACCAAAACACATCATAATTAAAATTCCAAAGGTTAAAGACAAAGAGAGAATTATAAAAGTAGCAAGAGAAAAGCAGCTAGTGCCATGCAAGGGAACTCAGATAAGACTATCAGATGATTTCTCAACAGAAACTCTGCAGACCTGAAGAGATCGACACAAAACATTCAAAGTGATGAAAAGCAAGAACCTACAATGAAAATTACTCTACCCAGCAGGACTATCATTTAGAATGAAAGAAGAAATAGTTTCCCAGATAAGAAAACACTAATGGAGTTCATCACCACTAAACCAGTATTACAAGAAATGTTAAGGGAACATTTTTTAAGAAAAAAAGATAAGATAAAGAAAGTTAAAAAAAGATAAAAAAAAATAGAAAAATACGGAAAAAAATTCTCACACACACACAAAAAACATACAATAAAAGCAGCAGAGCAACCAACTATAAATCTAGTAAAAATATTAAATGGCAAAAGTAGGAAGATCATATATAATTACAATAATAAATTAAGAAATATACAGAAATACACACACAAAAGAAGAAAAAATAATGACAAACTTAAACG
>NW_011888857.1:8091380-8116052 GCF_000151845.1 Pteropus vampyrus
GAAATAACTGTAATGAAGAATACATCAGAGGTAATCAACAGTAGATTAGATGAAGAAGAGGATCACATTAACAATTAGTGGAAAACACCCAATTGGAACAGTGAAAAGAGAAAAAAAAAAAATCTAAAAAAAATAAGGATAGTATAAGGGACCTCTGGGTAAACATCAAGTGTGCCAACATTTATATTACAGGAGTACCAGAAGGAGAAGAAAAAGAGCAAGGGATTGAAAACCTATTTGAAGAAATAATGACTGAAAACTTCCCTAAGCTGGCAAAGGAAAGAGACTTTAAGTCCAGGAAGTACAGAGTCTCAGACAAGAGAAACCCACAGAGGCCCGCACCAAAACCCACAGAGGCCCGCATAATTAAAATTCCAAAGGTTAAAGACAAAGAGAGAATTATAAAAGTAGCAAGAGAAAAGCAGCTAGTGCCATGCAAGGGAACTCAGATAAGACTATCAGATGATTTCTCAACAGAAACTCTGCAGACCTGAAGAGATCGACACAAAACATTCAAAGTGATGAAAAGCAAGAACCTACAATGAGAATTACTCTACCCAGCAGGACTATCATTTAGAATGAAAGAAGAAATAGTTTCCCAGATAAGAAAACACTAATGGAGTTCATCACCACTAAACCAGTATTACAAGAAATGTTAAGGGAACATTTTTTAAGAAAAAAAGATAAGATAAAGAAAGTTAAAAAAAGATAAAAAAAAATAGAAAAATACGGAAAAAAATTCTCACACACACACAAAAAACATACAATAAAAGCAGCAGAGCAACCAACTATAAATCTAGTAAAAATATTAAATGGCAAAAGTAGGAAGATCATATATAATTACAATAATAAATTAAGAAATATACAGAAATACACACACAAAAGAAGAAAAAATAATGACAAACTTAAACGTGGAGGGAGAAGAGTAAAAATTGTAGCAACTATCAACTTGAAATAGCTTGGTATATATGAAGTATATGGTAATCACAAATCAGAAGTCTATAGGAGAAATATAAAAAAGAAAGAAAGAAATCCAAACACAATGCTATATAAAGCCATCAACATTCAAGAGTAGAGAGCAAAAGAATAAGGAACAAAGAACTACAAAAACAATCAGAAAACAATAAATATCGATAACTACACACCTATCAATAATTAATTTTAAAAAAATCAATGGACTAAATGTTCCAATAGAAAAACATAAGGTGCTAAATGGATAAAAGAAAGACCCAGATTTATGCTGCTTATGAAAGACACACTTCAGATCAAAAGACATACACAGACTGAAAATAAAGGCATGAAAATGACAAAAAAAAGCTGGGGTAATAATACTTATATCATGGAAAATAGACTTTAAAACAAGGACTGTAACAAGAGACCAAAAAAAAAACCATTTTGTAATAATAAAGAGATCAATACAACAAGAAGATTAACTCCCATCAACATTTCGTACTCAAAGTAGGAGTACCTAGTTATATAAAGCAAATATTGAAGGAAGAAATCAATATTAATCAAAATTTACTGTAGGAGACTTTAACAACCTATTGACATCAATGGATAGATCACCTAGACAGAAAAATTAACAAGAAAACAATGGCTTCAAATGACATATTACAGCAAGTGGAATTACTTGATATTTTAAAGACATCATACCCCAAAGCAACAGAAGGATAGACCACACGTTAGGCCACAAGACAAGTCTCATTAAATTTGAGAAGAGTAAAATCCTATCAATCATATTCTCTAATCACAATGTAATGAAACTGAAAATCAATTATAAGAAGAAAACTGAAAAACACACAAACACGTGGAAGCTAAATAACACAAATGGGTTAATAATGAGATCAAGGAAGAAATCAAAAGATATCTGGAGACAAATGAAAACACAAACCCCAAGTAGTTCTAAGAGGAAATTTATGACAATAAAAGACTTCTTTAAGAAACAAGAAATATCAAATAAATAATTTCACTTTATGCTTAAAGGAACTAGAAAAAGAACAAAGCCCAAAGTGAGTAGAAGGAAGGAAATCATAAAGATCAGAGCAAAATTAAATAGAGTGTAAAAACAAAACAAAACAAAACAAAACAAGAGCTGGCTCTTTAAAAACAAAATTGATAAAACTTTAATCAGACTCATCAAGAAAAAATAAAGAGTGCCCAAATAAGTAAAATCAGAAAGAAAGAGGAGAAATGACAACTGACACCACAGAAATAAAAAAGATTATCAGGAAATATTATGAACAATTACATGCCAACAATTTCAACAACCAGGAAAAATGAATAAATTCCTAGAAACTTTCCGAGCCTGAATCAGAAAGAAACTGAAAGTTTGAACAGACTGAACTACTAACAAAATCAAATCAGTAATCAAAAATTACAACAAACAAAAGTCCTGGACCAGATGGCTTCACAGGTGAATTTTGCCAAACATTCAAAGGAAAACTGATACTTATCCTTCTCAAACTATTCCAAAAATTTAAAGAGGAGTGAAAGCTCTTGAAATCATTTTATGAGGCAGCATTACCCTGATACCAAACCAGACAAAGATACTCCAAAAGATGAAAATTATAGGCCAATATCCTTGATGAACATAGATGTAAAAATCTTCAACAATACATTAGCAAACTGAATTCAGCAATACAATAAAAAGATCATGCACCATGATCAAGTCAGATTTATTTTCAGATGCAAATTAGGTTCAATATCTGCAAATCAATCAATGTGATATACCACATAAACAAAATGAATAAAAATCATATGATCATATCAATAGATGCAGAGAAAGCATTTGACAAAATCTAACATCTATGATAAAAACTCTCAGTGAAATAGGGATGGGGTGACATACCCCAAGGTAATAAAGGACATATGTAGTAAACCCACAGTTAAAATTTTACTCAATGGTAAAAGTTGAAAGCTTTTTCTTTAAGATAAGGAATAAGAAAAGAAATTTCACTTTCACCTCTTTTACTCAGCCTGGCATTATAAGTCCTAGACATAGAGATCAAACAAGAAATAAAAAGTGTCTAAATTGAAACCGAAGAAGTGAAACTGTCATTATATATAGTATCATGTCATGTATAATGACACTATGGAGAACCCTAAAGAATCTACCAAAAACTATGAGAACTAATAAATGGATTAAGTAAAGTAGCAGAATACAAAATTAATATTCAGAAGTTGGTTACATTTTTATACAACAATAATGAAGTACCCAAAAGAAATTAAGAAAATAATCTCATCTACAATTGCATCAAAAAGAATAAAGTAACTAGGAATAAATTTAACCAGGTAGGTAAAAGACTTGTACTTGCAAAACTATGACATTGAAGAAAGATATTAAAGAAGAATCAAATAAATGTAAGGCTATACCATTCTCATGGATAGGAAGAACCGACATCATTAAAATGTCCATACTACCCAAAGCAATATACAGATTCAATGCCATGTCTATCAAAATATCAATGGCATTTTTCAGAGAACTAGAACAAATAATTTTAAAATTTACATGGAACCACAACAGATCCGAATAGCCAAAGCAATCTTGAGAAAGAACAAAGTTAGAGGTAGCATGCTACCTGATATCAAACTATACTATAAGGCTATAGGAAACAAAATAGCATGGCACTGGCTTAAAGACAGATGCACAGATCAATAAAATAGAAGAAAGAGCCCAGAAATAAACCCACATTTATAAGGTCAGTTAATTTATGACAAAGAGACAAAGCGGCAAGAATATACAATTAGGTAAAGACGGTCTCTTCAATAAATGGTGCTGGGAACACTAGACAGACATGTAAAATAATGAAACTGCATCACTTTCCTACACCACATACAAGAATAAACTCAAAATGGATTAAAGACTTAAATGTAAGACCTGAAACCATAAAACTTCCAGAAGAAAACAGATAAACTCTAGACATCGCTTAGAAATATTTTTGGGAGATATATTTCCTTGAGCAAGGGAAAAAAAAAATAAACAAATATGGCTACAACAAACTAAACAAACTAAAGAGTTTGTGAACAGAAAAGGAAACCAGCAAGAAAACAAAGACAACTTACTGAATGGGTAGTGATACAGGGTTCATATCCAAATACGTAAGTTATACAACTTAACATCAAAAGAAACACAACAGTCCAATTACAAAATGGACGGAGGACCTGAATAGACATTTCTCCAAAGACGATATACAGTTGCCAATAGACATTGGAAAAGATGTTCAACATCACTAATCATCAGGGAAGTGCAAATTCAAACTACATTGAAATACCACTTCACACCTGTCAGAATGGCTATCATCAATAAATCAACAAAAAAGTGCTGGCGAGGATGTGGAGAAAGGGAACCCTCATGTACTGTTGGTGGGATTACAAACTGGTATAGCCACTGTGGAAAACAGTAGAAAGATTCCTCAAAAATTAAAAATAAAACTACTATATGACCCAGCAATTCCGCTTCTGGGTATTTATCAGAACAAATCCAAAATACTAATTTGAAAAGATGTACGCATCCCTATGTTTATTACAGCATTGTTTACAATAGCCAACATATGGATGCAAACTAAGTGTCCATTGATACATGAATGGATAAAGAAGTGGTACATATATATACAATGAATATTAGTCATAAAAAGAAGGAAATCTTGCCATTTGCAACATGAGTGAACCTAGAGAGTATTATGCTAAGCGAAGTAGGTCAGACAAAGTCAAAAATCATATGATCTCACTAATATATGTGGAATTTCATAAACAAAATAAATGAAAACAAAACAAAATGAAACAAAAACAAATCCACAGATATAGAGAACATATTGATGGTTGCCAGCTGGGAGGGGGTTTGGGAGGTTGGGTGAAAAAGGGGAAGGGATTAATTGCCAGTTATAAAAACTGTTATGGAGATGTAAAGTACGGCATATGGAATAGTGTCAGTAATATTTTAATAATTATGTATGATCTCAGATGGTGTTAGACTTAGCAAGTTTGTCAGTTTATAAGTTATATCAATGCACCTGAAACTAATATAATATTGCATGTCAACTGTGATTAAAAAATAAAAATAATTTAAAAATAAAAATCTGTCCTTACCACTTCAGTGTCTGGCTTTGCTTATATTTGACACCACTCAGGCTGCTAGAATATAAACAAAAAGAATTCTCACAGTTCATTGATGGTCTATCTAATCTCTAGTAAATGAGTTCCAGTAGAGTAAATAGCCATAAGGGGCCAATGTCCTCTTTAGTAATAGAAATAATTGCTCTGAGTCCTTTTATTATTTCATTCAACAAATATTTACTGAGCATGTATGACATGCCAGGTACTGTTCTAGGCATTGGGGATACTATAGCAAATAAAACAGGCAAAATTCCCCACTCCTGGGAAGGTTAAATATTAACAGGATGAAGCAAACAACACATAATTCCTTCCATGTATCTTCTCAAGGAATTGACAGATGCTTTGGTATCCTGACCATCCCCAAGGCCTTTTACTCAGTCACGAAGAACATATCTTTATGAAATAGAGATTCCTATCTTTTTATTAGGTATAATAACAATTTACTCTTATACACTGTACTCTTCAGATTCTTCAAAATCCTTTTAAATTCATGACCTAATCTGTCCTTTCAAAATACTTAGAATGTTAGCTTTATCATCATCACCTCCACTTAAAAGATATCTAAACTGAGACTCAACTGATCATTGCTTCTCAAAGGTTCATCGCCATGGCAGGAAAGAGTAAACACTCACTTCTCAGAATCCTACAGGGGAAACCACCTTTATTTGAGGCTTCGTGTTTTCTATTTTAAAAATAGAAAACTGTCATTTTTGTCTTCTAGTTTATAATTTAGTTAGAATTATTTTGATCGATCATTTCTCCCTCAAACCACTGAGTACAGTAGGATTCCTCTTCCAGCTCTTGTGTTCCCTTGCATGCTGCAGTATATTTCAGTAACAAATGTACCCCAGTATAAGAAGTACAGCAACAGGTACCACGGGTCAAGCAATGTGCCCAGAGCCATATAGCTGGTAAGGTTCTGAGTCAGGATGCGAATAGAGGCATTTTGACTTCCTGATTCTATAGAAAATAAATATAGTGACATTCTGCAAAGACCAAACGTTAAATCTTCAACACACAAACCAATACACAGATTCTCTAAATATTAGCCAATGCTCACTATATGTAAAAGGTAATAATAAAACATTGAAGGCAATTATAATTAATTGGAGCAGATAGAATCCTTACCATCTATCGCATAATACAGCTTATTCACTCCTGTCCATTTCTATGCTTGGTCCATCACAATAGCATCCTACTATTTTTGTGCCTAGATCTCTTCAAAGAGAAGCTGAACTAACAGGCTGATAATACCACAATCTCATTATCTCAACGATTTTTTTAGCAAGAAAATGACCCAGTTTGAGTTGCTACAAGGTCATAGATCTAGGAACCAGCAGTAACTTGTATCTGAATCTATATTTTACTTATGTGCCCCCAAGTTAACTGCTTTAGTAAGTCATTTCACAACTTCTCAGCTGAGAAACTGTTACTGTGTAGCCAAAAAACATTCATACCTCTCTGTTCTATCATTTATCCATGTATAAAATAGGGGAATAATAACAAAATTGATGGGTTGTTATAAAAACTATAGGACAAAAATGTGAGCAGGTAGTAGTTTCTTGATAATGATCATGGTCGATAGCTGGCTAATTCTTAATGACCTCACTTTTTTCCAGAAGAAAGGCAATCCAAGCAAAAGGAATAAGAGGAGCAAAATTACACAGGTGTTTAGAAAATCACATTGATACAAGTATGATAGTGGGTCTGAAATTTTGTCAGAAATACTAGATTTATATAGCTATATTTTATATTAAAATGGCTGCTTCCTCAAAAGTATCAAAGTGTTTTTAACAACAAAATACATATTTCAACAACATTAAGAAACATCGATATTCTGAAATAGAATTTACAACTTTCAACTCCTTATCCCAGAGATAAAACTCTTTATAATCTGGTCTCCTTTCTTGTCATTTCCCACCCACAACACACTTACATATCAGGTACTCTATCCACACTGGAAGTCTCACCATCCCCTGGGCACATTTAGATCTCTTTCATGACTGCTCCAATCAGAGTGTTATTCCTGCCTGAAATATTTACCTTAATACCTGTTTTGCCTGGAAAAATTCCTTCTCATATTATAGTGCCAATGAAAACATCATATTTTCTGTGAAAGATTCCCATATACATTTGCCATTCCCATATGCCCCAAGCTCAAGAGGAGTTAGTCACTTTTTCCTTAGAGTCTCTTATTTTTATTTACTAATGTATCTACCTGCTCCACAGCTCAACCTCCCCCAATCGCTGCCCACCTCCTCTCTCTCCATTCCAGACTGGAAAGATAGTCTTCTCTGTCTGTCTAAGAATTCCATGTAGACCAACATATACCAGATCCTTCCAATAAATGCTCATTGAACACTTATTGGTGATTTTATGTTCACAGTGCTTTATTTGGTCTGAGTATGACAGTTTATAATTCTCTGCCTATAAACCCACAGGTAAATATTTCACAGCAGCCCGAGTAACCTTAGACTAAAACAAACAATTCAATATTCATTTCAAAGAAGTTGTAAAGGCGGATCTCTGAGTCGCTGCATAGACAAGATCTTTGGCTCTAAGACATTCAAGCCAGAAGTTTCTGTAACGAAATATTTGCTTACACTATGCTTCGGGAGGCAGGAAGCTGACAACTACACAGCATTCAATATTAAGGAGAATTTAGAACCTGAGGCAGGAAGGCAGATGAATGTCCTCTGAGACTGAACTGTAGATCCCCAGGTGGAAAACACTGAGAAATTAGATCAGAGGTGACTGGAAACACCGAGCCTGGATCCTGATATTTCAACAGTGCTTTCTACACTGGCGGGGTCAGTGTCATTCTGAGATCCCAGTGAAACTATGGTTCTGCTTCCTTCCAAAGATGTATGTACACACATATACAGTTCCAGGGCATTTATGGACTCCGCTGAAGGCTTTCAAAGAAATTCCAAAAGAAGTGGTTTTCAGACTTGAGTGGAATCAAAATCAGGAGGGCTTGTTTAAAAACAAACAAACAAACAAACAAACAAAAAACAGATCACCAAGCCTGATCCCTAGATTTGCTGATTCAGTAATTATGGGTAAGGTAGAGAATTTTTATTTCTCACAACTTCCCAGAGGATGCTGATACTGCTGGCCTGAGGACCACACTTCTTGAATTATTTCCCTAAGCTACATGGAACACTGAATTCATTGGCAGCAATATTTAGGCAACTGTTTTTTTGGAATATCCTACTCATTCTGTTGTCACTCAGTTGGATCTGCTAACTATTCAGAAAGAAACTTTTAAAAAAGTTGTTTAAAACCTATAAAGAAGATTTTGCATGGTATAAGCTTCAAGATCCTGTGCAGGAAAAAATCAAAGTGCCTCTATTGTTGCTTGATCTTTCCAAAAATGCCAAGTTCACAATGAAAAGGAGGCCTTAAAGAAAATCACAACTATATTGCAAAGAATCTTTTAGGGGAAAATATCAGTCTTTTTCAGTGTATCGGCCAGCTGTTATTCTTCCTGTACCAGCCAGTACACATTCCACCTCTCCAATAAAGCCTTCCTCACAGCTCCCATCTTCATTTACTTCCCTTTCTCAGAACTCCCACTAGGCCTATTCACGCAGCATAAAATTGTCATCAAGTGCCTCTGGAGACCTGCATCACTCCTCTTTCTATCCCTAGAGTCTAAATAAGCAACTGGCTTCTAATTACTGCTTCTGAGTTGCTGTGGCCTGAGACATCACATTACCAATTCTTCATTTACCACAATAGAAAAGTAGAGCGATCTAGATATTATTTAAAAATTACAGGTTAGGCTGGCAATATGAAAATGAGACAAATTATCTATTCAAAGAAGAAATGTTTGTCGAAAACATAAGAACTGGCCCCATTTAGCTTAGGGACAAACCAGCTATTCATACCTTATAAGCCTTTAGAAAAATCACTCTATAAGGTATAGTAGAATTAAGAGATTTACATTTTTAATGATTACAGCAAAAAAGAAAGGAATCGACCAAATTTTCTTACACCCAAATTAGATATAGTATAAAAATTGTTGGTACTTAAAGGACAAGTATTGTGCTCAATATATTTTTGTTGCAGAACTAGAAAAAAAAAAAAAAACCCTCTTTGAGCAGCCATCATTCAATGATACTGAATAAAGAAGATTTTCTAAAAATACATAGAGTGGGCTATATTCATTCTTAAGTTTTCAGCCAGTATATACTACAGATTGTCAAATCTACAGGATGCTGGGAGAAAAAAGGTGTTTAAAGCTAAATAAATTTGGGATACTAACAATGCACAGTAAAGCCTCTGAAAATTCTTGCAGTTATTAAACCAGCTTACTTCTATTAATTTAGAACTTGCCAAATATGCTTCCTAATAAAACCCTCTGTTGAAATATATCCCAACATTTGTGTCCAAAGATCTAGGCTTTAGATAAATGTCCTCCTTTGAAACAATGCCCCAGTTAGGTTTTACTCACTGATGCCAATGTGGGAAAAAGAAAAGGATTCAATTATTCAAAATCACTTTGTTGTTGCTCTCTTTATGCCAAGCAGAAACCAGACTCCAGCCAAAAACATGAGATCTACAAGCAGAGCAGTGTTTCTTAGTTCAATGCACCTGGGGACAGGAGACAGTAAGATGCTCAGACCTCAAGATGCTCAGACCTCAAGTGCAGAGCAGAGTGTGAGCGAGCTTATTCACCTGCCCTGCTACAGCTCTTCAGGCATGCCTGTCTTTTATATGATGAACATGAGCTTTTGATCCCCATGTCTGTGATTAGACATCATCATCACATAGCAATATTAGAAGTTCCCGTCACCCTGAAGCCACCTCTCAGCAGAGGAACATTTTGATGTACAGAGGTGACCTCTTAGAAGGCCACCATTCTAGACCGCATGGCCCCCGCCCCCCGCTCGCTCGTGCTCTCTCTCTCTCTCTCTCTCTCTCAGTTATGTGATGACCTCCAGAATACATTGTCATGGAGAAAAACTTTAATTCCTTCTGTACACGCACATAAAATAAAATAAATTAAGAAACCATAGGCTTTATGCCAGGGTGTATCTACAAGAACACAGTGAAGTAGAAAATGAGACAATTATCTAAATAGTCATCACTAGTCACACCTTAATTTAATCCTTTCATAAGTTATCTCTAATTAATAACAATTGACAGAGGCAACTGGGAGAGTAAAGAGAACACAGGCTCTTTCACACATGGCTGTGCTACTTGATGTGTTTCCCCCTATTTGCTATCTATCTCACAAGGGTTTTTTGAAGGTTAAATGGCACATAACTGGCACTGAATAAATAAAAATATGCCTATTATAGTATCACTTGTACGGCAAGACCTTAGGGGGCAATACAGAAAGCAATATTTTTGTTGCTTAATATTTCAAAAATATTAAACTTGTACATAGTTCTTCAAAAAGATGTTGAATAACACTTTTCTGGGTCAAGAAATCTACCAGGTAATAGCTGTATGACCATGCAAAATATACTGAACATCTTTGTGCCTCAGTTTCTTTGTCCATTAGGCAGATATTATAACAATTCCTACCTGACTTGTCTTGAGAATAAAACGAATTAGGAAATGTAAAGCTCTTAGAAGAGTACCTAGAACATGAAATAATGGATTAATCTTAGCCTTTATTAGTATTTCTTTTATACGTATAATATACTTAACCCTCCTACCTTTCGTGTCTAATCAGCCCCATGCAGTCTGGTATGACTGTTCTTTGATTCTCTCTGATCACTCTCTTCCCTGATTACCTATGTATTTTAGTGTTGACTACATCATTCTACAGTTAATTATAACTGGTATCAGAATGCTATTGGTTGTTTCATGCATGTTGATTTTTGATTCCAATTTGGTTTTTTTTTTACCCTAACCCTAACCCTAACCCTATCCAATTTGGTATTTTAAAGTCCCTAGGGACTAGTTCTCTGCATCCTTCACACAATCTAGTGCTAAGACCACAGCAGGCTTATTTTTATAGATATGATACACATTACAACATCATGATATTTATGAAGGTTTTTTAAATAGCTTTCTAATTTTCCTCCTCTTCAGTATGGCCCATGTTATCTTCACCTGGACAAGAATTGAGGTCCCCTTACACTAATCACTGCTTCAGAGTATTAAGTTGTCTTATTTCCTCCATGCCTGATCATAACTGCCATTAGGAAGGTATTTGAACAATAGAGAAATTATCACTGAAAAGATACCAAACAGGGCTACGGGTTATTTACATAATAGACTCTATAGTTAGTTTGATGCCCTGTTAGAATACTTCTCAAAAATGTTTGATTTTCATTTAAAAGTTTAAGTGGAGACCAGCACATAGGCCTGTTGTGTCAGCCCAGATAGGCTGAGGTGAACAAAGAACTCTGGGTTCATGCCTGAGTTTATTTAGTGCAATGAACTCTATTCAACATCATTTTGTGAAGTGTTTATCACCGAAACTGAGGAGGTACATTTGCCTGAGAGGTCCTAGGATATAACCAGTTTATCCCATATACTGAACATTTTCAGGATTATGTATGTATGGCTGCACTCCACAAGGAGCAGAAAACTTCCAGAGGGTCTGATAGGACCCATTTCTCACCTGGTTTAACATCTGCAACTATGTGTTAATGACCACTGTCTCTTTTCTATCCTGGCTTCACAGCACCAAAAATACAGAGAAGGGATGACATCGGTGGTTAACCAGGAATCATTACTGTCAAGGCTAAGGTGATACCAGCTGTGAAGAACTTGACGCCCTGACATCTTGTCCCTAGTCTAGAAGGATGATTCCCAAACACTGCCCTTGAGTCCAGTGGATAAAATAATTCGCCAGTACCTTTGGTTTAAACAGAATAGTGCAACGCTCCATCTGGGCCTCCCTCATTTTCTCTCATTCCCTCTTTGTCTTGTCTCATTGACCTCCAGCTGCTCTGCTTAACATCTCCTCTACCTGTGGGCTCATCACTGGTCTTACTCCCTTCCAGAAAGCATTAGTGTTAGCATATTAAAAGCAGAAGCTTTAGGATCAAACACACCTGGATTATGGCCTGTGTGTCATTTATTGACTGTAGAATTTGGGAGAAGTTATCTCGATGCTTGGGACCTTTCCTTATCTTTAAAAGGGTGATAGTAAGAGGGCTTCCTTCCTATGATAATTGTGAGAACTCAATTAAATAATGCATAAAATTCTCTGGAACAGTGTCTGGCACATAGTGTTAGTGATAATGGCTAACATTATTGAGCACTTAGAACGCAAGTACTAAATGCATTTTTTGATGTCCGCTTATTTCATCCTCACAATTACTCCATAGCAACTTATGAGGTTGGCACTTTTGTAAATTGCTTAGAGCAGGGCCTGGCACAAAGTGAGCTCTCAATGCTAGCTCTTTTTAGTATTACTGTCGCTATCTTCATTTGACAGGTGAGAGATCTGAGGTGAAGGGAAGTTAAATGTTGACTGTTATTATCAACTACTTGCCAGGATATTTGCATAAAGAACACATATTAGAAAAAAATTCCAAGTATTATTTTAATCATTGCATGCTAAAGAGACTAAGGCTTAGAAAGGTTAAATATCTTGCTAAATGCTGTTCAGCCAAAAAATGGTCAAGTTGGGATTTGAACCTAGGACTATATAGACTTAAAAGACCTGCCTCTTCACTATATCGCACTGTTACTCAGTAAGGCTTCATTATTCCCTACCCCCTCAGTGAGTTTCATCACAGGGACATCTCCAAGGTTCCAGCCCTCTTTATCTCATTCCTATGAGAACTAGGCACGGCAGGGACAGCAGAACCCAAATCATTCTCAGGCCATTGCAATCAACCCTGACACATCAGCCAGTTAAACTGAAGTCTCCATCCCAAGAGATTCGAGAGGACTTTTCCTGGTTGTTTTATGTTGCTTTGCATGTTGATGACAGCCACAGCATCTGCTCTGACAAGACAAATCTCCACTGGGCCATTTACAGTGACCAGAGATCAGGCTCCCGGGTCTGGGAACCTACTTCATACAACCAAGCCCTATGGAGGAGGCAATAATGGGAGGCTAAGGGGTTCCACGTCCCGTTAGAATAGCTATATGTCATCCTCGGGTATGTTCTGAGGTTATTGGGATTTGAATTTTTTTAGACCAAAAATGTATAATTAATACAATTTAATTCAATACAAATTTCTAATGGATATCAAAAGACCTCAACTACAGGCTATAAAGAAGTGATGAAGAAGATAAGCCTGATCTAGTAAGTTCTATAAAAGAGGTATAAACATATGTGGGGACATGTAAGAGAAAAGGTATTTATTTTTTTATTATTAGAGAAAATCTATGACAGTGGCTCTTTATGTTAACTGAATTCTCTTTCTAATCACTTTGAGATTTAAAAAAAAATGGCCTCAGTCTGTTTCATAACAGATCAACTGAATCAGAATCCTCAGGGTGTGATGTCCCATCATAGGTCTTTTTAAAAAGCTGCCCTTTTGAATCTACACTAAAACAGATTTGAGGATCACTGGTTTGGGAGTAAGACTATAACAGGTGGAAATGGGGACAGAGGGATGGTCAGGGAAAAGCATACAAGCAAAGGAGTACAGAAAAGAGAGTACAGGATTTGGAAAGAGTGAAAGATGTGTTTGAGTAGGCTTGATGATCCATGCAGAGTATGAGAGGGAGCAGAGCAGATAAAAAGATTCATATGCAGAAGCAAGATCATGGAGACAGACTGACATCCAAGGGAGTTGGAATCTTATTTTTAAAATATGTAAGATACTGCTCTTTTTATGCCATTGTTAATTATATGTTAGTTCTCATTTTTAAATGACCCAGATAACTATGCTGAGATAAATAAGCAATTGCTTACAACTTCTGTGTTAAAACTGAGGATCTCTGACTCCTACCACAATGTTCAAACACAGAGTGCATTGTGCCCTACATGGATCACTGTCACCTTCTGGTTCTGCAAATACCAGTAGGCTAATTTGTGTGTGTTCCTCTTTCTTGTAATCATAAAGATATGAGGTGGGGGAGGGAGAAGAGGGAGAGGTTGGCTCTGACTTTGCTAAACTCCTCAAAAAATGGTGATTCTGTCTGCCTCTTAGATACCTAAGACTAGTCACTTCTCCGACCATATGATCTACTTTAGGAGAAAGACAGGCAAATCTGAAACATTTTGATCATGAAATAGTAAATCTTGCATGGGTGCTGTTCTCTATGACGTCAATAAAACTGAATGCTTAACATAACTGATGAAGTAAATAGAGCAGGAGTAATTATCCTTACCTATCAAAAAATGGCATAGCGTGATATGTGACTGTTCTCCTAAAAGCCTACAACTGCCACATTTTAGATTCTAACATATGCTATTTCTGCTATTATCTGGGGAAAAAAAGCATAGCTGAGTACATGTTGCTAAAACACTTAAAATTTTTTAAAAATTGTTTTGGATGCTTTTTTAAAAAAACTATAAGCATTAGTAGCTAATGTTATTAGGACTTATTCTGACATGATAATTTTAGTGTCATTAAGATATGTTCTTATGATTCAGAATATTTCTGGTCACAAATCCCTCAAGAACAGAGATCTTATCTTGTGCATATCCATATTCCTACAATGCTAATGTGATGGTTAGTATCAATAAATATTTTTTTCTGTAATAAAAGACTAACATGATTTTGTGATATTTAACGTCTAATGGTATCCGCCACACTGAACGAGTTATGTCAAACAAAATACAAAATAAACCCAACCTGAAATGGTTTTGATCGTCTATCCTTCAATCATTCGACATATGCACATCAAATGTCTACTATGTGCCTGATTGTTCTTGAGGCTGGGGGTACAATGGCAAAAGACAGACAATGTCTCTGCCCATCGGGAATTTGTGTATTTGTGGCAGAAGGCAATTACACACATGTGTAGGCACAGTAAACCTGAGAATAGAAAATGCTATAAAAGATGTAAAAGAGAATGAAGGGACTGGGGAAGGGCTACTTTTGACAGAATGGTCAGGGAGGAGCTCCTTGAAAAAATGGCATTGTAGCTGAGAACTAAATTTAAAAAAAGAACATAGTCATGTGACAAGACAGGTGTTGAGTGTCCCAGAGAGAACAGCAAAGGCCCTGAAACTGGGTGAGTTCGTTGTCATGTTCAAAGATCAAAAAGGCGAACATACATGGGGCGTGAGTCCAAGAGTTAGACATCACCTAAAGCCTTGAAGTCCATGCGAAGAAGTTAGAAATTTATTTTACATTCAGTGGGAGGGCAATAGAATGTTGTAACAAAAAAGTGACACGATCTGATTTATACATCTGTTTCATCGAGAAATATTCTGAACCAAGAGAGTGCCCTTGACTACTAAAAGAAAACTAAATGATGCTCATATTTCTGTCCTTACTGGGACCCATTTATAAAGATATTTTCAAATGTATGGAAATGAAAGGGAATTCAGATTAACAGTTAAAAATTAAAAATTCCACTAACAAAAACAACTCTGTTCCCTTGCCAAGGAGTCCAGTTTGCTGAAGTTGTCCTGTGCAGACCAGAGATCACATGGATGAACAAGGCGCCTCCTCAGAGTCGGGAGTTTCGGTCTCCCCGATTTCCCGCCCCAGGCATGCCACTCAGCATGGCAGAGAGAAATCAGCAGGTGAGAGGACTATGACATCTGTCATCCTATTTATGAGTGTGACAGGGCTGTAACTGATGTAACTGGTAATGACAGAATAACAGGCATAAATTGGGACTTTCCCTGGGATCTGGGTTATAGAGTTATCCTTGACCCAGGCTTGAGTTTCAACTTGTATCAAGACAGCTATGTGGCTGGGAGCAAAGTGACATCCTTCTGTGATTTTGTGTCTTTATTGGGCACATGAAGTGGTTGCATTTTCTCATTTATTGAACACCAACTACCCAAAGGTATCATTGGAGAAACAAAGAACAAAGTCGATTTCATGCTCGCAGTCTAGTCAGAGAGAACATAAGTTGTATGGTGGTGTAATGAGTGAAGCTATAGAAATATACACCAGAGTAAAAGCTCTAGAGTTAGCAGAGGAGAGGAGTGATGACTCCTATGAAGACATCAAAGAATATGCTTCCTTGGGGCCTGGTGACACATAAGCAATAACAACAAAAGCCATTCGATTCAGTCCTATTGACATAACATCTATTTACACTGAGCTGCACACATACAGAAGTCCCTAGTTGTATGTAAAGCAAGAATATGAAGACCCAGAATAAATGCAAACCTCTTGCTGAAGTCATAAATCATTATTTAAACAATAAAAAAAAATGGATAGAGTATGGGGCAGTGTGCTGAATATGCAGGAACATTTAAAATAATAATAACTAACATTTATTGAACAATTTAACAGATATTAATTCAATTAATTCTCACAACACTCATATAAACTAGATACGAACATTTCCATCTTATCTCATCATATGAGATAACCAAGGTACTGACTACATAAGACCTTGCCCAAAGTAACCAATGCAGAAGTGACAGAGAGAACATGACTGCAGGAAATTTGGCTCAAGGGTCCGTGCTTTTAACAATGACACTGTATGCCTCTCAACAGTAATGTGAAAACTGTGGTGGACAATTCATGCTGCATGCTTATTGTTCCTAATTTCT
Source organism: Pteropus vampyrus (assembly GCF_000151845.1). Classification (NCBI taxonomy): domain Eukaryota; kingdom Metazoa; phylum Chordata; class Mammalia; order Chiroptera; family Pteropodidae; genus Pteropus; species Pteropus vampyrus. The sequence continues at coordinate 8,108,107 of NW_011888857.1, forward strand.
CAGTCCTTGAGAGCAATCTCAGGGGAGAAGCTGGAAAAACACTAAGTGGATAGGTGTAGCAACCTTAAACACACACACACACACACACACACACACACACACACACACACAACGAGCAGAAACAATGAATTCTAATCCAATGGTCTGGACTTTGGGGACCCATAATCAGAATGCTTGCTAGGTCTGTTCAAATCAGTATTAAGAATTCAGCTGAGTCCACATAACTTGAAATCACTGGGTTGGCCAAGGTTCTCATGGTAACAATTACACCTATGATCAACTGTTTGAATTACATGAAAGTTGTAAGGTCTTGAAAGTGAAGAGCTTTATCTGTTAACTTTCTCTATTCAGCATTGAACAGAACCACAAGCAGAACGGTGATTAAGGGAGACCTTGCAAAGATGATGGTGTAATAGCAACAATAACAAGGTTAATGCAATTATATTATGTTTGTGCATCAATTCAGAGCTTACGCTCTTTAAATATATGGTATTCCATTTAATCCCAACAATATATGTGTATTACTATCCACGTTTTTACACATTTACAGATGATGGCTCAGAGAGGTGCAGTGACCTATGTGGTAAAAGAGCTATGATTTAAACTAAACTTTCAAAGCCCAGTAATATTTCTTCCTCTTCCACAACTGTGTCTGAAACTGTTAACAAAAAAAATTCCAGCAAACCATCATGGTTTCCTTAGAAAGAACTAAACATGTTAGAAAAAGACCCAGGTTTTGTCTTCTGACTGCCCTGGTTTCTGTACAAAAATTCTAAAACCCCATGCTGCATAATCCCTAGTCTAATCCCTGAATTGTAGAGGAAGGAAATTTGAAAATTGACAAGTTTAACCAGTGAGGGGTCAGATTTTAACACTGGGAGATGAATAGAGGACCAAAGCATGTTGCCCTTCCTGCAAAGGTCCAGGTAGATGGAGGGCATGGCTGAAAGCTGCTTACCAATGCATGACTCCCCGGACAGTGAAAAGGTCCCATCGTCATGGAAACCGCTTCTGCACTCACAGTGGTACCACCCTGGCAGGTTAACGCAGCGGGAATGGTTGTGGCACTCAATGATTCCCTCTGTACATTCATCAATATCTGCCTCAGAGAAAAACACAAGCCCACCAGGACATTAATTTCCTTTGATGCTAACCTTTCAGTAAACACCTAAAACATGTTCATGTCAACATATCAATTAAAACTGGTTAGTCACCTAAAATGAAAGTTACAGGAAGAACCAAATCGCCGACCCTCCTTTGTTTTCTAGAATCTAAATTCAAAGCTTCATTTTTTTGGATGCTTTCTCCCTTATTGAACAATGAATGAGAGCTGATGGTCATAAGACATTCCCAACTGCAAATGCTGTGCTGGCTTCTGAATCACCAAAAACTAAATTGAGGATGTTTGGCAGTTTTATTGAATGCATATGCCTTTTTTCAGATTCAATAATTCCAAAACAGTAATTCCAGATATTACTTCGTACTCTTTGAAAATATCCATGAACCAATAAATTCAGGAAACTCTGGGTTAAATAGTGTTAAACTGATGTTTTTTTATAGTGCAGTCTCAGAGACTATTCATAATTATACGCCCTGCCAAGCTTAGAGAAGAAAATAATAATATGTACTGTTTCCCTAATATATTTGGCTGGGGAATGCTTTTGGGGAGATACCTTAATATCTTGGAAACTAATATTTTGGGAAGCACAGTTTGGGAAATACTGTTCTAATTCTTTTAAAACTGTTGATTTAGTTGAGGACTTGATTTATGATAGTCAAACAGAGATCCTCATTCTTTAGTCATTCCTGATGAAAGTCATCTAGGCTTTGTTTGCTCTAGGATTTGGCTTTTTAGAATCAGCAAATGTCTTTTTAGAATCAGCAAACAAACTACTCCAAAGGCTTGTCTCTGAGCTGAAGGACTTGACACTATTGCAGAAAGATGAGCTGTCAATTGTTATATCAGGGTCAGCTCACCCTCTCCATGTAATTATTTCTTGGAATTTACCCATTGTTGGCTGGGAATCTTCTCCTAGTTCTCCCAGAAATATTTGGGAGGCTTATATAATAGAAATCTAATTAATATTGGGATATAACACATAATGATTAAAGCACATTTTGGAGTCTCTTTCAACAGTTCCCTGCTGCAGGCATCAGCTCAAGGCAATCAGCTACCAGTGGTTCTATTACCTGCACAAGTCCTGAGTTGTGCACGGAGCTGTGAATATAGTTTGAACCTGTCACTCTCGTCTCCTGGCATTCCAGCCAAGTAAAGAGAGAAAAGGTATAGCTCTTTATTCTGGGCAACTCCGGCTCTGACTTTTTCCACCAACTGCTATCTTCTTCCTTTATGGCTTGAATCATTCAGTCCATATAGTCCTTTGACATACAGCATCCCTTAGGTTTCTAAAAGCAATCAGCGCTTCTATGACACCTTCAGCTACTGCAGTCCGGTTGTGTGTTGTACATTTATTATAAATCCCCAGAAAATGTATTTTCAACAACTGTGTAGTCATTTCTGAAATTTTACAGGTGTGTGGTTCTGTAAGAGACACCATGGATTACTAAAAATGTTGAATATTGACAAAGAGAAGTGCCTGGCGGCTATGTTTCATAAAGAAGAAGAGCTGACCCTAGGTTACAGAGTAAGTTCAGTATTTTTTGAATACAGGTTAGAAGACTGATTTTTAGAGGTAACTTCACTATGTTTGGCTGAAAGAACATTGCAATGGGGCAGCAACAAATTCTACCTTATTTCCAAAGCTCCGAGAAAGGCAGTCATAATCCCCACTGAACCTGTCACTTAAGAGACTACTTACAATATTTACGTAACGACTATCTAGTCACAGTTAGTGCTATGGGGAAACAGGAAATATAAAAGCAAAAGCTTCTCGAAGGAACAAAACAATCATATGTCCTGGCTGGCCTGAGACAGGTCTGGTTTACATCTGCTTCCCCTTTCACTCTCAAAACCATCCCAATTTGGAGGATAAATTATCTGAACACATTAAAAATAATTCTTCCAGCCCTCAATTCAATAGGTGATCTCTTGGAGGAGGAGGAGGGCTGAATAATGTGTAAATATTTTTTTCAATTTGCAAATATTTTTATTCCCCAAACGACTTGATAAGAGAGACCAGTAAAAGCTTCTATGATCTAGCAGGACCAAAGTTATCTGTGTAGGGCTCTCATAGAAAGTGAGACAGTTATACAATCAGACAGTTATACACCTACGATTTCCCCCAGAGACACAAGGGAACTCCTGGCTTGCACTGAAAATGAGAAAAGTAGTGATGTCCCTTGCTGAGCTGAAATGCCCACAGCAGATTTCAGGAATTTACCGAGAATAACCAGAGCTCAGCACACACAGGCACCTGCTAACGAGGCAGCGCATCTCTGTTCTGTGTGCAAGATTTATAACTGAAGCCAAAAAATTCATTTGATATGTAACCAGACTACTTGAGAGGTGCTCACATTTTCATCATGTTCATAAAACTGGCACTCTTTCTTCAGAATCACAGTACTGTTAAAGCAATGGCCACAGACCAAATACAGAAAACACTTGGAGGCTTTTCAGCGACACTTTGGGGCTTTAAAAATTATAAATGGATTATGGCTGCTTTTGTCCTCAGAGATTTGTTTCTCTCAGTCAGCACTTGCCACAGGCAAACCAATAAGACAGATGCTCTGGGAACGGGGCTCCCTCTCTCTCCCAAGGATTTCTGATCAATCACAGTGAGCCTGGCTGCACCACACAGTATGTCAGCCATCCCAAAGGAAACAGACAGATAAAAATAATCATTTTTTCTTCCTTTTACAAGTCCTAAGATTGTGTTTAAATTTAGTTTAATCCAGCACAGATCTGAAAATGTGGCAAAGGAAACAGGAGATTCTGGGGGATTCTTGAGCGTAGAGCCTGTGGTATTCACCTCTGTATCCTCAGTGCCAAGGGATGGCTACATAATAACTCACATTACAGCCCAGGTTGCACAGCTAACAAAGGGTGTAACCAGGTTCACAACTAGCCTGAACCTGCATTTCTCCTTCCTCTATCATATTATCTTGTTGATGAATCAAGAAAGGAAGATTTATACAAGGATAACACATTTATTCAATTCTCTAAATATCTGTTGAGCTGAAAACATGTGCCTGGGATGATTTTTGTGTTGTGGTGGATGAAAGATGACAAAGATGTGATTCCTGAAACGCAGGAGCTCACAATCAAGGGAAGGAGACACATATGCATCTTTCAAACTCCAATCGATATCACCTTCTCCAACTCCTCCAGGCGCACAGCCCCCCTCCACCCCAAGTGAGTCAGTATACACACACACACACACACACACACACACCCATTTAAGTACACATCTTACTCTATCATGGTTATTTCCCTTTTGTGCCATCACTCAAATGCAAATTTCTCAAAAAGAGGCAACATTTTAGGTTTACATTTTTTTGTTATAGTGTCAAGAAATAAGAAGGTGTCCAATAAAAAGTTTGTGGGAATGAATGAATGAAAAAATAAATGACAATGATCTGAATGAAATAAATGCTGAAAAAGTGCTGTAATAGAGATTCACAGTACCACAAGATTTCTTGCTGTTTGCAAATCACAAAGATGCAATGACAATTCACAAAACTAAATGTAATGGGTTAGTTTAACCATTATATGTTATTTACCTCTTAAAGACACCATGTAGTTTCTATTTAATACTGTGTTTCTATGTCTAATCTTTAGAGATTTTTTAGGCAGCACAACAGGCAACAAAAAGACAATATTATAACTGCCTTCAATGAAGGATCCTACTTATACCTTGAGTTTTTCTTACTAATGAAAAACAGATGACTACCCAAGGTTTTTTTCATAGGATGTGCTGTAAGCAAAACATTTAATTCTATTTAGAATGTACAGTGAATTTGCTATCAAAAGCCCTTTGCAAACAAGTCCTTTGATTCTTGCAAAATTCTAGTCTCTTGGAAATTAGATGAACCTCTTCCTTCATCTGATATCCTCCCTCTCAGTTTGCTATTTGGAAATTAACAGAAGCAATAAAGTTTTTCTAAAAGCTTATTTCCAAGTAGATACTATTGTATTTCACGATAATTAGTTAAAGTGCATAGTGAAGCAGTGGCTCAGGTTGAATTTCCTCATTTCTAAGGATTCGTACAGGGAGGAGTTTGAGTCATGAGGAAAAGTGGATACTTTTCATTCATTCAACCAAAGTTTATTGAGCATACATGTATAAAGCACTGTATTACACCCCGTGATGTAGGAGTGAAAAGATAAGGTCCTTATGCTCCAGAAACATAAGGTCCTTATGCTCCAGATGCTCAGAGTCTATCAGGGCAAACTGGAATGTAAAGAACTTGGGCTTTGGCAATGAGGTGACTTCAAATTCCTTCTTATAACCACATGAATACATTGTTTAGACTTTTCCAAATCTTTGTTTTCTCCTCCATAGATTGAAAAGAATAAAAATGAACTTCATAAGACTAATAAACAAAATAGATTCTTAAGCAAAATCTATTACATTTCTCCTGTCACATAGGATGTTAACTTTGGACACTATTTACTAGCAATCAGAAGAGGAAAACAATTAATATTAACTTGTAATCGGGAAACTGGTTAGGACTGCAAAATGATTTTCTGGATTTTTAAAAATATTCATTTGTATTTTGAGATAATTATAATTATAAAACATTCAGGGATAGAATCTATGAATCAATAATATATATCCCATTAAAATGTGGATTCTCTCCTCTCAAAAAATATCGCATGAATTTAAGGAAGCGAAATTAGTTACATAAAATGCCACAAGTATAGCAAACATAAACCTGATTATTATCTAACATTTGCCAAATGCCACAGTTGTATTGAACATAGCATGCATCAGAATGTTTGAGGGAAAGTAAAAAGACAAATAAATGAAACAGAGCCTTGGTGGGAGAAACAAGCTAGCTCTCTCATCTCCTCTTCTTGGGCTCCCAAAGGTGTGTCCTAAGCATTCCTCTTTTGCAGATGGGAGAGGCCATGTGAATGAGTTCTTGCTCTAGAACAAGAAATAATGTAATTGCAATGACTCACAAAACCAGTCGTATGAGCTTCCCTGATATTTCCACCTGCCCACTGGGGGCTAAGGTATAGGGAAACCCTGGAAGTTACTTGTTAAAAACAGCAGCGTCTTTGTCTGCCTGGCTCTCTGCATGACTGTGTAGAACAGAGCCCCTCCACAGACCTGAAACGGTCATGGACTATTTATATGAGCAAGAAATATATTCTTTCTTCTTGAGCCATTACACAGTCTGGAGTGCTTTATTGCTACAGCCAGCATCAACTGTTTTGATAGCCTCCTTTCCATATTAAGGGTAACGACTGTGCTCAGGTCAGAATGCACACAGACACAATCTCTAAAAACAAAACCAAGCAAACAAGAAAAAAGCTTCAGCACCCGTCACTGATTATGTAGGCAGCTAAAGTAGCAGGAGAGATTTTGTGCTGAAAGTCAAGAGTCAAGACAACTACATGCAAAGAAGACAAAGCTTTGTAGTCAGATACATTTGAGTTTGAATCCCGACTCAGCTACTTCCTTCCTAGCTGTGTGACTCTGAGCAAGTTATTTATCTTTTTCCAGCTTCAGTTCCCTGGCTCTTAAATGAGGATGACATTACCTAGCTCATAATGTTGTTTTAAGGATTGAATGAGATCAATGAAAAGCTACTCTACAAAGCTAGGTGAGCCATCATTAGGCCTGCAATAATGAACATTCTCTAATTTCCAAACCCCGCTCAGCCATGGAGAAACTGTGTCCATGCCAAGACAGCCCAAGTCTCAAAGCTTCAATTCCTTACACATAAAATGAAAGGACTGTGCTATAGCACATTTCAGTTCTCTAACAGCTTTAACACCCTAGAGATGACCGGTTATCTGGGCTTTGGGCTCTTGCCTTCATCTGCTACTAACCAGCTAAATGGCTGCTATAAGTTTTAAGATGTCTTTGTATCTCAGCTCCTTCATTAGCCAAATAATAACTTTAAAAAAATGCATGTTTTGTCAGTCTCACAAACAAAACTCTAATAAAGTATGAAGGAGGTCTGGAAGTGAATTAACGGCTACACAAAATATGCAGAAATAGTATTATTACTATTTTTTCTTTGTAAGTCTTGATTAGGAGCTAGTTTTAGTCTGTCAAACTGAAAGGTGCCCATTCTAAATAACAATGTCGATGGCACTGGTGATTAAGGCTCTCTGCCTTTTGTAAATCTCTTTTTATACTGACTTGTCACAAGAGAATTAGTCTCTTCCTGGTTGTTCCCTTCCCATGTTATCTCCAAAGCCTTTCTTTTTGTCTGTTCCTTAAACAAATCATTCCCAAATTCTTCCATAAAGAACCAATTTGTTTGCACATCAGCTCTCCTCTCTAGTCTGTAAGCCCTCTGATAAATATTTCTAGACTGACCTGTAGCACAAGTTCATATACACATTTACTATCGCCTATGAATTACTAACTTCAGAGGTCTCTTCATTTCCAACTCATTCTGCCTCAAGTGTTACATAACATATATCCTTCCATGTATCAAACTCATTATGCTCCCCAGCACTGCTTCTTCAAAGTCAATGAATAACATGTCAACATTCATATAATGGCTAACGAAGCCTTACATGGTCTGCTTGCTCTTATCTCTTAATTCATCAAACACTGCTTCTTTTGCTTACCCAGGACAGCTATACTGACTTTCTAGCTATTCTTCAGGCACACCAGGCACGCTCTAGCCTTTGCATATGTTGTTATCATATGCTGTTCCTTCTGCCTAGAATGTTCTATCAGATATGTCCATGGCTTTATCTCCCAATTCCAACTCTTTACTAGAATATCCACCTTCTCCACAAGCCCTTCCCTGGTCACCTAAAATTACAACTATACAATTACAACCTACTTGCTTCAGCT
>NW_011888857.1:8116102-8118656 GCF_000151845.1 Pteropus vampyrus
CTCTGATAAATATTTCTAGACTGACCTGTAGCACAAGTTCATATACACATTTACTATCGCCTATGAATTACTAACTTCAGAGGTCTCTTCATTTCCAACTCATTCTGCCTCAAGTGTTACATAACATATATCCTTCCATGTATCAAACTCATTATGCTCCCCAGCACTGCTTCTTCAAAGTCAATGAATAACATGTCAACATTCATATAATGGCTAACGAAGCCTTACATGGTCTGCTTGCTCTTATCTCTTAATTCATCAAACACTGCTTCTTTTGCTTACCCAGGACAGCTATACTGACTTTCTAGCTATTCTTCAGGCACACCAGGCACGCTCTAGCCTTTGCATATGTTGTTATCATATGCTGTTCCTTCTGCCTAGAATGTTCTATCAGATATGTCCATGGCTTTATCTCCCAATTCCAACTCTTTACTAGAATATCCACCTTCTCCACAAGCCCTTCCCTGGTCACCTAAAATTACAACTATACAATTACAACCTACTTGCTTCAGCTCAGAAATTCCCTATCATCTTTCTATATTTTTCTCTTGTGTATTTATTTCATCTAACATGCTTTATATTTTACATGCATATCTTTTTTCCATCTTCTTCCCCTCAATAGAATGTAAGCCCCATGGAGTGATATGAGGACATAACAGGACTTGGAACTTAGAGGGCACGAAATGAATACTTGCTGGATAAATAAAAGACAGAAGAAGAGAAAGAAGACACATTGGAAATTCTTTCTTTGATATGCTTTAAAAATCTGCTTTGCATCCATTCTCCAGATTTGTTGTCAACACCATGCTCTAGTTTCTTATTTTCTCAGATCTGAATGAGTGCAGTATCTCCTGGCCGTCCTCCCCAATCCATAGCAATATTTGGCTAATATTCCCAAAAGTAATTACTCAGAAAATTTTAATTAAAATAACAACTAGCTATTCTGGCACTTGATAGATTAATTCAGCTTGGGTAAGTCTCTTTCCAACTTAATACTTTAATTCTATTATTTTTATAAGCAAAGATTAAATTAGATCAGTATTTTTCACCCAGCACTCTACAGAGCATTAGGTTTCCATGGAGGCTCTCTTGGTAGACCAGGTAAATCTGCAAATGGACCCAACCTTGAGTGACCACTGAGAAGCTGTACATTTCTGGAGTATAGATCAACTGATATTTTACCACTATGAACGTTGATGATTTTAAAAACATTGATGTAGGTCATATGCACTCCCAACCTGAAAATCCTTTGATTGTGTAATTTTATTATATCCTGTTTCTCTAGTACTTACGCATGATCCTTATTATAAAAGTCTCCCATTCAAAGACATAAATAATATAACCTCACTCCGCCTACCAGTTCATTTTTATTTCTCAAAATTCTTCAGCACAAAACCTTTGCACACTCTGGCCTGGTTGCCTCAGTCTCCACATATTCTATACTCAATTTCGATTTATGCTTCCCACCCTGCAATTGATTTTTTTAAAAATTAAAATCCAAGCACAAATTTTAATTCCACCAAAAAAGTCCTTCTTTTCTCTGAATTCCTATAATAGTTAACAATTCTACCACCCTATTTAAATCATACATCCATTCTGTTTTAGAAAATTCTGTTTTCTTGCTATAGATTCTCTCTGTCAAACAGAAACAATTTCGAACTTCTACTCATCAACAATTTACTGTGTTAAGCCCTGTGACAAGTACTTTAAATTCACTACTTTGATATTCAGAAAGCCTCTAAAATAATTTGAATTACTCTAATTTTACAGAAAATGGAGGCTTAGATGTTTAAATAATACGCCCATTTGAAAGCATCTGGAAAGTGGCACGTTGGGGATTTAAACCAAGGTCTAATTGACTCCAAAATATAAACTATTAACCACTTTACCATAGATCCCCCAGTATATTTTGGAAGAAGAAGGAGTTTCTTTTTTATCATCACCCATGTCTACGCTCCATTTCAAATGGAAAGGTGACTTAACTCATTGTTATCAATAGATTTCCAGATGAATGAGTTGAGTGTAGATTTCAGCCAATGCTACCACAGAGAAAGCAGATTTGGAGTTTCAGTGTAACCAATTTAACTGCCTGCCGTAATGAAAATAAACACACTTCAGAGGAAAATTCTACCTCCACGAAGTAGGAATATAATATCCATCATACAAAAATTATTGTACATCTAAAGATATACAAAAATGTGACTCATGCTAAAGAGAAAAAGCAGACAACAGAAACCAACCCCAGATGATAGATTTAGTAAACAAAGCTTTAAAAAAAAAAACCATTTAAAACATGTTAAAGGACTGAAATAAAAACGCACTGAGATGATAAATGAACAGACTTCTCTTTTTTAACCAAGATTGAGGAATAAGGGCTGAATTTACCATCCAACCCCAAATAAATAAGAACAAACCAAATAATATATGTAGGAAAAAAATGGGTTTCAAGATATATGAAATTAGGCCATTAGAAAGAGTGATCCTTGAGAAACATGAAATGCATGAGAAGAGTTTTGCAACTGCCCTAGTTTGCCAGCTGGGAGAGGTTCAGGCC
>NW_011888857.1:8118706-8124031 GCF_000151845.1 Pteropus vampyrus
GATTTATGCTTCCCACCCTGCAATTGATTTTTTTAAAAATTAAAATCCAAGCACAAATTTTAATTCCACCAAAAAAGTCCTTCTTTTCTCTGAATTCCTATAATAGTTAACAATTCTACCACCCTATTTAAATCATACATCCATTCTGTTTTAGAAAATTCTGTTTTCTTGCTATAGATTCTCTCTGTCAAACAGAAACAATTTCGAACTTCTACTCATCAACAATTTACTGTGTTAAGCCCTGTGACAAGTACTTTAAATTCACTACTTTGATATTCAGAAAGCCTCTAAAATAATTTGAATTACTCTAATTTTACAGAAAATGGAGGCTTAGATGTTTAAATAATACGCCCATTTGAAAGCATCTGGAAAGTGGCACGTTGGGGATTTAAACCAAGGTCTAATTGACTCCAAAATATAAACTATTAACCACTTTACCATAGATCCCCCAGTATATTTTGGAAGAAGAAGGAGTTTCTTTTTTATCATCACCCATGTCTACGCTCCATTTCAAATGGAAAGGTGACTTAACTCATTGTTATCAATAGATTTCCAGATGAATGAGTTGAGTGTAGATTTCAGCCAATGCTACCACAGAGAAAGCAGATTTGGAGTTTCAGTGTAACCAATTTAACTGCCTGCCGTAATGAAAATAAACACACTTCAGAGGAAAATTCTACCTCCACGAAGTAGGAATATAATATCCATCATACAAAAATTATTGTACATCTAAAGATATACAAAAATGTGACTCATGCTAAAGAGAAAAAGCAGACAACACAAACCAACCCCAGATGATAGATTTAGTAAACAAAGCTTTAAAAAAAAAAACCATTTAAAACATGTTAAAGGACTGAAATAAAAACGCACTGAGATGATAAATGAACAGACTTCTCTTTTTTAACCAAGATTGAGGAATAAGGGCTGAATTTACCATCCAACCCCAAATAAATAAGAACAAACCAAATAATATATGTAGGAAAAAAATGGGTTTCAAGATATATGAAATTAGGCCATTAGAAAGAGTGATCCTTGAGAAACATGAAATGCATGAGAAGAGTTTTGCAACTGCCCTAGTTTGCCAGCTGGGAGAGGTTCAGGCCGTGGTACGGGAAGAGGATCTCAAGGAAAGCCCAGAAGACTACTTGGAAGATATAAGCTGAGGGTATGGAGAGAACAAGGCAGCTAGAGTTTGCAGGGCAGAGTACTGGAAAGGAAATGGTTGCACAGAGAAAGAACTCTGGAGTCTTGCAGGAAGTCACATTCAAGTAAGTATTCAACAGAGTACTGATCAGAAAATGGATGTGATGAAACTATCTAAATCAGGAGAAAGACCGCCAAAATGGCTTAGAGGTAATAGTGCCTGGTGCTCACACTGGGAAGGGAATAGTGCATGTTTCCACTATCTAGACTGGAAATTCTCATAATTCACTGGATAAGAGTGGATAGAGTACACTAATGGGTCTTGCCTCAGTAGTGCAGAATAATTGGCCCAATTATTAAACACTGTTGTGGTCCCAACTGAAAAGTCTTAAAAGCAAGACACAAAAAGATCTAATTGTATGTAATTGCTTCATTTGTGTTCCAGGAAAGTTAAGAAATATTTATAGGAACACAAAAGTAACCAGCATCCAACAAGTAAAACTGATACTGATGGGCATCGAATCAAAGATTAGGATAAATGAAAATTGGAAAACTTAACTCAAAATTAAGAGGAAGAAAATCGTTTGACACCAACACAAAACTGACACATATGTTAGAAGTTAGGACATTAAAATAGTTACTATAAATGTATTAACATGTTAAAAAGTTAACTTGAGACATAAAAAAGAATTTATATGTCAACTATACTTTTAAATTTATTTTTACAAGATGTTAAACCTATCCCTTTACGGACAGGTCCACATTTTTTACTTTGAGTATTCCAGTAGCCTGCATTATTCATAATGGAGGTATTCATTCAGACATGATAAATAAGATAATTTACCTCCAAATAAAATAGAGAGGTTTCAGTCCTCAATGAGAAATGGAGAATTTAAGTAAGTCAGTCCCTTCGAGAGCTTTACCATATTTCTGTCACCATCTGATTACACTTAGAGAAGAATTATTTTATGTTGTATAATTGCAGACAAGCAACCACCACAATGAAAAAGTTATTTTAGAAAAAAGTAAAAGCCTTTATTTGTCAAATTCACAAAGTTCTATAATTTATGTTTTTGAAAGGGAGAGAAGTGTCTCTTTTTTTCTCTTCTATGAGTTAGAAAAGAAATTCAGAAGAGAAAATTCAAGCACACACTTAGACAGAAGGACCTGCGTTTAAGAATCCCAAATAGCACTTATGCTGGTTTGTCTGGTCATAGCTCCACGATATCATGGATGCATTTGGTTTGAAAATGTATTTGCAGGACTGATGACGCTCACAAGGGGTGCAGAGATAGAGCTGGCCCCAGTCAAGCCTAGAGTCTTGGAAACTTGGAAAGCTCAGAGCCAGAACCAAGTACAAGAGGAAACAAAGAGAATGAATCATTCTTCTTTGAATAAACAACCACTTGACTTGAGAAACCACTTAGGTATCCAGAGGAGAGAGACTCCTGAGAGGGTAGATTGCATGGGGTAAGGATCACTCAGAAATGAAATAGAGGATAGCATCGTTGCTCATAGTCATTTGTTATAGGTCCCTTTTCATTGCCTATAAAGAAACAATAGCTTCTTTCAAATATGTGGGTTAGCCATTGTAAAATTGATAACTAAGAATGTCTAAATTCCATGTGATTAGAAACCATAGAATCATAGAGGAACAGAGGAATGGAAATTTTATGTCACCATATTCAAAGTTATATACTCCAAAGATAAGAGGATCTAAGCAGGCAATCTAAGTTAATAATGTAGCCCAGGCTTTAGTAATCCGGAGAGAGTACATGCCCTGCCCATGGGGAGCAGCTATTACTCGGATCTAGGAAATGCCTGTAAGCTATGCTATGTTGGAATCCCACCAAAGATCACTCCTTCACCGGCTGAAGGTTCACTGGATAAGTCTAGATATAAGGTTGGTTTTATTATTTTTTTTTAAAGGCGAGTTAGGCCAACACTAGGCAGGTCACATAAAATGTGTTTTCATTGAACTTGAGATCTCAATTTGCAAACTGTGAGTCCAATTACCATTCTTTTACACATAGGAAAATGAGAGAAGTGATTTACCTAAGATCTCTGAGCTGGTTGGACAAATACCTAAGAGCATATATCATGAATTTGTTCACCAGCTGTTTAAAGAGCCATAATGCCAAATAGCTACACATACTTGAAAATGTCACACACACACACACACACACACACACACATACACGTGCATGCACGAACATTTATCACCTAACATGTGCCCAGAGACTTTTCTAGTTGCTGAAAAGAAAAGAAGAGAATGAACATTTCTTCAACGTCTATTAACTGCTAAGGTATTATGTTTTAGTCTCTATAGCAGCCCTGAGAAGTATGACTTACTCTCCCCATTTTACAAACAAGAAAACCAAAATTCTGTGTCACTTTCCCAGGTCACAGGACAGTACATGAAAGAGTTGAGGTTCAAGTGAAAATCTACTCATGCCAAATACTCTGTATCTCCTACTTCGCAATACTGCCTCTTCCTTGTGCTTTCTTCTGTGAAACTTTAAGTATCCGTACATAGCCTCTTCTTATTGAGGACCTCACAGTCTATTCAGGGAGATGAACTTGGAAATAAACATCTCACTTGGGGAAACTGTGCTAACTACACTGAGAAACTGCAGCATCTGGGGGGACACGTCAAGAGCAGGGTCTGCAGGAAGCCATCCATTCAGCTCAGTAAAGCTTCGTTTGCTCTCTTCCCCACCCTGCAGTGAAAGCGGAGGTGCCAACCTACTCTCTGCAATCTCTAGAGAATATGCTGGCTTTAACACCAAACTCAGACCACGGAGTTCCAAAGAGAGTCTTTTAGATGTAAAATACTGTAGGCTTGGCGATAACGATCCTTTAGGCAGGTGTAGAGGGAACCATACCCAACGTGCTATCACGTACAGTATTCTGTTTGATCCTCACACTCCCACAGTGACTTGGGCACTTTAGGGTTCAGATTCTCCCTTCAAAGATGATGAAACCGAGGCTCAGAGAGGCACTGCTCCAGGTGGAGGAGAAGCCTTGCTAAGGTGTTCTGCCTCCTAGCCTTATGTTCTCTGTAGCCTAACATGCTCTCTATTCAGGCATTTGAGATAGAAAGGAAAGGAGGATTGTGGCAGAAAACAAAAGTTTTCCCCAGAAAGAATTAGTTAACATGTTGCAGTGGAATTTGATTGATATTGGTGACATTTCTACCATTTCCTTCTTCATCTCCTGAGTTTTCACTTTTCTTGTGTATTTTCTGTTTCAGTCATTTTCCATAACCATTTGTCCCCTCCCATACTTTTCCCCTGGCTTGCACCAAAGACAGATTTTCAGAAATAAGTGAAACTACAACAGCTATAGAGGACCACTGATTGTTTATATTGAGAGCCACTGAAGGTCAGTACTGTAAAAATGATGCAAATGTCTTAAAAAAAAATGTAAAGAAGACTAAGTAATTTAAGTTAGTAATTTAAATGTCCACACACGAAGAATAGTAAAATCATCCCTCAGAGTATTTCACTACTTCCTGTTGCTTTATCTTCAGTCCCACCCCCACCATAAAGCTACAGAAAAACTTTCTTCTGAGAAGGATTCTATCATCCATTACCATGACCACAAACATTGGCGTCACCATCATCTCCTAACTCCTAGTTTTTCAAGAATGACATTGGCAAAGAAACGAATACTTTGAGAATCAGTCCTCAACAAAATGGGACAGGAATGAACAAAGAACAGTACAAAGAATAGTTTCCCAAATCCTAAGGCAGGGCTTTCCTGTCACAAAGAAAACTGCACAAGCCTCCGTGCCAGATCTATTCCCCGGGCCATTGAATAGATGACCCAAACAGTCAGCCCGGGACCAGAAACAGCCCACACGCATTGTATGGTTTTGCTTGGCACAGAGAGTTATATTTAACAACTGAACCAGATGTCAACAATAAGAATCAGGACATTTCACATACACATTTTAGATTCCTGGCATCTCTAAAAAAAAATCAATCTAGAAACAATGGGCCCATGTTGCCACATGGCAACAACTGGCAGGAGATGAGCAACCGCTGCCACCTTTAAATGAGGCATGGACTCTCCACTGCAGAGCAGTGCACACCTGGCTCACTTTACTCATGCTCGACAGGTGTAGACATCTGAGTTTGTGACACCTGCCGGAAGTGGCTGCTCTCATGTTGACAAGGG
>NW_011888857.1:8124266-8156971 GCF_000151845.1 Pteropus vampyrus
TGCCACCTTTAAATGAGGCATGGACTCTCCACTGCAGAGCAGTGCACACCTGGCTCACTTTACTCATGCTCGACAGGTGTAGACATCTGAGTTTGTGACACCTGCCGGAAGTGGCTGCTCTCATGTTGACAAGGGCAACAAAATCTCTAAACTTTTTGTATGGTGCATCTCTGATATTATAAATATTCTTAGTATATCACCCCTATATAGGCATTTTTATATACCTAATATACACAAAAGTTAAAACTAAAAATCATAAGGTAAATTTGAATTTAAATTAACAATATTACATTATTTATTCATTTCGGAAAAATCTTTGCTCTCCAATGTAGTATTTTTAATATGTGTGCAATGATGAAATATGTGTAGTGGATTCTGAAAATCTTGCTTTTAACCTTGTACCATTTTATATACCAACTGACGTTGACAGGTCAATTGTTTGCAATTAAATCATTTACAATTAAAGACTAGTGAAGTTTCATGTCCCAATTTTTGATAATAACTAATATAAAAAGAAATTTGAATGTTTCAATATCAATCAACTTGTGTGCCCAGTCCTGGGGCGCACGAGAAGCGCTACAGGAAGAGGTGAATGTCCCATCACCACTCTTACTCACCAGGGACAATAAAATCAGTTCAGACATTCAGACAGTTCTGGAATCAGCCAGAACCAAGCTCAAACTTGGGCTCTTCCTCTTACTGGTTATAGAACCAGCTATTATCTGCTTCAGTCCATGGGACTAAACTGCCTGCCAATCGATTGTTGATCTCAGATTTCAGAGCCCATGCCTGAGTGCAGGTAACTTTTACCTTTTAAAATCTTATTACCTCATTCTATGTTAGCTTACTTAACAACATGATTATCTCGGATGGACTCAGAGTCTTGAGCATCTCTTTATGAAAGCTTGATATTTTTTAAATTTCCTCTTTTTCACAGCCTCCACTCTCTGTTTATATATATACATATGTATATGTATATAATAAATGTATATATGAAACAGCTTCCTATCAATGGAATAGTAAATGACTGAGTCATCATAATCTTGCGTAAGTTTTTTTTCCAGATATCTAGCCACCAATGCTCTACACACACACACACACACACACACACACACACACGCACACGCACACTATGTTCACTAAGGAATGACTTATTTGCAAAAGCAAAAGACAAGCTTCATGTTATTTTTAGAAAAAAAAGATAATATTCTTATTAATTAATTAATGAGAATGCTCTCTGGCTTCTCTTCCCATTACTCAAGTATTATTTTATAGGCATTAATTTTTCCTGTGGTTTTGACCACAGTTCACTGAGTAAAACGGTGATGGCGGGAAGAGGATACAGATGAGAACCTAATTGAACAGCAGGGACAGACTGATTGGTGTTGGCAAACACCTCTGCCAAACCCCCGATGGGGCTGCCTGGGGTCCCAGACTGTAGCTGATTGTTGTCTTACCATTTGAGAATAAATTTGATGTCCAATCACCTTGAATGTTTAGTTTGATTAGGCAAATCGGTACCACCCCACCTTCTTACTCCAAAATGACCAAATATTTTTTAATTTATAACCCACCAACAATGTACTGAGCATTAGCTATGCATCGGCAACGTGCTCAGGAGTTCAAGGCAGCGGATCTGGTGAAGTAGAATGAAGGTGAGCTTCGTTGGTTTATACTTGTTGCCAGTATTTTTTTTTCCATGATCATGTACCTTCTATTTTCAGATGGTTTGGGGTTGAATTCATACATCTTCTCTTTCCTCACTGTGGTTTTGGATTCCTCTTCCTCATCTACCTCATCTTTAAAACAGACATAATAATTTTTGCCTTGAGACTTATTGTGACTATTAAATAAGAGGTTTACTACTATCTGTAATATATGAATAAAAATGTTGGTTTCCTTTTACCCTACTGCTTTATTACCAGGGGTACAAAGTGAAATAAGACTGGTTCCTGCCTTTCAAGAGTTAATATTCCTTGAAGACGACAAGTACATTTATACCTAAAATATAAGACAATAATATAATATAGTTATAAGTCAAATGTGGTAAGTACAAAATCAAAGCTACAATGTCATCCTCTCTCACAGTAAAATCCTGGGATGGCATATTTCTGATAACATGAATTCCAAAATAATGTGATTTCTGGGTAGAAATGAGCTCTCATTCTCTGTCTAGCCCTCATTCTCAAATAGAGGTGAAATAAAGTGCTTATCTTTTGGGGAGACAGACAAGAAGGCTGGCAGAAAAGAGGTGGCGGCCCTGTTTCAGGAATGAGAACAGGTTCCATGTGCCCAATATTCTTGTAGCTCCATCTTCTGGAATTTCAACCAAGTGGGTACCAACTTACTAGGACATTTTTGGAACAGCTGCAAGTTCCAGCCAAGGCAAGGAACTAGAAGCATCCTCAATGTGATATTGAGGTCTGAGGACAATCACCACTAGGTGGCACCAAATAGCAGCAAGGCCAGGATGGATGTAGATCCTGGAGCTGGCTCACCTGGGTAGGCTCCTTCCAGCCATTTCTTCAGCCTTGTTATAAAGTATCTTCACATTTCACACAATTTAATACTTTAGACATACTTTATTCAATACACGAGTTTTAATGCATTTGGGTTGTAGTAGAAGTTTTGAACTCAATTACAATTCCCTATAAGATCTAGACCTTCCTTACTCTTTTTCTCATTTCATACCACTCTCCCCTTAGCTCACTGCACTCCGGACACTATAGGTTTCTCAAATTCATCATCTGTCTTAGAGATTTTGTACTAGCTGTTTCCTGTACCTATAATGTTCTTAATATAGACAACCTGCTCCTTCTATTATTTAGGTATCAGCTAAAATGCTACCATCTCAAAGAATCCTTCCTTGACCATCATTTTGAAGTAGCTTCACCTCTCTAGACTCGCCCTACTCCATAACCCTGTTTCTCCTCTTGATAGTATTAGTCAGATTTGACATGAACTAGTACGTAAGTTTGTACATTGTCTCTTTTCCTCTGCTAAAATATAAGCTCATCAGGGCGGGGACTTTTCTGTATTGCTTACCACCACATCCCCACAGCATTCTACATAGTTGTTGGTGAGAATGGCAGGCTCCGTGGGGGGCTTCTTTAGATCACTATCTGGGCCCTATGAGGGCAAATAGAGTAAGCCAAGTAGTAACTCTAGAGGAAAATAAAAATAGGAAAGCTGTAGGAAACTAGGCTGGGTTGGAAGAAGTAAGAAATTATTCCAGTGAATACATTTACTGGACTATTTAGGAAATAACATCTTCATAATAACAGTGGTAATGACAACAAATAGCATACTCTGAGTGCTTACTCTGCCAAGCACTCTTCTAAGTACTTGACAGGTGTTAGCTCATTTAATCCTCTCAAAAACCTGATGGTATAGATATTATCCCTATTTTACAGATGAGAATGCAAAGTCTCAAGAGAAGTTATACAATTTGACCAAGATCGCACAGCTAGAAAATGGAGATGAGCTATAAACCATAGTCATCTGTTTCCATGAACTAAAACTATTATTTCACATCAAATCATGACAATATCAAACACCATAAAACTTACTCTTATAAGAAAAAGAAAAAATACTGAAGGCAGTCTTAGCCAGGAGAGATGTATAAAAGTGTCTAATCAACAAGAAGTTCACATAATAAAGAGGAAGATCACATGCAGGGTGGTCAAAAGAACAATAAATAGAAGGTAAAAGGGTTTGGGGAGTAAGTAAGGAACTCCTGAGAGAGTTCAAGAGCTCAGTTTGGAAAACAAGTGCTGATGGCACAAGTATATCTTTTCATGCTCCAGGAATTCATACCACCACTTAAACACATTCTGCCAGGCTGAACTGTGACATTTTGGCACATTGGACAAGAGCAAATGCATTGCAATTTGTACCCTTGAATTATTTCTAGGTTTGGCCCTTAATACATGCTCACATTTTATCTTTGAAATATGTGCCAAACAGAGATTGTGTGAAAAGGGAAAGATTGACACCAAGAAAAAATGATTAGATTGAACTTCCCATTATGTTTCTACATAATTCATGTAAAGGGCAGAAATGGGAATTTGACCAGTTCTCCTTTAAAAAAAAAATGCTTTACAAATTCTATAGAGCATATCTAAATTGCATTTGGATTCTGTGTTCCACTCCAGCATGGTTATTTATGGTGTTTATTGAATACAGCCACTATTCTCTGCCTCTCTGCACATTTATAAATACAACTTCTAAAAGGCATCCATTAAGGCTTATAATCTATAATTGGAAACAAGATGTGACCAGTCATGCATTCACTACTATTACAGAATCATGTAAAGTCCTACAGGGCTGGAGAGGTCTTGTCATTCAACACAAGAGCCCAAGATGTTAATTAGACCTCAGTCCCCAGACTTTCCAATGAGACTTTCAGTTCATGGGTTATCACTGTACATGCATTCCCTGCCTCTCCTAAGCGATCAAATCCAAGGATTAATGATATAATCTGTAGTGATAATCTTCAGCTGTTTTGGAATTAATCACCATGAAGGCAGTAAGAATACTAATAATCTTTACTGCTCACCTGTAAATGACAGATATGCTAAAGTAATCTAAACAATTATAAAGATAATGCAATAAAAGTACCAATATCCACCACTCAGTTGTAAAGGCAGATCATTACTAATGCAGTTGATGGCCCCTCTCTCTGCTCACCTGATCACATTTTCCTAAAATTAACCAGTACTCTGACTGTAGTTTTATCATTCCCTTGTATTTCTTAATGCACGAATCCCTAAACAATGTATAGGACTCTTTTGCATGTTTTAAATGATATAAATAGCATCAGGCTGCACAAATATTTTTGTAACTTGCCTTTTTACTCACATTGTTTTGACATTTACTCATATTGAGAGGAGTAAGCCTAATTTGTTCATTTTCCATGCTGTTATGTTATCCTCTCCTTGATGGAAATATAGTTCTCGGATTTTCTGCAATTATAATCACTGAAGCTAGGAGCATTTCTGTTGATGTGTTCTAGTGTACCTGTGCAAGAGTTTCTCAAGTACATTCCCACAAGCAAACTGTTAGGTCAGAGAATGTGTGCACAGTCATCTTTATGAAAGTATAAAACAATTTGCCAAAGTGCTTATATATTTACATAAATATATGCTCCAGCTAAAAGTGTGCAATTTTTCCTGTTTTCTCAATCATTCTCAACACATGGGATTGTCAAGTTTTGTTACCACAGTGGGTGTAAAATGCTATCTCACTGCCGTTTTATTTAGATTTTCTTGATTATTTTTGAAACAATATCTTTCCATATTCTTATTGATTTTTCTTATTTATCTGTTCATAATTTTGTCCACTTTGTTTTACTTTTTCATATAGATTTTAAAAAATTATTTATATATTCTACACAATACATTTTTTGGCAAATATCTGGTCTCCAGACATGTAGTTTACATTTTCACTTTTTGGAGGGATGGCTTCTTTGATGAATAGAAGTTAATTTCTGCTCATGTGAAATGATTTTCAATCTCTTCCTTTGCTGTGTTTTTTTAAAGAGCTTGTTTCTACTGATTCACCACTAAATTTGAGGCTTGTTATAGGTTTTAGTATAGATACTGTATCTTAGTTGCTAGGATTTTCTTTCTATAACACAGTAAATAAATTTTATTGAAAGCCTTTCTATTTAAGATGATTCTATGTTTTTCTCTTTGTATCATTTAACGGATTGAATTATATTGATATGTTAAGTACTGTTAAACCGTTCTTGAATTTCTAAGATAAAAGTAATCTGTTTGTGATATTTTTAAAAAACAATCTTTTTATGTTGTTTTCCTTATATTTGTTCTGAAAGGATCTTTTTTATATAAATGAAATTGAACTGTAATATTCCTTTATTAAATTGATTCTGACTAGTTTCGTAGCACACTTAAACCATCTATATTAAGTGAAATTGCAAAGTATTTTCCATTTTTTATTCTCTGAAATAGTTTGTAAAAATCAGTATTATGTTTCCTGGGAGTTCAATCAGCCTTGCTGTATAATATCTGTGTTTAGGTTTTAATATATACATGTATGGTTAGGTAAGAATGGAATTTTAACTAATTAAAAAAAATGGTATGTATCTACTCAACTTTTACATTTCTTCTTGACTTAGTTTTGATAAATTACATTATTCCAATAATATGTATATTTCATCATAGTTTTCGAGTATTAACATAAAAATTATTTAAGACATATTTGTTGTATCTGTACTTAAGTTTGCCTTTTTACTATTTGTGTTTTGTCTCTTTCTCCTTGACTAGTGCCACCAGAGTTTTGTTTCTATAATAAATCTTTTTCAAGGAATAACTTTAGCTTTTGATGATCCTCAATTTCATTTCTCATTTTACTTATTTTTGTTATCTTTATTTTTTCCCTTTGATTCACTCTGTTTGTTTCATTCTGTGGTTCTTTTTGCTAACTCATAAGTTGTATATTTAAATCATTAATTTTAGCCTTTTCTATTCTCACAAAAGATCTGAGGTACTTCAAAAAACCATTTAAATTGTATTCAACAATTTTAATCCCATATTTTAATTCCTGAAAGATCTATTGGGTTCTAATAATTCAATTTTGTGAAACCCTTGGGCATGTTATTTTATTGTTTATTATTTCTGACTCTCATTCATATTACTTAGAGATTTTGAATGGAAGATTATGTTCAATAGAGCTATACCTGTGGGAAGCTAGTAAGACCTGAGTTGGTGGTAAGTTCCTCCAGAAAGAACAAGCATTTGTTTCTGCCAGATGTCCCAGAAGGATAAATCTTTAAAAACACTTTAAGTTCATTTTTCAGATTCAGGTACTCCCAGCTCACCAAGTAATACAAATTCAAAATTTTTTTTCCTCGAATATGTTTTTTATATGAAAGATATTCAAAGAAGAAAAAATACATATTTAAAAAAACTGAAGATACATGTTCAGGATATGCCAGGCATTATGACCTGATGGAAAGAATTCTGCAGTCCTGAGTTTGAATCCATACTTTGGAAGAAGTATGACCTTGAACAAGTCTCTAACACTTGTAAGAGTGTGAGCCTAATTCTTTGTGTCTAAAGTATAGGGAATACATTACATGGATAGAGTGAAGATTACACACACATTGTTGGAACCCACCTAACAGAGGCCCTAGAAAATAATTTATGCTCAATATATGATGTGATAAGCCCTCTCTTTTTTCCTTCTATTTCTTTCTTGAGCAAGATGGAATGATAGCTCAGCACATGAAAGGACCCCTAGTCTATTGTCTATCCTAGAACTATGGAATCTATTCAACAAATACTTATTGACTTCTTCCATGCTAGGCAGTGAAGGATAGGGCTAATAGTAGAAAATATTAGAGTGGGTCTAACATCTAGCTGAAAGGGTTGAGAACTTAATGGACTCAAGTGCTAGACATTTTGAGATCATAATAATTACTATTCTGTGTGCTTTGCATATACTATACTCTTTAATCCCACCATCAACTGCATAAAATATTTGCCCCATTCCTGATGAGGAAAGGAAGTCAAATTACACAGTGAGAACTCTTTGAAGCTAGCTTAAAATCTAGCCCATTTCTCCAGATCATACTTCAAAAGTCTTAAATACTGGCTCTTACTGAGTACAAAGTCATTATTTTCTTAAGGGCCTTGGGACCAATTAGGACAGAAAGTCATAAACGTGGCATCCCAACCATGATTGAACACCATGACTTGGGCCAAGGGTGGACCTGTGAATTGTTGGGTAAATCAGGGGCATTATTTTGCTGAACAACAGCTGCCCTATGACTCTGCAATTCTGGATCACTATTATCAGGCTGCTTTAAGTGTTCTGAAAAATGTCATAATAAACTCATAAATTAGCAAGTGGCAGCCAATTGACAATTCTTAACAGGATAAAAAATCTAGCCCACTTTGGGTGCTGACCTTTCTTTAAAAAATCATTTTAAAATAGCACACTGAATTTTAAAAAATGTATTTTTAACACATGCACCAGCATGATTTTTAAAATTAGTTTTCAATCTGTCTTTTCATATTAGGATATTCATTTTACGTGACTCTGACATGCTGGTGACCCTGAACTAACCAGACGGTTTTGAGATTTTGATATAAGCACCTAGGGGAAAACTCAGAATTCCAACTGCCATTCAGTCATCAATCATTTACTAAAAAGTCACTATGAGTAAAACAAGGCACAGAGGTATATAGAGAAAAGACATGGTCACCCTACACCTGAGATTTCTAGTCTAGTGGAGAAGAAAGATACAAACAAATAATTACAATATTATAAATTTTAAGGTAGAAGGGATGATTAAGTTATTTTAAAAGAGAAGAAGAGGAGCTACCTATTGGATAGAGATGAGAATTAGAGAAATTACATAGGTGACAAATCTAAGCTGAGCCTTGAAAGGCAAGTAGAGTTGCACCTGATGGAGATAAAAGAACGTTACTGGCACAGGAAATACAATATGTATTTATTATTATTATTATAATTATTATTATTAATGCCTACAGCACCTGGTCTTCCTAGGTGGTCTCCCATCCAAGTACTAACTAGGCCCGACCCTGCTTAGCTTCCAAGATCAGATATCGGGCTTGTTCAGGGTGGCATGGCCATAGACCATGGCTCCACTGGGGTGTGAACCCAGGACCTTCTGCGTGTAAAGCAGACGTGCTAATCGCTACACTATGGAACTACGTCCAGAAATACCATATGTAAAAAAACCTAGTTACTATCACATAGACAGTGGGAAATCATCTAAAGGTTTTTTAGCAGGAATAAGACATAATCACATTTCTATTTTGGAAAGATCACTCTGGAGATATGTGTTTGCAAAGATTGGAGGAGGATTGGTTAGAAACTGGAAGATCATTTAGGTCTTAGAAGAGGGGTAGTCCTACAAGATGATATCTCAAAGCCAGTATAAGATTTTATTCCATTTACCAAGAAAATGTTTATAATTTTTAACATTCTTTATTATGGAAATTTTTAATTCTGAATCCCACCATATTGAAACAATCAAAGTAAGAGATCCCAAGGGTGACAGCCACAGAGTCTGCAGAAAGAAGACATTTAAGAATGGAATCCGTAGTATCTGGTGACAGCCTGAGGATAAAACAAGAGTGAGAAGCTGAGCATCTTTGGAATCTCTGCTACAAGCTAGCGAGGGGATGAGTTAAAATAAATAAAAACTCATTGAAATTTAAGTTAGAGTAGTATATATCCTCTCTGGAAGCCAGAAGAAGAGCAGAAAAGTAACCAAACCTGCCTGACCAGGAGAAAGATAGGAATCAGCAATTCTGAAAACCAAGTTTCCCAAAGCCTATTTTAGGTACATTATGATAAGCATCAAGTTAATTGAGACAAGAATTACAAAGGCACCCTGCAAGTTTATTCAATTATGCACAAAAATTAGAGTCAGATGGTAGGAGAATCTGTTTAAGTAGAAGAAAGTAAACAGTGCCTTGTGATCAAAAGACATGACTTCCCACTGTTTACTCATCTCGCTGAGCTTCTGCCTCTACATCCAGTAACATGAAATAATAATCTCTGCATAGAGCTGTTGCGAGGAGCAAATACGATAATGGATGTGAATGCGCTTGTAAACTACAAAGCCTTTGACAAATATGAGGTATTATCTCAATGGTATTATCCCAATAAAAGTTAAATGCACTTGGGAAAAATCACCCTAGCTTCCAATTATTCTGTCAAAATATTTATTGGACAATTATGTGCCAGTCTGCTGCTCTAAGCCTTGGAGGACAAATAAGGTCCCTGCTCTCACAAAGCTCTCAAGGAATCAGCATTTTCACAATGAGAAAGAAAAGGCCACGAGTTATTAATTCAGTATGGCTTTGGCAAGAGCAAAAAAAACCCTGTTGAGGGTTCTTTCCTGGATTCAGCACTAGGCTGGGGACTCAAGACATGTCTCCTAGTGCTGTCAGTGTTAATTATATCAAAGTTGGAATCAAGGAAAAATTTGGAGGTAAGGAGGATTTGAAGAGCAATTGCTGGGTGTCAAAGAATAGAATCAAAGAGCAAAGTGTCACAGCCATAAAAGAAAATCTAAAATAAAGGATGAGATTAAGTGAAGTACTAGTATATGGAGAGTCAGAGAAATGAGGCACCATATGAATTAGACATCATTTGCAGGGTCTATCTGACTGAGAATAGCTTTTACATGACTAGATTTACATTCAACTGTAAGTTGAGAAGCAATGCAAATGTTATCTGTTCCCTGAGAGCCCAAGAGAGAGGACCTAGGCACAGTAAGGGACTAACCCCAGCCTTGTAATAAACACACCATAGTTTGCCTGGCCAGACTTTTCCTCTAACTCTCCAGACAGATGTGGAGCTGTCCTGTGGGCTGCAAAGGTCATCCTTGGTGTTGAGGAATCCTCCTGTGCTGTCTAGAGTAGTGCGGTCCACAAGAAATAGAACATAAGCCATATGTAAAATTTTCAATTTTCTAGAATCCACCCAAGAGAAATTAAAGAGTTTAAAGAGTTAAATTAATTTTGATACTGTACTTTAACTCAAATATCTAAAATATTATCATTTCAACATGTAATATATATAAAACATTTATTGATAAGATACTTAGAAACATCATAAATCAACAGTCACTACAACAATGACAATAATCTCTTAAAAGGATGCAGCAGTTAAAGTCAAATGTAGTCCTACCAAAACAAAATTGTATTAAAAAAAATATTTTATGTTGTTTCAGTTTTAAAATTGTAAACAAATTTGAATTAATTCAAATAGAAAAGTAGGTCACTCACTGCACTAGCCATATTTCAAATGCTCAATAACTACATGTGGCTTGTGGCTACCATTTTGGACAGCACAGGTCTAGAGTTCAGAAAGAGTATGAGAACTTCAAGAGAAATTAAAGATCCTCAGATTGAGTCTCTAGTTTACATACGCTTATGATGAGGGAAGAAGGAAACTGTACCAAGTATTGTGTTTTTGTATTGGCAGATGTAATGTATATCATTAAACTTTAAAATCACAGTAAAGAGAATTATTATTCCCATTTTAGGTGAGATAGGAGGACTTACCTAAGTCCTCCTTATAGGTAAGTCCTATGTAGACAGGAGGACTTACCTAAGACACATGGCAAAAGTCTGATAGAACAGGACTCGAACTTAGAATTTCTGATTCTGTTACTGAGAAAAATATTTCCTTATTTGATTTTTGTCCTTTTTTTTCTGCATTAACATAGGTATATCCATGTGTTTTGATCCTACATCTCAACCGATATGTGGTTGATATGGTGGAGTTTCAACTTACTCTTTGAAAAAATGGCAAAAACTTGTGCCTCTATGCATACTTATTCCTGTTTCTTTCAATTTCCTACTTATCATTCAAGATAAACTGTGTTCTCTCTTTGAGAACAAAGCACAGAAAAGGAATTATTCTATAAACATTATAAATAGCAGCCAGCTTTCTAAGAACCTACTTGAGCAAGAAAACCATGTATATGTGCTGTATCAATTTTATTCTTTCCTTGTGTAGTCACATTGTGGGTATATAACCAGAAAGGACTACTGTGATTTATTTGCTTCCCTTAAGAATTCTAAAGCCCAAAACTTTCTGAAGGGCAATAAACCATAATAAAGACTGTGAAAAACAAGATACTAACAAGGAGCAGATATATTTTTGGCATAACTCCCTTCAAAATCAAATTGAAAAAGATTCTCATGAATCAGGCTGCAGAAACACCAGGAGTGTTCAGCTTCCCCAGGGCTATGTGGTAGATGTCGATGATAATAGAGTTGCCTGTATCAAAGAAAGTCCCAAACAATTGGGATAAGAATAAATGCAATAACCAGTTTTTAAAGCAAACTTGTACTTTCTGAAGTATTTTGCAATGAAAAGATTATGGGTTTTGGAGCCAGAAGGTCTTAATCGACTCTTGCCACTTCCTTGTCATGTGGTCTCTCTATTCTTCAATTTTTCCATCTAACCCAGTGCCAGACAATCTACAGAAGTCCCTCAATCAAGACTAGTTGGCTACTAATCCAGGGTAGCATCCTCTTACTCTCTTCTGATAATTCTTATTCACCCCTCTATTCTCTGTGAATTTTGACCATACCATGTCCTATCTCCATAACTGATAATATTTTCAACTGATAATAAATCAACGCAGTAGCACCTGTAGGAAATTTGTCACCTGTAAATCATCAGAGGCCACCACTATCTGCTTTCTAAGACTCCAACAAATTCTTTCCTGGGAGACAGTTGGCAACATGCATGAGTCAAGGACAGAGGATTTCAAAGCTATGGTCACTGTTTGCCAAAGACAAAAGGCAAATGTTAACTAAGGACACACAGAGGAGAACTCTGACTTCATAAAATCATTGGCTGGAAAATAATAAGCTTTAAATATTTTTTGCCTTTTATGACAGATTTGTAATATTTAGAATAGATGGGATAAACCAGTTTAAATCTCAATAATGCACATATTATTACTTATAGTCGATTACACATTTTTTTGTCCAGGTCATTACTAATGACTCAAATAATGAGGTTTCCTGCTACTTTGCTCACATCGTACTCATGCGATATGCTGATGAGGTTAAATACTAGTTGTGACAATATTCTCCACGTTAGTAAATACCAAGAAAAAGCAACCTCTACAATGTAACATTGCTAATGTGAGATTTTAAACACAGTATCCAAGAAGTGTGAGACAAATTCTAGAAAACACCTGGTAACATGTGAGAAAATTATACCACTAACACAGCAATTTCCCAGTAGAAAATCACACATCTTTAGTTGTTTTTCAGACTGAATAAGGATAAAAAAATCATAGGGAAATAAATCTCTATTGAATTGTCAACTCAGAGACACAGAAACGTTCTATTCCACTGAAAAGTTTTTGAGGTATCTTTAGCAGTAAAAAACTCACTGAGATCTCACACACACACACACACACACACACTTTTGAATATCTATAGTTTATGCATGTTGGCAAAGTCCTGTTTACTTTCAGGGACTATTTACATTAAAATATTATTCCATGGCAATAATCATAGACAGTAAACAGTATAAAACACATCTTCTACAAACATCAGGAGTATTTTGGGGCCAAACAGTGTAATCTATAGGAGCATAAGTAAGAACTCTCATGACAGATGAAATCCCATATTCTAACTGGTATCAAAAGTGCTGTGTTTCTTATTAAGTAGTCATAGCTAACCAGGCTAGTGTTATTTTTTGGTGAAATAGATGTTATTAAAAGGAAGTTAATTTTTTATGTGATGCTGATATTATCTGTTTTTTAATTGATTTTTCCCCAATATTAAAATATCATGATATAAAATTTGGAATAGATGATTCTAGAAAGACAGACGCCTACACATATCCTTTTGCCTTTCTCTCTCAACTCCAACTACCTATGTCTTCTCCTGAGGAAAGTAGGGTTGGTTATGGCAACCAGACAGGTCCTAGAAGATGTCATCAAGTGATGCCAGTCCCAGTTTAAATTGCTGACGTATCTTCTCTGCTCCTGTTCTAAGGTGAAAATGTAATTAGATTGGTGTTGGCTAGCCCTGGGGTAAAGAAGGGAACACAATGGCTCCCGGAAATCTTCATATTTAAGGGTCCTTGGACCCATGAGGTTTTATTAGAGTTATGCAAACGTTTCTGGAAGCACCTGTTATTTCCTGTTCCTGAGAATCATGAGAGAGCTGAGTTGGAAGACTAAATCTTTCTACCTTGAAGCTAGGAGAATGTTAATCTTTATAGTAGAGTTGACCAACATCGTTTTTAAAAGTTGTTAAAAAATAGCATGAGAATATTACACTGACCAAGTAAGATTTATTCAAAGAATGAGAAAAAAATGGTTCAACATCATTAATAAAACAATCAACATGATGCTTGATATCATTATAGGAGAAAAATCAATAGAAATGGCCTTTTATAACTTGCTTTTTTCCAGTGAAAATTATACTTAAAAGATTCATCCATGTTGTTGGAAATATCAGTTGTTCATTTACATGCAATAATGTATAACATTACACTGTGTGAATATGTCATAATTTACTCATCTATACTTCTATCATTGAACATCTAGATTATTTCCAGATAGTTGCCCTTATAAACAATACTGATGATATAAATGTTACACATGTCTCCTTTACACATATTCATGAATATCTCTTTGATGTATATCTAAAAGTAGGATAACTAGGTGGTAGAATTTGAACATATTTATTTCCCAAAATATAAAGTATGATACCATTTTTATAAAGCTCAAAAAACAGTAAAAATATAACATTTGTTGAAGTATATAACATTTGTTGAAGTATATATGTTGTGTATGTTGAAACTATATATTTTAAAATGCAAGGGAATAATGAACATGCAAATATAGAAATATTTTGGACCTAAAAGTAAGGGCCAAAAACGATAGAGCAGTGGGCAACAGTAAGATAAATTCAAATTGTGAGTAATGTTTTTTATTTTTAAGTGAGTTTAAGTGGATTTTCACTCTAATATATTTATGAATTACAAATGCTGTCTTGTAAGAATATTCTAAAACAATAAATGCTTAAAAACATCTGATAAGTTTTAGTAACTAATCCAAATAACAAACTCTATACAAACTAGAAATATTAGAAAGCTATTTAACTATCTAGAGTCTTTCTACCAAAAAACACCAGCAGCAATCTCAATGGATAAATACTAAAGTTATTTGTTGAAAAATTAAGAAAAAAGGCAGATATAATCACTATTATTCAAGATCTTTTATTTTTTTAGCCACCAAAAGGACAAAATTAAAAGTTTTACAAATATCATAAAATTATCTTAAAATATGCCTTTGTTAATAATATATGTAAATGATTTTGGTGAAAATCTATATCATACACAAAAATATCTTCTTCAGATATAAGAGCATTTCTTATTGAAAATATATGTACAATGGTGACCATTGAGAACAAAGGAAATATCTATCAATAAGGAAAAGGTTGAGTAAATTGTAGTTTCTCCACACCATGGAATATCATTTAATACCATTAAAATGAATGAGTCTTATTGACTTTAAATTGATTTTTTATAAGTCAAAAGTAGTCGATTATTGGCAATTTAATATTATTACTATGACTTTGCATATATTTACACATATATGCATATATAATAATTATGTATCAATTACACATACATATGTATGGACATATATAACTGCTATGCACATATGTGTGTGTATATATATAATATAAACAAATAATGTAAACACAAATCTTCACATACGTATTCTTGATGTGTGTTATTTGTAAATTTATATATTATCTGGTTATTTGGAGAGTAGGTCAAACTACAGGAAGAAGTAGAAAAATGAGGAAAGATATGGAGCAAAAAAACTGACTGAAAAAAGTTGCCTAACAGGGAATGTAGTCAGCCGTAATGTGATGGCTAAGTGGAAAGCCAGAGGGAAGACAGAGCAATCAGGGGGATCGTTTCATAAACTATATAAATGTCTAACCAAGGTACTGTATACTTGAAACTAATAAGAAAATAAAATTTAAAAAATGTTGCCCAGTATAAAGCAGTATTATAAATACCTTTTTAAGAAAGTGAATAGCATGTTTCTCTATTTCCAAAAAAAGGGTGATGCATATGAGAACAGTTACCAAAATAATGGTGGTTTCTCAGGGTGCGCAGAGATGAATTTTATTTCATGCTTAGGTTAGAATTTGTTTTATCAGAAAGTGTTGTTGTTATTTCGTCTTAGAGGAAAAAAGCATTAGGGCTATTTTCAACGTGGAAGAAAAAGAAATACTACAGAAGGCTTGGAAATTTATATAAGAAATAAAGCAGGGGAAAAATTGCTCTTAAATTTCACTACCCCAGACAACACTATTAACATTTGTATGCTTTTTTTTTTTGCATTGAGGGTTTATGCTATATGTACTATTTCATATTTTCCTTCTGTTGCCTAACATATCAAATTATGACAAATATACAATGCTCCATTATTCAGGTACTGTAGTTTTATTTAATTATCCCCATGCTAAACACTTGGTACTTCCATTTGTACACACTAATGATTAATGACTAGCAGCACAAGGCAAATTTTACATATAAATAATAGGTTACATTTTACACTGTTTTCCTAGCAAATCCTCTTAAAATGAAATACTGACAACAAAGGTGTGAAGATTTTTTAAAATCCTGAAACTTAATGCAGAACTGCTTAACCAGGAGATTTACACCGTAGCTAAACCAGTAGGCTAATTACCGCCAAGAGCAGCACGTCTGCCTCAGACACAACAATATTTAAATCATTGTAGTTGGGAGAGCCAGACCTACATTTCAGTGGATAATTATAAATAACCTTGTCTAAAGATTTATTCAGCTTGCTGAAGGTGTACTTTGCAGGAAGCACATACTGGCATGTACTTCAAAAAAATATTTGTTTCCTTTTTTGGGGGATAATGGGATATGTGCAGAACCCATTGGTTTTCCCTAGAAGCAGCAGTCCCAACCACACTCATGCCAAAGTGACTGGGCATCTAAGTAATTAAACAACAAGAGTTCTCAAGCATTAACAAAAAGGTGATCTGATTTGTTTTTGGGCACTTAAATCTGGCTTTTACTTGGGCCCTCAATATGGAACAGCTACATCATAGGTACTTGTTAGAACTGCTGAACAAACGTAATATTGAAAAAGTGCTACTAGGTGTTCTTTTCCTAATAAAATTATATAAGCTTAATAGTAAGAATAGAGTCAATCGTCATTTATCAAACAGGGTCTATAAATCCAGAGGAATCCTGAAATAAATGTCTTAGTGTATAAAAGTTCTACGACAATTTTGTTTTCATTTTAATAAGTTTTTTTTTTTTAACAGCATGTTCCTCAGGTAGAAATATACTACAGTCTTGCAGTGGTAAATTGCAACCAAGCAATATTTTTCATGGAAGAAGTAGATTCTTATGGGGGAAGCTTGGCTATATTCTAAGAAAATCATGAGAACAAGAGGGAGTGGAAATAATACCTTCTAATTTCCCCTTCACTGATGGGATTTTCATAATTACTTTAAGTTAAGATGATCTGAATATCACAGCTACATGTAGACTTCTTTTTCCTTTTTTATATTATTCTAGCTAATTATTTTGAATATCCAATATGGGATCATTTATCTATTTGTCAAATGTTCATTCTTCCTTTACAATTCTCCAGATAATGATCATCCACACATATCATTATGGCCTATAAACTTTTGTGGCTCTCGTAGAAATTCAGATATCTCTCTGGCACGTAAGTTTTGATAATGTGAAACATTTGATGCAAGATGCTGGTCCTGGCTCTAGAACCAGCATGAGATGTCCATTTTTTTTTTTTTTTTTACTAGCGATGTTTGACATAAAAGTCAAGAAGAATATAAAACTCTAAAACTGATGGATATCAAAAGCCTTCCTTCCTTCCTTGTACATATTTAAAAGAAGTAGTTTCTATCATCTACATGAAAGATGAGTAAAAATATTAGAGAGTGTAAAAAAATTTGAGACCAGCTTGCATTTTCTTGTGTCCCTTTTCCATGTAGGGTCAGTGGTAGAGGATAAGAAAAAATTCCTATGTATTCTAAATAAACTATACTTTTATTCTTTCAAGTTGATTCTGTAACTTTTAAGAATTCATGATTTTTTGGATAAGGATGATAATCAATACTAGCTACCAGTCCTCTATTCTCTCAGTTCTATGCCTGCATTCAGGTAGAATAATGATTCACAAATCTGATGAACCTTACAAAGATGGAAATGCCCACACACCATACCCAGAGATTTGAATTCAAAAGAGCTTGTTCTGAGTTCCTGGTTTCAGCATTATTTTAAAGCTCCTCTGGAAATTCTAATGTACAGTCATGATTGAGAGTCACTGAGAGTGAACATTGGAGAATAAGCAATCTGCCTTCAAGGAGATCACAATCTAATAAAAAGACAGGAGTTATCCAGCTCCTACTGTGCAATTTCCCCTACTACTACCACTAGTACCACAATTTTTATTAAGAAAGCTGGCATTTGTCATGTAAGTATATGTCATGTGCATCAACCCTAGGGATAGAATAATATCTCTATTTTTCAAAATATAAGAGTAAAACTCCTTAGCAGGTACATAGTCTCTGTTTTGGGCATTGAAATTCTACCACAGATTAAGATTCAAGATCACAGTATGTAGGTAGATGCCAGGAAACTGCCTAAAGTCCAGGAGGCAGAGCATTCTCAAAAATGTCCAGCTGCAGCCATCCAGACCCCGCCTCTGACAAGTACACAAGCAGGGGCGCAGGGGTTACTCCTTGACTCCAGCTTTAATATCTATTGTCCTTAAAAATAGGAATCTATTTCATCTGCTGTGCACTCAGGGAATATCTAGCAGACCTTGGAGGAATGATAAGGATGCGTTTCACTTTAATGCAACCCTTCCATTATTCTTTCAGTTACTAACATCAATCTTGCCTGAAGACCATTATTAAGCCATGCTGCAATCTTCACCTGCCCCGATTAAAGAACCCATCTGCTCTAACCTTTTCCTCAAAGGAATGACTTCATGGACCTTTTTTCATTTTCATTGCTCTTTTCTGAGCTCTCTTCAACAGTCATTAAGCCTTGTATGAACATAAATCATGAATAATATGTATAAACCCTTTATGAAGGTATCTTCGTGGGCTTGCCCTATAGGCTCTTTGAATCTGGATAGACTTTACTGTGAGGCATTCACATTAGGGGAATATGATTTAATATTTCATACAGTCTGATTCTGATTTAAACACCATTTATTGAGCACTTACTTATTGCTAGGAAATATCCTAGGAGACTTCCACATGTCAACCCACTGATATTTACAATGGCCTTTGAAGGAAGGCATTGTAAATTCCCACTTTATTGAGGAATAAACTGAGTATCAAAGAGGTTAAGTGACTGGCGATCTATCCAAAACTGCATAGCCAGAAGCTGGAAAAGCAGCTATGAAGAAGAGGTAAGTCACAATAGTCAAAATCAGTTCAAGGGATTTTTCTCCAACCATTCATCCCACCCTACTTAGTCTAGGAGGAAAATACTGCAGAAAAAAAAAAAAATTAAAACAAAGTCTTTTGAGATGAACAGGATGCCAGAGCATTATAATTGGCTGACTGGCTCCTTTCCCCTCTCTAGTGCTATTGGTTAGGTACATGGATATGCTAATGAGCAATTCATGGAGGCGGGAAGAGTAGTATCCTTCCCACTGCACACACAGAGCTCTAATCAGGCATTCATTGCAGAGCACTCCCGTTAGTTTCTCTGTAGACAGAGGTCTGAAAGCTATTTTAAGTCAAAGAAGGAATTACTGCCCAGGATTTTCTGTCAGAGAAGTGTGACAATTTAGCATGTCTGTGGCTGACATTGTCAAGTCAAATGGACAGTCTAACAGCTTCACTTACAAAAGAGTCTGCCAGGTTGTGTGACTGTTGGGTTCTTCCCAGACAGTGAAATTGTCCTTCTTCCCATCCTGTTTGACTAGGTCCTGCAGCTCCAATCTTACACTTGACTGATTTGCATTTCTTCTTGAATGGGAACAAGAGGCAGTTTGTAGGAACAGCCCTGATCTCTTCTTGGTAACTGCTGGTTAAAACAAAACTAGCCCCTGGGCTTAAACTTTTCCTGATTCCAAAACCAATAGTAAAACCTTCAGGAAAATTTTTCATTATATTCCAGAAAGGGACGTAGTTTTTTCAGTTGGAACCACAGTCAGTCATTAGTTATTTGTTCTTTTCCAGAGTTTCCCATTATAACTTAAGTAAACTTGGGAGACAGAAAAAAGATAGTAAATTTTATGCAAGTAGTTTTCAGACCAAGTAAATTGTTCAAACATGAGTTCTACTCACTTCTGCATCTGAGTAAGGGAACTTGACAAGGAGGAGACTAGCCAGGGGAAAGAAGGAGACTGGGGGAGAATCCCAGAAATCATAGCAAACAAGAAAAAGTTGAATAACTTGGAGATGTTTATCCTGGACAAAAGAAGATTTAAGACTGTGGAGAGAGATGATGGTATAGAAGTGGAAGGAGAATTAGAATTTTTATCAGCTCTGATGAAAAGCTATCAATGATATCAATACTCATGATATCAATATATTATTATAAAAGAAGTTGTTGAAAAAGTTTCACTCTTGATAACTGTCCTTGAGAGGAGTGATGCTCTCTTTGCTCCATCTGGTATATTTTCTGCTATGTCTTCCTGATGGTCCACAAAAGGAACAGGCACATATTGAACAGTCCTAAATCACACGGCTAGTCAATTATCCTTTATTGATTTTTCTTTCCATATTTCTGGTAACAAGGAGAATTGGTAGGGCTCAATTCTCTAAGACTTCCTAATAATTTTAATTAATAAAGAGAGAGAAAGGCCCATAACTATAGGAATAAAACATAGCCAGAATTATTAAATTGTTTAGTTTCTATTGTTTGTATTTTTATCAAATGACTCTCTGTTTAAAGCAAGCGATTTTAAACATTTCTGATTCTGATAAGAAGTCTCCTTGTTAAGAAAATTTATATAAGAAAGAGTTTAATTAAAGAAAAATTATAAGTAATTAATTGTACAAGTGCAACTCAGCTGTCACTGAGGTAGCAATATCTTAAGATAATCACCTGAATAAGATAAATTCTAAAAATGCTTAAGTAGTTGACAAGATAGCTTCTTGTGAGTGGAGATTTTCAAGCAATGACTTGATGGCTGTTTGTTATGATGTTCTGAAGTAAGTCACAAAATGGAGAGAGGCCAGCAATCAATGATCTCTGATGCATTTTTAACCTTAAGATTTTATAATTCTTTGCTTTTCTTCTTTGAACCTCTGTTATTCAGCTTAACGAACAAACCCAATATTTCTCAATGAATTACAACAACCACAATAATAAATCATTTGTTTCTTGTACATATTACATAAAGCTACAAGTCAGCTCAAGCTCTGCTCCAGGTCAACTAGAAATTTGCTCCGCATAACTTCCCATTATGGACATTGGGCTGAGAGAGAAGCCCCTTCATACAACATGCTTCCTCTTGTAGCAGGGAGCATCAGCTTGTATGTAACCTCCAACCTATTCGCTCACATGCTAATGGCCAAAGCAAGTCACAAGGCTAGTCTTGCCAATGGTGCCTACAAGAGTACTTCAAGTGATGTGACAAAAGACGTGTATAATCCTCTTATAGGTGTAGGCAGGAAACAGATAGCTATGAACGACATTACAATTTATCACAGAACCAGTCTGGGGATATGTGGATCATAACTAAAATTTTCCCAGCAGAGTTCAGCTTCAGATCCCATCAATTCCAATTAAAACGACACTGAGATATGGCCCTGTGATGTCTCCACTTAACTGAAGAAGCATAGATAAAATAAATAGATGCACATTCAAGGAAGTTGGGCTCTAACAAGTATTAACATGAGGCAAAGGAAATATTTAAGGCATTAAAATGAATTTTGCGTTTTGCTTTTTTTTTCCCTTTTGTTTTTCTCAAATGCAGCTGTAAGGTTGCTGGCCATATCAGAAAGAGCAATGGAGACCCAATACAGGGATATATGTGACACTGAAATAATCCCCCTCCACCCTGGGTCTCTCTCGAAGATATTTTCTAGCGCTATTATTCACTGAAATGAGATAAAAGATCTGAAGAAAAGCTTTGTCAAATAATAAGAGGGAGAGAGGGAGGGAGAGGTAGGGAGGGAGGGAATGAAGGAAGGAGAATATGAAGGAGGGAGGATGAGTGAATCAGTAGTAGTTGTATGAGCTGAAGTTAATGTATTTTGTGCATTAATGATTACTGTGTGTAGACTTGCCACAGTTATTCTACAGAAGATGACAACCCAGATTAGGTGTTATTGAAATGGGAAGTGACAAAAACAAATACCCAATTACAACAGAGGTATTGTAGAAGAAAGGGAGTGCTTATGTCAAACTCTACAATACAAGGGAGGAATCTCCTAACAGCATGTTCTTTAAAGTAACTTTGCTGTCATGAAAGGCGAAGACATACTAAGGTTTAATTCCCAGCTGCTTCAGTGGCTAGGCTGGCAATCATGAGTAAATTTCCTGTCTCTATTTGTCATAACATGCTCCTCTAAAACAAGGACACCGATATTTACAACTAATTTAATAAATCTTGATTGAATGCCCATTAAGTGCTGGGCATTGTTCTAGGTTTTGGGAATGCAACAGTAAGATAAAAATCTCTATTCTCTTGATGTTTATAATCTAGAGAGGTACTTGGACTATAAACTAATATATTAATATATACCATAATGTGAGGTGGTATTAAGTGAGATGGAGGAAACTAAATTGGATGGAAAGCAGCCAAGATCAGTGCTGGGAAAAGATCTCCATTACACCAGGTAGCTAGAAAAGGCCTCTCTGAGCAGAGACCAGAATGAAGAATGAGTGAGAATGAATGAGGCTCTTCTGCCCTCCGAGCAGAAGACACAGGAAGTACAAAAACCTCTAGGAACAAATTAAGTTATTCTAGTCAATGAAGAAAGTCAGTATGACTAAAGCAATTTAAGTAATGGTAATAGTGACAGAAGATGAGAAGAAAGAGGTAAGCAGAGGCCAGATCCTGCAGGATTTCATAGGCCCAGGTTGAAATTACATTTTGATATAGGTGGGATCATATGCCAGCAGACAGACAGTTTTGTAAAGAAGAAATATCATAAAAATAGTACATGGCACATGATGTTATTTAAGAAATACTCTATTTTTCTTCCCTTACCCTTCACACAGTAAAGTAGAACATCCCTTTGGAATATCTGAACAGATGACTTTGAACCATGAGGTTCTTGGAACAGAGACTTGTACAACTTTTAAGAGATATTTTCCTTTCTAATACAGAATTAATAGAAAGAGCTACTTGATTTCTAACACAGGTTTGACTCTAATATACTACAGGGTGCCCCATCTAAACCTCATAATTTTTTCCTAAATCATTTATCTGTCAAAAAAAAAAAAAAGTGGAATAGGTTACATACAAATTATCTTGCTCACAAAATCCAGATCCTCCTCAAGTTTTCCTCTGCCAAATAATGTTTGAGAAAGGGAATGCAAGTAAGCTATCAGGACAGTTCTCTCTTTAATCTGGGGGAAAATTGAAAGTATCGTTTCTTTCCTTAAACTGACAAAAAGAACGCCGATAATCTAATACTATATAAGTAGAATTGAGGTCACCTCTCAGAAATTCCTTGTTAAAATATGAACAAGTAACTTCAAATAAATAATGTAGTAGACCAATGTCATTTTCATGTAGACAGATGAATAAATTAGCCAGCTGGTCACCTAGAAGGCCCTGAACATCCACATAACAGAACAAATGAATGTGACCTGGGAAAAGAAATGGAAAAGAGTCTGAAGAGGTTAGGGCTCAAAGATTGCTGGCCTAGAGGCCCAGAGCATGCAGCGGGAATGAAGGAACTGATGGAAACACGAGATTTCTCATCTTTCTATTGTTCTATATTCCTCTACCTGGAAGGTTGCCCCCATCACCGACACTCATATCTTTTTTTAAGAGTCCAGTTCAAATGCTGCCAGTCATAAAGATTCCCTTATTCCCCAGCAGGGAGAATGTCTGATCTGAACTTCCATAGGCTTACCTGTGCCTCTCTATGACACTTAGCACTTTCCACCTTGGATTTTGGTTACCTTTTTGCCCTGCATGTTTTACCTCCCTTAGTATTACAAAAACAACTTGAGGATAAGACTACATTTGATTAATTTTTATGTCTCTATTCTCTAAATCAGGGAGCTCTGCACAGTACTTTATCCAAAGTAGGTATCCAATAACTAGTAATAACATGGATGGTTTGAATGGATAGATAAATGGAAGAAAGAAAAAAAGGAAGGGCAGCAGGGAGGAAGCAAGAAAGGGAGGAAGTGTTAGCAACATTTCCTATTTGATTGTTTTCTCTTAAAAATTCTTGTCGTCTTAGCAGACAACAACAACACAGATTCTCCAGATTAGCCAAGAAAAGCAGAGTTTTGTCATTTTTTTCCAGGAATTATTCCCTAATTTTTCATACCAACCTACCTGATTTGATTCCAAGTTTCCACTGATCGTCCTTTCTCTCACTGTAGTGAGAAAAGACATGAAATAAGTAGATAATTTTTTTTTTTCCAAGAGACATCTGGGAATATCCTCTCAATAGTTAACTGCAAACCTGTCAGTGGGTAAAGGCCAGAGAGTAATTTATGACTCAACAATAATCAAAAGAGCTATGTGCTTAGTGGCATGAGTTAAAATAATGCAATGCTCCAGATCTTTAAAGTTCAACAATTTAGGTTAAGGGAAAGCAAGTTGTGCTTGATAAGCACACGGTATCTGAGATATCTGGAAATACAATGAAACTAATGATGAACTGAGCTGGAGGCAGGAAGGGGGTTTGCTAATCATGGAAAAGGGTGAATTAAATTTTCCAGAGACATCTGTGGCCACGCCGCCCTGAACAAGCCGATCCTGTCTGATCTCGAAAGCTAAGCAGGGTCGGGCCTGATTAGTACTTGGATGGGAGACCACCTAGGAAGACCAGGTGCTGTAGGCATAAAAAATAAAAATAAAAAATAAGGGATTGTGGGGTGTCTCCATAGTGTAGTGGTTAGCACATCTGCTTTGCACGCAGAAGGTCCTGGGTGGGAGCCACGGACCATACCCCAGATGTGCCAGGTCCTGGGTGCACACTGTGAGTGTGTGAGAGGGGACGCCCCGCCTTCAGAGATCCAGTTCTTAAGAGAAAGGGCAACATCCATGGGTCAAGAGTGAAAGTGGAGGGAGGGGGAATTAAAAGAGGGGGAAAAAATAAAATAAAATAAAAATAAGGGATTGTAAGCTTACAAGATCCTTGCAATCTGTGAGGTCAACCAAGGGGGTTGCCTTGCCTTAAGAAAACAAACAAACAAACAAAATTAAAAAATAAAAAATAAAAATAAATTTTCCAGAGACTGGAGGTATTAAATGAACAGTGAGCCACAGCTGGGCAGAGAAGTTTTATAAAAAAATTGACAGTGAATGTTGTATATTGCTTCTGGGAGCTTATATAATCAGGATTAAAATACCAGTCTTGCTGCCATTGACTCTGATGCTAAAGTCATTCCTGAAATTGAACTCAATTGAGCTCCACTGTCACCAGGAATGGGCCAAAAGAAATGTTTTAAACCTCATTTCTTTGCTATTTGTTGATAAATGTCAACATGGACTTTTAATATGAAGCAAAAAATATTTTCATTTTTTTTACTTCACTTGCAGCTTTATAGGTACCAATTAGGAGCCTACATCTACTGCTTTCACATATGTGTGCACGTATGCTTATGAACATGTTTGTTCAGTACTGAAGAGCATGAACTTGGAAGTCACCCAGAACTGGTTTTAGTGTCTCAGGTTTGCCTCTTTATAGCTCTTGACTTTGGACAAATCCTAAGATGCCGACCCTCACTTTCTTTATTTCTATAATGAGAATAATGATGGTACCTTTCCCACTGAATAGTTGTGATTACTGAATGTGATAAGAAACAGAAGCACTTATCGTAATAGGCAAACAATAAATGGTAGCTATTATATTGTTGTATTATGTTCATTTAATGTTGGAAATTATTTTCAGTTCTTTAAAGTCTGTATCATTTAAGGAAAATGTCATGCTTCTGCCACTTATTTACCAACATTTTTAGCTAGGAAACATTGCTCTGTGGGTCAGAAAGACCTAAGAATAAATAAGAAAGAAACACAGATCGAAATAGTTTTATTAAAGTGTGTTCTAGCAGGCTAGATTGAAAAAGTAACAATCCTGATAATTTTATCTTGGACTCAATTGTATTTATTTTCCCCAGGCTACTTTCCCTTAATATTTTGAATTCATTTCCATGCCTATAATCTTTTCTCAAATACAGAGAAATAGACCACTGAAAAGAGAGTAAAAAAATGAGTGATACACAATGTGATCTATACATAAAGCCATTTTTTCCCTTGAGGTTTTCTGACTACAAGGATTGACAAACACTGGCAAATGGCAAGTAAGTAAATTTGGGAAAAATTTCTCTGAAGGCTTTGTAGCCTTAAACAGATGTGCTTTTGTCTTGGTTTTGGGTATGCTCTTTTCTAAATATAATGATGAGCACTGATGACAATTAACATTTATAAGTGACTGTTATGTACAAAACTTGCTATGTGTTTTACATTCATCATTGTGTTTAATTTTCACAATAACCACGGTGAGATAGTACCATTGTTACATTTCATAAATGAGAAGGTTGAGGCTCAGAGAGTTTATATCATATGTCCAGGTAACACAGCAGTAACTGGTAGTGTAGGATCTGAGCTCTAGATTTAGAGTGCTTAACTGCTGCACAGTCCAAACTCTGGATCAGGGCCTTGCAGCTAACATGCTCTTAGCATCCATTCTGCTCTACTGTGCCAGATGCTGGCAATAGCAGAATGAGTAAGGCATGGCTTCTGTCCTTGAGTTCACAGACTAATAAAGAAGAGAAACACTTAAACATATGTCAACGCAGTGTGGGAAGCTCTGGTTACAAAGATGCGCAGGCACCACCATTGGCCTGGAGGTAGAGGGAAATGTCCTAGAAGAGGTGACATTTGAGCTGAGTCTTCAAAGAGTAGGAAAATAAGAAGTAAATATCAGGCAATTTAAAATTATGAAGACAAAACTATGAAAAGAGATATATTGGGAGAACTGTATGTATGGCTGAAATATATAAAGGCAAGAGAAAGCAAACAATTAGACTGGAGAAGTGACCAGATCATAGAGAACCAAAGATATCACACTAAGGACATTGGACTTTACCTTCTTGATTCTAGACAAAGGAAGCCATTGAGGTTTTTAATTAGAGGAGTGATGTGTTTATATTTGAATTTTATATGCATGATAAATTTAGATGAGTTTTGGCTTTAGCCGGCATAAAGTAAACCCTCAATACTATTAGATATTATAGTTGTATTAGAGCCATAAATAACATAAGTAGTATGTCATAGTGATATGGTTTTCCAATATAAAGTCAGAGCACTTATTTTGTGCCAGGAACTGCTCTAAGAACATTACATTATTGATTCATTTAATTCTCACAACATTTTGAGTAGGTACTGTTAAGACCTACGATTTACAGCTAATAATGCAGACACAGAATGGTTAAGTACCTTGGCCAAAGTCACACACTGCTAGTAAGTGTAAGATCTAGAATTCAAAGCCAGGCTCGAGAATCCTTGATTTTAACCCTTCTGTTACATCTCTAAGTGAGCAATTCCCAGTGAAGCTCCTAAGAAAATAAAACAGTACACTCTTCCCCCTATTATCCCAGGTATAGTATTTTTTGGAAAACGCAATGTATATTAAAACTGTGTAATAAATACTGCTTGCCATATGTAAAACAGAATTGGGTTCTAGGCTCAAATACTTACAAACTGCTTTTTCATCTACATGTCTGGGGAGATAGTCATGTCAGTCACAGAGGATATGGGACAAGTCTTCAATGTCAAGAACTGTCCTCCACATTGCAGGACATCTGACATCCTTGGCTATCACCCACTAAATAACAATAGTACCACCTCTTATTACTATGAAAACCAACAGTGACACCACAGATTTCCCAGACTCCTCCTAGACGGAAAACTCTTCCCTGATCATTAGTATCCAAACTCAGTTGCCCTGATCCTCAGAGGATAACCTTTTCTCTCCCCAAATTCAACCAGGGCAACCCTGCTTTTATCTATTTTATGCACTGGAGTTTCCGGGGAAGATTCTGGGTAGAAAAATAAAAGGTTTTTGCTACTTAAAAAAAAG
The DNA here is from genome assembly GCF_000151845.1 of Pteropus vampyrus. Lineage (NCBI taxonomy): Eukaryota > Metazoa > Chordata > Mammalia > Chiroptera > Pteropodidae > Pteropus > Pteropus vampyrus. The sequence goes on from NW_011888857.1 coordinate 8,152,082, forward strand.
TCTTCAAATTATTGTTCCAGACAAGGACTCATTGCTCATCTCTCTTCCCTGAGCATAACAGAAACACTTGTTTGTTATCCCTACCAATAGCTACCGTCTTCCTTCCTTCCTCCTTCTCTTCCCTTTCTTATTCCTTCCCTTCCCTCCTTCCTTCCTTCCTTCCTTCCTTCCATCCATGAGCACGCTGCTAATGCCCTGATCAGCTGTCACAACAAAGAGCTGCAGTGACAGACTGCTGGTGCAGCCAGAGAAATCAGTCCCTGAGGCTGCTAGCTGTGTTTCTGTCCCAACTGATGTCCCCTGGAGCTGTGTGCCCCTCTTGACTTCATCTAGCTGGGTGTCACGTTTGGTCCATTGGACATCAGTGGTCTTCGGTGGTACTGGGAGCCTGCGCTGCCATCACGGTTTCATCTGGATGGCACTGCATTCAGTTGGAAGCAAAAATAAATCTGCTATTGCTAATAGAGTCCTGGACCATGGATTAGGAGACACAGTTCTCTGCCACTAATTAGCTGTGTAGCCTCAAGTAAACTACTCCCCCTCTCTGGGTTTCAGTCTCTTCATGTGTAAAATAATAGTGGATTTCAAGATTCCCAGAGACCTTTTCATCTCTGATCTCTCCACTTTTCTGATCGCCACAGTCAACTACAAGTAGAAAGGTAGTATACACAGCTCCAAGGCAAGGTCGCTTGCACAGCCAGCTAAAGATGAGCAAGAAAAACTTTTCTGGGGTTACGGCTTGTGTTTTGTACATGCAAGTAAGCTACCAGGGTTATTCTAACCTCTTTAAAGAACCAGCAGGAGATGGCAGCTCAAGGAAATTGTTGGAATAGTATGAACGACAGCAGTGATAACAATGCTTTAAGAAAAATGTGTTTTAGAATGAGCTTTTGCTTGGCTATTATTGTCTACTTGTCCAATGTATCCTCCTCACTCCTGTCCCCTTTATACTAGAAAATAATTAATCTGTGAGGCTGTACAAGGAATTTTTAAAAAGTGAATGAATGAGGCTCAAGGAGGAAGAGGGAAAAACTGGGCCGTAGGGAAATTTATAAGGTGGTGATTAAAATGTCAACTGTGGCTTCTCAGAAAGAAAATGAAAATGCTGCAATAAATTCTGGACAGATGCCAAATGTGATTGTCAGGAGACAGGTGAAGAACTTCGCAGCAAATGAGAGGCCGAGTGTCCAGTAAATCATTAGCATGTTGCATATTAGACACAGGTCAGGCCTTGGAGTGGGAAGCTTCCAATTTGAGTGCCAGCTTAGACTCTTACTAATTGAGTGACTTTCGGCAAATTACCTAATTATTTGAGGTCTCACTTTCCTCACTGACAAACATTGCCAATACTTTCTATTACTAGCTGCGGAAATTTTGTTCTACTCCTTTCAAAATTTAAATCTTAGAAAGAGTCCTAATACCTGAATAAATAAAAGAGGAGCTGTTCTTGAGCCCCTGCTACTTCCTGCCCACTGATTCCGAAAGGGGCCCCTATAACAGACTCTCCAATCCCCAGGCCATGGACCGGTACTGGTCCATGGCCTGTTAGGAACTGGGTTGCACAGCAAAAGGTGAGTGGCAGGTGAGCGAGCAAAGCTTCATCCGTATTTGCAGCCGCTCCCCAGCACTAACATCACCACCTCAGCTCCACCTCAGATCATCAGGCATTATATTCTCCTAGGAGCACTGGTCCCTGGCGCCAAAATGGTTGGGGAATGCTGCCCTAGATCACCTCTTCAAGAACCTTAGGGATGCTTGAAAACCATCAGATTATATTCTCCCTAAGATTTCTTCTAAAGTATTCTTTCATGTATACAACAAACATTTATTGAGCCTCATCCACACAAGACACTGTTCGGCATTGAGTATATAAGATAATCATCTCATCACACCTGCCTTCCAGGGTTTTGTCCATTACCAAATAGCTTTCTAATTATTACTTGCTTTGTCATGCAGAATGCCTCCAGGGAAAGACTGTGAAAGCCAGTGAATGAAAGTATTCCTAGCTAGTGAGAGTTCTCCATATAGATTGTTAAACTGGTATCTGGTTTACACACAGTCTCCTGTAACTAGCTTTATGTGTTCTCATCACTAATAGCATGTACTAAGTAATACTGAATTTCTGAATTTTGAAATTTGTAGAGAAGAGAGGGCTCAGATCATGGTGAATCTACTAAGGTAAGTGTCCCTTTGCAAGACCCGATGGCAGCCAGGCTCAACAGTCATGTTGAAAAATTCTTTTATAATGTGGTCCATTGGTCCCAACATTTTGTGGTGAACATTTTCAGAGGCGGCGAAGCCCTTAATTTGGAGACAAATAAAATACATCCCATGAAGTCCAGTGATCAAAACAGATAATGAAGCTAGGGAATGTCCTTTGGCATCCAAAGAGAAGAATGACTACAAATTAATGACACAGGTGTCCTCCTGAGCCTCCCAAACTGGCTCTGAGCTGTTATCCTGAGATATTTTTGAGCCGTAGAAATATCTCTAGAATATGTGTCTGGGTCCAAAGTTGATTTTGCTAAAGAAGCCATATCTATTTGAAGGTACACTGGAATCTGTTGAAAAGGCAGTCTCATTACATTATGTTGCTAGTTACCAAATGTGGTGATTTAAAACCACAGCCAGAACTTTAAAACTTTCCAGCAAGCGGGGGAAGTGTGTCCTTATCGATCCTTGATTCTGATCAGGCTCTGGCTTCAACTTTTAGAGTATGAGCAGAAGTGATTATATGTGATATTGAAATCTAGGTCACAAAGACCAATCAAATTCTACCTTTTTTACTAGAACACATGAATCTGGATCCCTGAACACCATAGAAAAGATATGACAACCTTGAAGCCACCATGCTGTGAAGAAGCCTGTCACATGAAGATACCATGTGTAGTTGCTCTGGTAAATAATCCCAACTGAGTCCAGCCATTAAGTCATTCCAGTCCAAGCTCCAGACATGTAAGTAATTAAACCTTCAGATGATTCCAAACCCAACCATTCAAATTATATCTGTCTTTAGAGTCTTTGCAGTTGAGGTCCCAGACATCATGGAATAGAGACAAACCACTCATGCTTGACCTTATCTGAATTACTGACCCAAAGAGCCATAAGCATAATTAGCCATAAGCATAAGTGTCACTGTTTTATGCCACTAAGCGGTGGGGTGGTTTGTTATACAGCAATAGATATCCACAACAGAGGTCTGAATTAGATATTCTCTCAGTGACAGATATAGTTCTCATCCCTTAGCTTAGGAATGCAGACAAAGAATATTTCCAGGGTAGACTCTGCCAAACTAGAAAGTGAGAATAGATCAGACCTGGAAATAAGAAACCTTTGCAAAACTGCCCGAGACTTAGGTACACAGTCCCTGAGTACTGGAAAGCATAACTTTAGGTTTAAACGAGGAGTCCAGAACTGTTAAAAACAGAGGAGGAGGTCCCACATTTGTCTGTACTGTTCTGTGACCCTCACTAATGAGGCAGGCTGACCTGAGGCTCTAGTGCAATAAAGCCAAACATTAATTTGCTATAAATCAATTCATTAAAAAATCAAACCAAATGGCCAATTCTCCAAAAACCACCAAATATCTTATACTTGGTTTTAGATAGGTTACCACTCCCATTTTGCTACAGAGCAGGGAATGGGAGTCAACCATCACCCAAATGTTAGAAAATGGGTTTCCTCTTTTGACACACTGTTAGTTCATTTTCACTGCTGGACAGAGACCTATCACCATACCTTAGAAAGGTAGACAGACAAGGGGTTCCTAGACCTGCACTTTGTAGTGCAGTTAAGATAATTTTGGATAGGTTTTAGAAAATTACTCGGCAAATTTATTCTTTGTGAATTATTTCAAGGAAACTATTTTGAACCTATGATGTGTTCCTAGCCATGTTTTTTTCTGCAGTAGTCCCTTTGCTTCATTCAGTCCATCTTAAATGACATCCAAACTGCTCTTCCGCTCAGGGACAGGTGCTTGGTTTCAACTCTGTAGAGTTTTTATCTTTGGCAAATTTTGAGAGTTTTTCTGTGTGGGTGGGAAAGGAGGAGAAGCATCCAATTCTCAAAATTGTGTTGAGTTTGGGTCACAAGGAATATGTACACTTGCCTATGTTAGCAGAAGAAGACAGCTTCTTATTTGCATGAACACAGGAGGTCCCCTTAACCCTGAGAAATTGCCACCTTTGATGAGAACCCAGTTTCTGACAATATGTGAATGATGAACAAGGGATCAAGAAGAAACCTGTACAGGTGAGGTAAATCAGCACTGGAGTAAGATGGAGAGATATATTCCACAGCAGCTTGTTTTCCTGTTCAATATCCTTCTCTGAACCATATGACTCCCTCTGTACGGTGAATCAAATATAAACCCCACTATTTTACCATCGTGTGGTTCCCATAGTCCAGCAAGGGAAATTCTTAACCCCAGAGAGAATGCCAGATCTTAAAAAATATATATCTATTTTAATCATTCTCCTTTAAATTCACAAAACCATAAACCCTGCTAAAAAAAAGGGCACTGAACTTGACAGCGATTTGAACTCAGCTAAGGAGCAAGCACTACTTATTGGTATCCAGCATGATGCAGTAAGTGGATTCGTTCACATGAAGGCATTTTTAAACTCCAAAGGGAATGTAGCAATGTCTGCTGCCCTCCTAGTTATATATATTTGACCCGGTCTGCTTCTCTTTTATTTAATTCTAATTGCGTGAATCTATACATTGAATAGAGTTACATGGCCTGATTTAATAAAATTCTTCCATTTGAACCAAAATGTCCATCCTGTTATTGTCCTTTTAAACTCAGCAGGCTTACCCACACGCAAGACCGTGGCTGACAGATAAAAGCAAGCCACAGACAGCATGCGGCAGTCTAGAAAAACGCCCCAC
>NW_011888857.1:8157021-8211136 GCF_000151845.1 Pteropus vampyrus
GGTGAATCAAATATAAACCCCACTATTTTACCATCGTGTGGTTCCCATAGTCCAGCAAGGGAAATTCTTAACCCCAGAGAGAATGCCAGATCTTAAAAAATATATATCCATTTTAATCATTCTCCTTTAAATTCACAAAACCATAAACCCTGCTAAAAAAAAGGGCACTGAACTTGACAGCGATTTGAACTAAGCTAAGGAGCAAGCACTACTTATTGGTATCCAGCATGATGCAGTAAGTGGATTCGTTCACATGAAGGAATTTTTAAACTCCAAAGGGAATGTAGCAATGTCTGCTGCCCTCCTAGTTATATATATTTGACCCAGTCTGCTTCTCTTTTATTTAATTCTAATTGCGTGAATCTATACATTGAATAGAGTTACATGGCCTGATTTAATAAAATTCTTCCATTTGAACCAAAATGTCCATCCTGTTATTGTCCTTTTAAACTCAGCAGGCTTACCCACACGCAAGACCGTGGCTGACAGATAAAAGCAAGCCACAGACAGCATGCGGCAGTCTAGAAAAACGCCCCACACTTTTCCCAGTTTACACTCAGTTCACTGCTCTGGTTTTTTGCAGTGCTTCTCTGGCTTTTTAACTCTTTTCCCTGGCTTCCACATTTTCTCTGGCCCTTAAGAATATGCCACTCCATGGGACTCTCTTTTTAGTTTCTTAGTCTTCACTTTCCTCTTGACATCCACTGAACCACACTAGCTGATTAAATTCCAGATCAGCATTGTGGTTACAGAAACTCTGTCTTCAAATCATCTTCTACTCTTTCTGTTACCTTAGGCAAAATGCTCTGTGTTACAAAATGGTGGTGGTAATAGTACTGACTCCCAAAGGATGCTGTAAGAATTTAGAGAGACTTTATAGTTAAAAGTCTATAAGACAGAACCTAGCTCAGAGTGTCCACTTAATCAATGTTAATTTGCTGCTGCTATTAACTCCAACCCACCAACAATGGGAGGAGAATTGAAACCTTATATCATTGTTTCCTACAGTGGTCTGAAGAACTTCGAAGAGTTTAATAGGATTTACAGAGGAGAAAGGTCTAACATTAAAAATGTTGGGAAATACTACGTTAAACGAAGCTAAATTGATTTCTTAAATTCAGGACTATCTGAACTTTAATTGAAAAGTAGGTTGTCCTTGATCCTCAAGCAGATATTTAGAGTCTAAAGAAAGTTGAATTATCATGAAGGCTGAGCACTCAGTGGATATTGGATACTGATAAACTCTAGGGCTCTTTTGTACTTCATATATTAATCTTAAGTTAATTAGTGAAGACTTGCTTGGTGGCAGGAATAATGGATTGTTCATTGATTTATTTTTCATATCAACCTTGTGAAGATAAGAATTATTGTCCCTTGGTAGATGTGGAAACTATGGCTTAGAGAAGACAAGTGTCATCTCCATGCTAGTAAGTGGTGGGTCCAAATCTAACCCCATGGCTTCTGCCTCTGACCCAGTCTTCATTCACTGGACTATGCAATTTCCTATGTAGCTAAAGGCTTTTAACAATTTGTAGTGTTTTGTTCTCTGAAATAATTAGTGAGCTATGAGTTGTTTCTGTGTTTCAGAAGTGACTGTTATCAATTATGGAATTATTAACAACACTTCCCATCTGCCTCTAGTTTCCAACTAAGAAAGTTAATTAAAACACAAATCCATACAAGAATTTGGGAAATTTATGACTGAAGATGTTTACCAACGATTCTGGTAAAAATGCCCAGCATGTGTTCAGTAAATAATACAGATATTGATTTCACAATTCACTAGATGTCAATAATTCTTTCTTTAGAAAATTATATTACCTCAGTGACAAATGGGAGGGAGCTGTGGGTACTTCTCTCTCTCCAAGTGATTCATTTAGTGCTCTCATTTGCTTCAGGATTAATGTATATTATCATATTTTTATAACACATAAACTATAGAAGAAAGGTTATACAACCTCAGAGGCCCTCACCAAACTGTCAAAGCAGAAAAATAGAACCAGGCTAGTGACAGAACTTGAGGCTTTAGGTTTTTCACAACCAGAAGTCTACCTCTATACCACTGAGGGCTACAATACGGGAGAAAAGAGCTAAATTCATCCCAGCCACATAAAAAGAGCTCTACTTAAGGATTATTTCATCAAAGCTGCTCTATGATACCTAATTCTTGTCAGAAACAAACAAACAAACAAAAAAACCCTGTTCCATAGTTACTTCAAACCAATGATTACTCTGGGAATGAAGCAGTGTAAAGGCCAGCTAATCATTTCTAATGAGCAAGTAGAATTATCTTTAATAATCATCAGAAAAGCTTGTCCACATCTTGCCATTTAAGTATCAAAGACTGCAGGCTTCTAACACTGTTGTCTTCTCAGACTACTCGGGCCTCAGCATAGTGGGTCACCATCCTTAGTCACAAGCCAGGACAGCAGTCCTTCCAAATAACAAACTTCCATATGACTCATATCCATCTACTATTCTGTGCATTTTCCCATCATGTTCTTTCATCTATTTCTGGTATTCTCTACATATAATTTTTTTTTATGATCTCTGGAACCTCTATTCCAAGGTAAACAGCTCCCATCCCATAACATCTTCGATTACTCCCAGAATCCTTCCTCCTGGTGTGGACCCATTAATTTTATATTCATTCGCTTGTCCATAAAATGAGAACGAGTTGGCATTCGGTGTTAATTGTGCATCAGGCAATGTTCTATGCATGAGACTATAACCTTCTTCAACAAGAAAATCCTTTTCATACCACAATGCTATAAAATCCAAGATTATTCTCACAGTGCCCTTTGCTAATCTGAAATCCTTATTTCATTGTTCCTCAAGTGTACTTCTTTCATCCCAAGTCTCATGTCATCCCACGTTCCCACCTTTGGTTCTACCTCACATTTCTATTATCTAGAGATCTTCTCATCACCCCATTTCATCTCCTAAGCATTTTGAAATATGCCTCACAGTCTCTCTCTACTCTTGATTTCTACCATCATAGAAATGATGTAATCTCTCATTGTTTTCCTCTGGAAGTTTGGGCAGCTCATCTATCTAACCATATAACCTCAAAGTCTTCAACCTTCTTGATGCCAAAAAAACTGTATCAACTTTCTACTTTAGCCCTTTTCACTTTACCTCTGACCCCCCTCAGGCACTGCAGTCCCTCCCTCTACCTTTCTCATTTGTCCTTTTCCTTCACCACCTTATAAAAAAACCTATATTCCATATAAAATTTAGATACTATTTAGCTTCATTTACTGCTAATACCCTCTCTTTTCATTGAAACTTCCTACTAAATCATCGTTTTCAATTAATCCAAACTTTTCTTTTTTTTCTCTCTTACACTAAGGCATGTAACTGCCTTTGGAGAAATACATATAATTTTGTGAACTAGTGACACTCCAAATAGCTAATCTTCAGATGAACCTCAGTACCATTCAGCTATTCCTTTTTCTTGTTGTCTCTGCTCAGATCCCTTAGATTTCCCTGCAGTGATAATTATATGTTTCAAATCTCTCCTTATCAAGGTTGCCCAACTCCTGTCTCAGCAAAAAGCTCTGACCTGGACTGAGGAGACAAACAGAACTGGTTTGACTCTCAACTTCATCATTTCCTAGTGTGTAACTTCTTATCTTCTCCATGCCTTGGTTTGCTTATTTTTAATAGTAGTTACTATGAATATTAAATATATCATATAAAATATGACACAAACTTAGCCCTCTATATGTTATTGATATTGTGGATCATGATAATGATGATAAAGAAGTGATTTGCCCCTTATTTAATCCAAAAATTATCTTTTAATTTCCTTCCCCACATCTACAAATATCTTTCTATTTTTTCCTTGTAGGTAGAAGTCTCTACCTAAAACTAACCTTTAGGTCACTGGTGTGATCTAGTCTCTTTAAGTCTATGCCAAAACATTGTTCAATTTTATAGTTTTTCCTACTCATTTCTATATTTTCTCTTTTAAGCTTTATGTTTCCATTTTTGACATTTGGATTACTCTCTATATTCAGCTTTTTTATTTTCATGTTTCATTTTACACTCAACAGTGTATTGAAAGAACATTTCTCCCAATAATTTGAGTCTTTGAAAATAGGATTTCAATGGTTGTGTAATAGCCTAAGAATACACTATAATTTATATAACTATGCCTTCTTTGTTGATCATAAAGACTGTTTCCATTTTTCATTATTGAAATGATGCTGTGATTATTATTCTTGTACATAAATCTTCATCTGCATCTCTGATCCTATCCACAGGGTAGAATTTCATAAGAGGACTTACACAGTCAAAACTATATTTTTAAGGCTCTTTACACACATTATCAAATTGCTTTTCAGAAAGATTATACCAATTTATACACCCACCAGCTGTGTATGAAAGAGATGGTCTCACCATACTCACACTACCATTAAGAATATTTCCTGCTAAATTTTCAAGCTCTCCCTACTAGTTCTAACAACAAAAGCTAAAAATATATTTAAGCGTTTTACTTTGTAAAAATAATAATTTTCTGCCCAGTGTCTCTCTTTGGATACCACCTATTCTTCCTCCTTTCACAGCCAGGTTTCCTAGGAAGTGATTAGTCTTCAGCCTAGGTCTCTATCATCTAATCTTCCTACTGTCACTTTAATTGGGCCCTTACCTATTCACTAGCAAATGTTGCCAATGACCGCCTAACAACTTAGGCCAGCAGACTGTTCTTGCCACTTTTTTGTACATTAAACTTAAGCATGTAACACTGTTGACTTTTTTCTAAATATTCTCATTTTCCATGACTTCTGAGACATTTTTCTTCTGGGTTTCCTCATTCCTCCTTAACCATTCTTTCCCAGGACTAACTACTTTGTAGGTCATCTTCCATTCCTCCTTATGCTTCCTCTAGATTATTCAATTTATGCCAATGGCTTTGGCAACATTCTATTGCTGATATATTCCAAAACTTTACCTTTAGTCCAACTTCTTCCATAAACTAAGGAAAATAATGTTCAAATGTCTATTGGATTTAATTAGATATCTTTGGAAACTTGAAGACTAAAAGTCTAAAATGAAATTCATTTTACTCTCAAGACTCCTAGTCTTGTATTGACTCTTTTGGTGAAGGGTGCCACTATCCGTGCCTCTCTTTAAGAAAGTCAAGTGGAAGTAATAAATTAACCTCACTATTCCTAACCAACAGTCAATAAAATCTTATAAAATAATGTTCAACCCTATACAACTGACTCTTGCAAACCCTTCAGTCTTATCTCTAACTGAACTCACCTCTATCACATTCTGAGTTTTGTTTTTTCCATTTAAAATTTCTTCTAGATTACAGAGCACAACCATATCACTCATGTCTCTAAGATTTTTCCATTTTCTCCCCATAACATTCCACCCATACAACACACATACCAACCAACCCAGCAAAGAATTATTCAATTTTCAAAATCAGCACCATGGAAAAATTCCTAAATCAAGACTTCCTGTTTGCATAGCTAGAATTAGCCTTTTCTCCCCCTGTGCTTAAAATTCAACACTTACATAACTTTTCCTATTTAGGCCTAGAACACTCCCCTATATTTATTTATTCAGATATTTTTCCTCTACTAAATTGCCAGCCCTTTGAGGAATGCACCATTTCTGTTTGTTTTTGTAACCCCAGTTTAGGGAATTTATCGAGAGATTACAGAAATGATCCTGGCATTCTGAAGTCAATATATCAGCTTAAAGAAACTGTATCTTAAAAAATCACCTTCTTTAAAAATTTCTGGTCTCACAATCTCATTGAAAACAGGTGTATATCTTCCTCAGCACCACACACATATTTCTGATGAAATTCCTACTATGTTCCTTCCACAAACACTGTTTTATTTCATAGCAGTTTTTGGTTTACATAGTTATCTTGCCCTTTGAGGACAGACCCAGATTCTTATTCATCATTTCATTTCTATAAAGCCTATATTAGATTTCCAATAAATATTTTTTATACAGTTGAATGTCAAAAATGACAACACAAGATCAATATAAAGAAAATATCAAAATCTACTGAGGAAATACTTCCACTTTACCCCCAAAAGAAATGCACTCCTGCAGTAAACAACTAGAAAACTAAAAAATTTAAAAAAAAAATTACAAAATAAATCTTTCAGGCTATAGAGAACAGGAAGTACATGACAGTGATCCCTAAGAGAAGAGAAACAAGGAAGTTAGTCACAGAATTTCCTCTAGTATATTACCAGTATTCAGGCTAGAGTGCAAAGAAAGAGAGAACCCCAAACAGTAAATGAGACTTTGAAGATAATAAATCAGTAAAAATGAAGACATAACAATAGAATCTACCCACAATGAGGCAAAGAGAGAGAGAAAAAAATGAACAGAGTCTGAGTGACCTATAGGACAATATCAAGCAGTCTAACACACAAATAACTGTGGAGTCTCAGGAAAAAAGGGGTGAAAGTGTATTAAAAATAAATTCTTTAAAAAAATAATGGTTACATTTATGGTCATAATTTTCCAAATTTGATGAAAGCTATAATATTATATATCCAAGAAACTCACCAAATCTTAAATAGAAGGACACACACACACACACACACACAAACACACACACACACGTGCACAAAACCCCACCAAGGCACATATTAATCAAATGGATAAAAACCAGGGATAAAAAAAGCCACTATTTTAAAAAAGCCACATATTAAATATAAACATATATATATATTTAATATGCTGGCTTTTTAGGATTTTAAGATACACACACACACATATACACAAAGGAATAATGATAAGAATGATCACATATTTCTCTTCAAAAAAACATTCAAACTGGAACGTCAAGATAATTTTTTTAAGGACTGATAGGAAAAACTGTCAACCTCTAATCCTACATTCGGAGAAAATATCTTTCAATAATGAACGTATAAAAAGGTATTTTTTTGGCAAACAAAAACTGAGAGAGTCAATCACCAACCAACTTATAGTACACTGAATATTTAAGAAAATTCTTCACATAAAAGAAATTTGAATAAAAAAAGATTAAAGAGCTCTAGAAATAGTAAACATGTGAGTAAACATAAAAGACACTTTTTCTCATTTTTACCCTTGAAAAGATAAGCTACCCTTAAAAATCTAATATTTGTCTACTTTGGAGTTTATAGCATATGTAGACATAAAATTTATTATTAAAATAGCACACAGGATAGAAAGGGGGAAATAGAAATTTGCTGTTATATAAACTACAAAAACCTGTGATAAGGTCTTTGTACTACCTGTGAAACAATTTAATATTATTTGAAGATAGACTGTGATAAGTTAAATATGTGTATTGTAATCCCTGGAGCAAAATATTAAAAAAAGGTAAACAAAGAATTATAGCTAAAAACCTAATAGTGAAGATAAAATGGAATCATAAAAAACAATCCCGAAGGTGGAAAAAGAGAGAAAAAAGGGAATGAAGAATAAGTGGTATAAATAAAATACAAATAGTGCAAATAGCCTAATTATTCCAATTTAAAGGCAGAGATTGTGAGATTGAATAAAAAAAAACAATTACATGTTATCTAAGTCTCTGAAACATAAAGACAGATACGGAAATATAAACCTGCATACAGCAATTAAAAGAAAGCTGGAATAACAATGGTAACATCAAAGCATACATCAGGACAAGTAATATGGGGGGATATTATATAGTGATGAAAAATGTCAGTCAATAAGACATAACAATCTTAAATGTGTATGCACATAGCAATAGATTCAAAATACATGAAAAAATAACGGATAGACTTAAAGAGGAAACAGACAAATCTACAATTATAGTTAGATATTTCAAGACTAGTCTTTCAATAATTGATAAAACAAGTAGACAATCAATTAGTAATGACATAGACTTCAACACTATCAATCAACTTGACCTAATTGACATTTATAAAATCTTCCACCTAAAATTACTTTGAAGAGCACATAAAACATTTAATAAGTTAAATTATACTCTGAACTATTTTACAATTCTCAGTAAATTTAAAAAGATAAATCATATAGAGACTGTTCTATTAAAAAATCAGAATTAAAATGGAAGTAAATAACAAATATATTTGGAATATTTCCAAATATTTAAGAAATTTAAAACACATACACAGATATGTCCATGAGTCCAAGAGAGTCACAAGTGAAGTTATAACATAGTTTGAATTAAAATAAAAATGCAAAATGTGAAAATCTGTGGCATGCTGAGCAATGATGAAAGGGAAATAGCACAGAATTCCTATATAAAAAGAAGAAAGATTGCAAATCAATGATCCAAAATTCCACTCTAAGCTTTAAAACAAAGAATGAATTACACTCGAAATAAATAGAAGGAAAGAAATAATAAAGATAAGGGCCGCAATCAATAATCTAGGAAATAGATAACCAATAGAGAAAAAGCAATAAATTCAAAATCTGATTCTTTGAGAAGGTCAATAAAATTAATAAACCTCCAGGCAGAATTATCAAGAGAAAAGAAAAAATTACATCAAATTTTAGAGATGTCAAATCTATACTTGGAAAATTATAAACAACCATAAATTAAACAACTTAGATCAAATGAATAAGTTCCTTGAAAGCACCAACTACCAAGGTCATTCAAGAAAAAAAATAAAATAAAATAGATGGCTTCCACTCTGGCCAAAATGCAATCATAGGGACTGGCTTTATCCATCTGATTATGCCACAATACCCAGGCAAAATACATGAAATAACTGTTCTCAAGACATTAGGCATCAGGCAATGAATGGCAATGAATATTCTGTTTTGTATTTTTAATCTTTCAACTAAAGGAACTTCTTACCTCAGGCATATGAGGTTTTATATGTGAAAATCTCTAGCATAACAAGAGAAGCATCAATAAATATTTCTGTCTTTCCTCCTCCCATTTTTCCTTCCTAGAAATAATTAGCGTCTACATGCCAAAATAATATAAAGGACATTATGCATGTTACTGTGAAAGTATTCCCCCAGAATACTTCAGGTGCAAAACTTGTTCTGGGTAAAATTAAATACCACTTTAGATGATGTTGTCCTATCTCTTACACAAACACACAGACACTTATGCATGTACAGGCATATGCACACGCATCACAAAGGAATTAATTAAGGGACTTCTTAAAGAATTTTATTTCTTATGGGAGAAAAGGCAGTTTTCCTAAAGTCTTTGTTGGCTCTGAACATTTTAGCACCTGTCAGGTTGAATTAAAACACTTATCATTCTCTTATAGTCTACCAAATATTTAATGTGGATTTCTGACTCTATTTTCCCAGAATCTTTTACATTGCCTTTTGGAGACTGAACATAAATGGAATTATGAAGTGAGTAGTCTGCAAGCAGGCTCTGAAGAACAGTGTCTTTATAATTTGGCTCACAATTATTTTATAATAATCAATATATTTGGATAATTGTTTGCAGGAAAACAAAGGCTTTGGAATCATAAAATACTGAGACTAAATTCCAGTTCTAACGCTTACTAGTTTTCTGAGTTTTGGAACCAATCTCAGCCTTAATTTCATGATCACTAAAATGACATATCAGTCTTGTAATGTTGTTCAAATAATTAAAAGAGAAGATACAAATGAAATGTTAAGCACACTGCATGACACCAAACCTATCTTTTGTTCATTTCTTACCATTTATTTCTAAAATATACATATATACACATATATATGCAGCTATTTAATAAAATATATGCATTTTAGTAAGCAATCTATTCTAAATTAAAAATTAGAGAATGTCATGATAACATGAATGCCAAGAAAAGGGAATATTCAAAATTTTTTATATGCAATAACAAATGTAGAAGTAATCCACATTGTGTGCAGTTCTACCTTTACTTTCCTGTGTGCACAGATTTTGCTTTCTTCCAGGTAAATAAGTCAACTTATAGCCAGCCTTGCGTCCTAACTCATAATGTAGGCTTGGAATGAACATGATGGTGTCTCAAGAGGGAATCTGGGTCTCCAGTGACTTTGTGCAAAAGTAACATTTTCTATTTCCCAATCGTACTTTCAAATGTGTTAGAATTTCTAAGACATGACTCCATCGATTCTAATTTTCATCCAGATTGCAATTAGTATCATGATATGACATACCAATTATACTGGCTCATTCCTCAATAGCATAAATCATATTTCTATCTATAGCTATAAATATCAATATCCAAACTGTGATGCAGTTTCAAAATACACCATAGCAGACTGAACCTAGAAGTCTTTTCCTTTTAAATTAACAATGTTTTTTATTGCTTGTTTTCTTCTTCTTTAAGGTTTTGCAGAAAATTCATTGGATATCCCCAGATTTATCCCCCAGAGTGATCACAGTGAAATTATAAGGAAAAAGAGAAGAGCACAGTTGGTACACTTCTTTTGAAGCTATACTATCAGATCAAAAGAGTCTTTATATTTTTTGGATGAATATTCTATTTTTAAAAAATCAAGTGAACAATAATAAAATGACAATAAATTTCTACTTTTTCTGACCTCCCAGAAGTAAGCTACAGATGCATCATAACTATTCATTTTCATTAGCGTTAACAGGTCACTAATAAAGAAAATTGAAAATGTGTTTTGATAGGCTTAGAAAGGATAAAATAATTTTGAAAAAGAAGAAAAAAGATGAGGATTAACTCTGTCTTATTCCAAAACTTATTATCAAGCTATAATGATAATAAATTCATGTGGTACTAGTTTAAAAACAGACAAATAGATCAATTGAAAAGAATAAAGTCTAGAAATAAGACTCAACGGCAATTCCATAGAGAAAAGTAAGTCTTTTTAACAAATGATCATGGAACAATGGATATTCATGTGCAAAAGAAAAAATATTTTTGATCCACACTTCTCCTCGTTTAAAAAATTAACTCAAAATGTATCATAGACCTAAATATAAATGTTAAAATTTCCAGGAGAATACAACTTGAGAAAATCCTTGTGCCGATGGGTTAGCTAAACATTTCTTAGATGCAACACCAAGAGCATTATCCATAGAAGAACAAATTGGACTTCATCAAAATTAAAAACTTCTCCTTTTCAAATAAATTGTTAAGAGAATGAAAAGACGATCTACATACTAGGAGGAAATATTTGCAAAGCATGTATCAGATAAAGGAATTTTTTTCCAAATATATAAGAACGTCTCAAAACTCAATAAAAAGGAAACAAACAGCCCGGTTTTTTAAATGAGTAGAAAAGCTGAATAGAAAATTCATAAGGACATCTGGATGCCAAATAAGCACATGGGAGGATTCCAAACATTATTAGTCATTAGGGAAATGAAGACTGCAATCACACATACAAGCACACACACAATGAGATACCACTAGTTAAAAAATTGAAAATATTATACACTCACTGGGTAGAATAAAATGTGAACAAAATGCAAAGAAAATACAAAAAACTAATCAACTTTTCTAAAATCAATATAAAATTTATGATAAAAATTGTTTTTAATCTAATTTCAATTGTAATATTAGCAGACTCAAAATGATGATAATATCCAATGTGGATAGGGTGATGAAATAGGCATTCTCTTACCCAGCTGATGGGAGTATTAATAAGTATAACTTCCACAGAGAACAATTTGTGCATAGCAGAGAAAAATTTCACTTCCAAAATTTTTTTCTGAGGACTGAGTCAACAAATGTGCAAAAATGAAGTATACAGATGATCATGGCAGTTCTTCTTAAGCTAATTTTCCTTTACTGTTCAACAGTAAGAAACTGCTTAAGGTAATGACAATGTAGGTCTATTGTCTAAAAATATATTCATGATGTTCTGTTAAGGGGAAAAAGTTTAACGTTTTTTATAGCATGGTCTCAGTTTTTAGTTTAAAATGTGGTGTCAACTTACATGCATTGGAAGAGTGTTGGGAGGACTGTAAATGTGGATATATAGAGAGAAAACACCTGTAACAATACGTACAAAATATTAATGTGGGTTATCTCTGGTTGGATTTTCCCTTTTATGATTTGATATTATCTGAGTGTTCTACAATGAAACTGCAACACATTTTATAATCAGAAAAAAATAACTTTCCATTTTAAATAAAATAAGAACAAAAATAACCTTCCATTTCCATTCTGAAGGGGAAAAAAGACAAAAGATCCTTCATTTCATGATTATCATGTTTTGCTTCTCATCAGGTGATGTTATCTAAACAACTGCACTCACTCAATAATACGAACACTAAAAATGATTCATTAAGAATTAGCCATCCATATAGTTCATAATCACTGCACAATAAGTATAGAATGAAAAGAAACAAAATAAGCAAAAGACAACAGACATTTCTACTTATTGGAATGTAATAGTAGCCAATTTCCACTTCAGGATCTTAAATTATTAGTATCCTCATCCATTCTCACTTTGTTTATGCCATTGGCCTCATCTCTTACTTAGGTAAACTAAATATACATGGTGCCGAGGTATCATTGTCAAGTACTACCTCAGCTCCAATGCTGTTACAGACCGGTTTCTCTCAATCTTCTGTTGAGCACAGACTCACGTTATATATCTCTGAGGACAAAAGATGTTTCTACTGAGTTTATCAGAATTCCATGTACATAGTAGATTAATACATGTGAAATAACTCAATAAGCTTAATATTTGAAGGACTATATCTAAATGCCCCTCAAATTTAACTGGAGTACTTGACATAAGTGGACTACCCTGCATAATTTAATTTCTTAGTTAATTAGAATGAATTTAGCCTATCTTTCTTTCTGTTGAACCATCCTTAACTAACTGCCTTCAACAAGTACTTATTAAGTGTCTCCTCTAAGGGAGTTACATTGTGAGATGGTAGAAGATCATCAGAGATTGAAATAAACAAGAGCCATGCAATCATGAAGCTTATTCTCTATTTTTGGATACAGGCAAATCAGGAAGTATTTGGCCAGGGTTGATACAGGGTTGATTCATAGGATTTCAGAATCAGGGCTCCAAACTACAACCACAGGCAATCAGAAAAGTCTTATTATAGATTTATCTTAACTGACACCTGAAGAATGTATAGACATTAATCAAGTAAACAGGGTGAACACTGTAAATCATTTAAAAAATCAGTCTTTCTTTTCTGTTTTAATCAGTAAAACAAAATAAGTCTTTACTGATGAGAAACGTCTTTATTTTAATTAAATCATTTCTATGCATTATTAAAAGCGCTATCTAGGAGTGATAAAAGGAACACAGTGAAATTACTAGTTAAATATGTATTCCATGAAGTGAGGTTCTCTTTAATCAAGTTTTCACTGTGTATCTAAAAAAAAAAAAAAATAACATCAAAATAAATTTAATGCCAGGCTATCTTGTTTAGCCAAGGCACTAATGAACATCTTGTTGAAGATGTACTGCCTACTGATGCCAGATCTTATCAAACAACTGACAAGAAAATATAAGACTTATAAAGAAACAAAAGGAGCCAAACTTAACATACATTATTTAAATTTTCATAGCTGCCCTGAGAAGCAGGTATCTTTATCCATATTTTAGAGGTAGAAAACTGGGTTGAGAGTTATGACTTAAATCTAGATCTGTCTAACACAAAAGCTACAACATCATGCAGACTTTAATGATTGTGCACATGATATTAGCACAGAAGACTGTGAAAACGCAAAGAAGTACAAGTTAGTATAATCCTAACTCCAAAGAACTGTGCGATTTTGCTTGTAGGATAAAACACTTTAAAAGACAATTCAGAACATAAAGTATGCCAAGTGAGAAATGAGTGGGGGTTCAGGGTTACCCTGAAAAACATAAAGAGGAGGGATTTCAAAGACAGGCAATTTTCTGAAAGGCAGAACTGGGAGGACAATTGAGATAGAAAAAACTATCTGAGCCAAAGTTTGGTTTAGGAAAACTGTGTTCTGGAGAGTAGAGCTGGTTCATTGTTGGTTTGGAAATGATCCTAGTAGGCAAGATGTGGGCAGTAAGATGAAAAAGATTAAACAATAAAGGAGTTTCAAACATTTGCAAAAACACAGCAGGCTCTGTAGAACTGCGAACTAAGTATAGATAACACCTATAATTCCTGCTTTTCATAAATTTTACAGAATTCAACATAATTCGGGTAAATGTGATTGTCAGGGGGAGAAGTCTTTAACATAATTCTGGCCTATAAGCAATCAGTGAGAGTTGTGGACTCTTCTCAGGAAGGTGAGCGGTCATGGCACCCCAGCACCCTGCAGAATCTACTCTCATAAGGGGACTAACATCACCATTCTTTCCAAACCCCAGGAACTTTATTCCTTGTCATTCTCCTCAACTGTCCAGCACTAGATGTTGCTTGTCACTACCTCCTTCTTGACAAACAAATTCCTCAGCCTTTAAGACACTTCAACAGTGAATTAATAAACATTTTCACACCTACTATATTCCAGGCACTAACCGTGTTCTTTCCCTATTCTCTGTTCTCCTCTACTCTCGTCATGCTTCCCCTTGGAAAAATTAAAGCTCCTTAAAGGCAAATAACATATCTCATTTCTTCTTTCCCAAGAATGCCTAGCTTTGTGCTCTAAAAGTCTAAATATTGTATTAGTCACCAGGTTGTGAGGCAGCTAAACAGCAGGGTCTAATAAGATATTGACAAAATGGGTAGTGTCTGTTGCTAGAAATGGTCATGAATGAGTAGTCAGGAAATTCCTGAAGGAAGAAATAAGGAAGATGTAGTAAGGTGCTTACTTCCTTGGAGAATGGATGAAAACTATATGGAAGACACACTTAACACTAAAGCATTCAAGTCGATGGGGTCAAAGGGGTCAGATATGTGGTGGTTGAAAGAAATCTAACTATGGGAGGTGAACACATAACGTAAATATATATATACATATGCCTTACTGTTAAAATGTACAGCTGAAAGTTACTAGATTTTGTTAACCATTGTCACTATAAAAAATAAATTAAGAATAATAATAATAAATAAATAAAGCATTCAAGTTGAAACATGGTATGAAGTTGCAAAGCTCCTTTTTATGGCTAAATCCAGAAAGGTACTATATTAGCTAGAAATGGTCCCCAAAGCAGGGGCCCTGGCTCCAGAGTTGTTGATTTATCTATTATGCTTTACCTTAGTTAACACTGATCAAGTGGTCACGGTAACACGTTGGCCCCTATCTTTACCCCTCTAAATCAGCTCTGCCTGCCTCTGCTGGTGCCATCTGACTACAATCAGTAAAAACTGTTTCAGTCCATGACTAGAGATCAATTTGCTTCCCCATAATCAGAGGATAGTAAATACTTTTTAATGTATAAAACCAATTCACTCAGCCCTTGGCCCTATGTTTTTCCTGTCTTCCAGATGTAGCCTAAATTAAAATCTGTCTTGTTCTTGTGGCCTATTCACTTCTTTATACTTTATGACATCTGGGGCTGGGATTCTTTTTTTTCCAAGAACTCTGAAGATGAGAAGTTTGGGTAGTATCTTCATATCTGTCTGAATATCTGCTAACTTTCTTTTTCCCTGTCATAGTGTTTTACTATCACTTAAGTCTAGTAATTTCTTAAGCTTGTCTATAGCTTGTATTCCCACTTACAAATTGTTCCCATACTCTTACACACCCGCCTTCACCATTTGAGCCATACTTCCTCCCATTACTTCCAGTTCAGCCTGTGTCCCACTTCACCCCTCAGCTTTAACTGAGAGAACAGCCTCTAGATTTAAGTCTGTCCTGTGGTGGCCTGCTTCCCATGAACAGCCTCACAACTCTATGAAACAGTAAGACAGGAAATGCTTGTCTAATTATCTTTGGAGCCAGACATTACTGACTTTATCAAATTAGAACTGAGTGGAAAAAGTAAAAAGAAGCATTAACAATTCATAACCATCTTACATAACCTTACTGAGGCACAGAAGAGGGTTTGCACAGTTTCATTTTAAAGAAATGCATCAATGCATTATAAAAGATCTATTCCTCATTATGTTTAATTAGTTGAGAGGCAGGTAAAGAAGAAAAGTTATGTTTTTAACCAAATAATAATATGTTGCTGAAGTAATCTCCATTTTTAATGCCAAGCATGTAGTAAATCCAGTGGACTATAAGAAGTTACACATTTTGAGTTCAAATAAAAATAGTGGGTTTTTTTTTGCAAAAGTGGGCAAGAAATGTTCTTTTTATATGTAAACAATAGGGAGTATAAGGTATTTTCTCCTTCCAGAAGACTTTCATTGAATTATTTTCATCTTTTTTCTTTGTGAATAAATACAAAATGCCAAGAATAGAGCAAAATCAATGGAATGGTAAATGCAAATATGCACATTCTTTGTGCTGTGATTGGTAACTACAAGCGCACAGTTTTCAAATAAAACACATTTTTTACTTATTACTATAACTTGAGTCCTTTAAAAAAGATAAAAAACTGAAGATTCTGCCAAAATAAGATGTGAGGAGAGGGTATGATTGAGGTGCACCTGTAGAATTGTTTAAAACAATCCTTTGAGAAGGGCTTTTGGAGCCTTCTAATCCTAAAATAATACACATTGTTGGCAAATACACAGATTCTCTGAAATGATTTATGACAAACTAATAGAGAATAGAAAAATACAGAGTTACAAAAAATGGAAAATAAGAATAAAAATTTTAAAACAAATTTAGACAAGTAGTTAATTACTAAAAAAAGTAATAGAATCAGAATTAGGATTTCTTTTTTTTTTTTTGCCTTTCTACTTTCAACCAGAATATACTAGTTATTATCTAGGAAAAGGTACCATGTGGAAGGTGGTTCACTCTCATAGTGACAATGAATGTTTCTGTCTTCTGGCATTCTAGCCGATCATTCTATAAAGCATTCCGTGATTGTTCTGGCATGCTCATTACTGTAATACATTTTGTGAGGGTTAAAACAGACATGGTTCCTACCTCTGATAAACATTATCTAGTTTGGGTGATAAAATAGGTATGTCTAAAATGACCAAAAGAGACATGGGATTGTATATGAACTCATGGGTTGGGCAGATGCTCTCACAACGTTTATTAAAGTCCTGGCAGTCCCATCTGGTAGCAGAGAGAGAGAAACTGCTAATGGACATGGTGTGAAAGTCTAATGAACCTCCAGGCTTCCTTTCAACTTGGGAAGTCACTAATCTGGTGCAGCTTGCCAAAGAGATGAGATCACTTTCCCCTTGATTTGAAGCTAATCTAATACTAGAAGGGAAAGGGGATTGGGTAGATGAGGCATAGGAAATATAAGGGAGTCTAGTCTAAGCAATGTATTATATCTATGGTTTTGGATGACTGGAATATCAGAACAAGACTCAGTTTAATTCCTGGGAGTTTGAGGAATGAAGTAGAAAAGTTGGCAAGAACCATAGAAGGTTGTAGAAAGAAAAAAGCAGCCCTGACAACTTTCACCTGATATCTGGCTTAGCTCTAACATTTAAGCTCTGATGTTCTCCTCCTGAACACAACTAATTTCACATGCATTTGTTCAGTGATCATGATAGAATGAGAATGAAATAATATCCATTTTAAGTCATGTATGAGCATAGATAAAAATAAGAATATAATACAAACAGACAAAAAAACCCCAAACATTTCCCACTCTCAGGTAACAGGGATTGGTGCTTCTTTATCAATTATGGCTTTATCTCTACTCAATTTCTACAGATTCCTGAATAAAAAAATTAATATACCCCAATCATGCACTTACCCCTTCCTCATTAAAGTATTCAATCCAGAATAGACTCCCTCTTCCTTGAAACCTCCCCAGATCACCTAACGCAAAACCAAACTACTGATCAGCCATACCCCAGCACTCTTTTGTTGAGATAACTACTATTACAAATAAAGCCTAACAGCTCTTGTTGCAGCGAGTAATAAATCCATTATTAAGAACATTATATCAGCGTCATTTAGTCTGTGTCCATTGACGATTGTTAAGATTTCAGCTGAGTTATGCAAGGTTTAGGGCAGAGAATCAGTAAGCTAATAGCTCTCAGAACCACCAATGACACGTATTTTCACTCTAGATTCCTCAAAGAAATGTTAGTATAATAAGAACAAACATCATTACTATGTGAAATTCATTTTGTTTTATATTTCTGTAGCTATCTTTAGGGACAACACAAGAGTATTTGCCTTCATAGTAGTTAAAACCAACAAAACAGCACACTGGAAGGCCAAAGAATCATTCAGTAAATAGGCATAATGTTTGCTATTATGTTCTATAGAGCCTAGAGAAAAAAATTGAAGCCCAGATGGTCCTTACACTCAAGAAATTTATAGTAAGCTTAAGCCAAAGCTAAAATAGCTTTCATTTTCCTCTTGAGAGTTGTAGTCTTGAGAGTTTACTACATAGTTGATACTATTATAAGTGTTATACAGAAGAGCTTATTCATCCATAAAAAAGTTCTACAAAGAAGATACAAGGATTAGCCTAATTTTGTAGATGAGAACATTGAGGAATACAATAAAGGAAATAGCCCAGACTCGCACATCCAACAAATAAAGATGGATTCAAGGTAAAAACCACAAGCAGTGTGAATTCAGTGTTCACATTCATAAACCCTTAATTTTACTCCTGTTTAGAGAGAGTTAACAGCACAAGACATAACATGATTAAGCATGAAAAAGTGTAGAATAGGCAGGTTAAGCCAAATGACAAAGGGAGAAGGGGCAGGACAGTGATGATGGCCACTCAAAGCACAGAATATCCCTTTGGTGCCAACACAGAAGGAAAATTCTTTCACCTATGGCAAGACTTCAGCAGATCAGAATTGGAATACATGGAAAAATTAATTTTCTGATAATTAGTTCTCTTACTTGTCCAATCTTATTATGGTAAATCTATATAAAAAGTCTAAATCTTAACTCCTGCCTTAGAAACATAGTATATAGATCAGAACCGACTCTCTGTTGTTTAAATATCTTATATTTATATCTTCCACAAATATTTACTAAATTCCTACGATGGCTAGAAATTATTCAAGGTACTTGGGATCTATCAGTGAACAAATCAACAGATCTGCTCTAGTGGGACTTACATACTCCCAGGAGGAGAGAGATAGTAAATGATAATTATAGTAAATCATTAGATGATGTAGGATGATGGAAAGTAAAAGGATTTTAAAAAAAGAAAATAAAGAATAGGTAAAGGCATTGGGAGTGGCAGGAGTGAGGCAGGGGAACATGCTGCAATATTGAGTAGGTAGTGAGGACAGGCTTCTTTGAAAAGATATGCTCATAAATTTAAAAGAAGTAGAGGAAGTCAGCCAAGCAGATATTGGCAGGAAGAAAGCAGGTATCTCAAACATCCTTCTAAATCAATAACATCATTAGATTATAATGTAGTCTGCTCCATAAATTGAAAGAATTAGATTGAATGTATTTTAAATTGGGAAGTCATCTGAAGATTTTTTTAAATGTACATGTAGTTTCCCCCTAATCATTTGCTACTTGTTTTGAAATGTGCTGTGGGCCTGCTATACTCCACACCATAACTGTAAAGGACATATTGATGAACAGAACTCGATAACTATCTTTACGTTGCTTGTATGGTTGGGCAAGAATCACCATCAAAGCACAGTGTGAGAAGCAAGGAAATACAAATATCGAAACGCTGCAGGGGACTGTGGAATGGTGGGACAAACACACTCCTCCTGAAGTTAGGCAGAGTTACTGCTGGTTTGTGCTACAGGTTGAGATGTTTATTTTTTTTATTTTATTATTATTTTTTATTTTACCCCTTCTTGTTATCCAAAGTTCATGCAGCCCAAATGGTAAACCTGTTTCAACCCACAAATGACTTATATAACCTAGTGAGCACTGCACTGTCTCAGGAGACCAGAATTTTTTTTTTAATTTTTATTTATTTATTTTTTTAGGCGCGGCAACCCTTGGTTGACCTCACAGATTGCAAGGACCTTGTCAGCTTACAATCCCTTATTTTTTTTATTTTTTACGGCTACAGCACCTGGTCTTCCTATGTGGTCTCCCATTCAAGTACTAACCAGGCCCAACTCTGCTTAAGCTTCCGAGATCAGATGGGATAGGGCTTGTTCAGGGTAGCATGGCCGTAGACCCAGGTTTTTTTGTTTGTTTGTTTGTTTAAGGGGATTGACTATATACCTGAGGTGGAAACAGAGTGCTTCATCAAAAAGGGTTTGCTTAAAACCAATTTTATCTAATGCTCAAACTGTCTTTAAAAATTAAAATTAAACTGGCCAGTTAAATTTAAGATTAGTTGTAGAGGTTGTAGACAAAATGGCTAGGAGTCCTCAATTTTCCAATTTGCATAAAGTAGAAAAAGATGCTCACATGACTTCAAAATATTCTCATTATTAATGAAATGCTATAAATTTTATATATATTATAAAAATCATGTAAGAAGTGTGTTTAGCCAAAACAAATACAGCCTCAAAAAGTACCCAAAACATCAAACTATAGAATAACCAAAGGGATGAAAGAATGGTTAAAAAGGTTGAATTTCAAGTTTTAATTGGTAAGGGATCAAAGATAGTCAACAAATTATTTCAACAGGCAGTGTAACTAGGCACGTGTTGTTTACTTGTGATACCAATACCTTCAAATCTTTGTCTTAATGTACTTGCTTCATGGTTTTCTGTTACCTGCCAGTAATCACAAAGGAAGCCTGATACCCGAGGAAATGGACGAAAGTGAGCATGTAACAAGTGTCTAAGATGTTCCAAGCACTTCACAGAAATTTTTCCTATTTTATTTAATCTGTTTCACAGCCTCCTAAGGTAAACAGTTGTTACTCTTATCATTTTACAGAACAACAAATCTAAGGATTAAGGTAGATAAGTAGTAGGATCCTCTCCTGACTCTAAAGAGGTGGTACCCCTCTGAAGTTTTAGGGTTCCTGGCAAAGACACTTCTTGAAATCTTGTGAACCCATATCCCAAGTTAACCGAGTTGGTTAATTTATTTTAGAGACAGATAAGGGATTATCCTGCTCACTGCCTCTTCTAACCAGTAAATATGCAAAGGCTTTGTCATTGATTCAGTCTGACAAGAGAAAATGCATCATATTACATTCTCCGCAGAAGTGATTTCCAAATTACCTGGCATTTGAATTTCAAAGCTGAGGCAGCTTAGAATGTGTGGGTTTGTAAACTTGCTTGGAATAGTAACTGTCATAAAAAATTGTCATAAACTTGCTTGTCATACCTTTGCTGGGCACTGCACTAAAGCTAGGGTGTTTACAGCCTATATAGGATCGAGGCCCTTTGCCTGACAGGGCTTCCATGCCTCAATAGACTAGCTTCTACATTCATATGCTGGTTTTAATAAAGTCAAAATTTCCCATTTACCACTTTAAAAGCTAAAATAGGAAACTCAAATTCAAGCCCTTGTTTGAAAAATCAGTTAAGACATTTGAATCATCTTTCATTCTTTCCAACTTGTCAATGTTAACTTTAATATTTAAGCCCAAGAGCTTTATATAATTGTCTTAAAGATGTTTTAAAACATTTTTGACTCTTCAGTTTAATATTAAGTGTTTCAAAATCACTATTTCAGTGAACAAAGCAATCAAATTATTAAACCAATTTCTTTTTGCATGAGCAAATTAAAACCACTTCTTGTGAGTGTAAAAGTGGAATGCATATTAGTACTTTAAAAATTCTATGTCATTAGAAGTGATAGGGCTAGAGAATCAAAATAAACTGTTCTGAAATCGAAAGCCTCAAGTGTGGGCTGTGAATCAAACACTGCAATATGGAGGCTTATAATGGATGTGACCACGAGGCAATTACTCCCCACGAACAAAATGCCAGTAGCAACAGTAGGCAGGTCTAAAGGCCCAATGTGATGATCATCCATAGATTGTTCATAGCTTATCACAGCCAAGAAAGTCATTTGATGCTGCTATCTTTCAGCCTTCTGGAATTCCTAAATCGCAATGCATGTGCTTTAATAACCTTTGGGCCATATTTTATCATTTGTGAATTAGATACATTTTTCCTCTTTTTCTTACTTACTTCCTCAGCACTTTCCCACAGAGATCACCAAATCTCTCCCAAACAGTGGGAAGTCAGATACGAAGGGTAGCCATTGTAGTTCTTTGAAGAAAGCAAAAGCTTTCTAAGTCATAAATCTTGTAAAAATAAATGCCTTGTTGAGATTTTTCTGTTAAGTAAAGCAGGATAAGTATTGCTTTCAATCTAGAGGGAAGTGAAAGAAATGAGTATTCCTGGAATGTTTATCAATCAGTAACGGAATCAAATTTGCCTAGATTAAAAAATAATAATAACATGATCAGAAATCCTAATAAATTCCTAAATTCATAGCACTTAAATTGGCTAAGAATGCCACCAGGAGACCTTCTTTCGCTTCTTTGCCAGAAACTTATTTGCATTAGCGATTATTCTCCACAAAAGACCATAACCCTGGCTTTACTAAGGACTCTAGGAAAATGGAGGACAAGATATTAGCCCTATGTGTTCTCCCTTGACCTCAGAACGCAATACTAGCCCTCAATTAACTCTCCCTTCCTTCTCTCTCAAATAAGTTCAAACTAGAATGTTTTTCCAAAGCCAGTTGCTTGAAATACTCTATTTGTTCATCAAAAGTCTGTATCATTTTATCTTCAAAACAACAGTTTCTACCTTTGTATACCAGGCTTTTCCACCTAGCTTCAGTACCAGCTTCTTGAGAGCACAAACCAGGTCAGATTCAACAGTGTAACCTCTCCCCACCCTACCCCTGGCTTCTTCTGATTCCCCTTTACCCCTTTACTAGACTTTCATTGACCAGCTCTTTTCACAACGGTATAATATCAATTTACAATAATAAAACCCTTTTTGCTGCAATACTTATAACAGTTCATTTTTATCTAACTGAACCCTGACTGATGTATACCTCATTGATGTTGGACTTGACCATATACTTTAATCAATGAGGAGTTAAATGTTCTCTCATGAGTTAGCTGAGCTCCTGTGATTCAGCCATCAACATAGAAAGAACATGTCCAGTAGCTGAAAGTCCAAACAGAATGAATACATATCTGGAATATATCTAAACCTAACCACTACCTGAAGTTAAGTCCAGCCAATTTTTGATGAACCCCTCAGAGCCCTAGCCATCCTACTAGTCAGAAAAATAAATGTTGTAAGCCATTGTGTTTTAGAATTGTTACACAGAACTATTGCAACAATAATTGACGAATACACTCACAGAAGTTAATTGAGATTGATAAAGATGGGGTTTGCATCTAGGTTTTCAAATCCAAGTCCAGGATGCCTTTTACTCTGTCTTGGCATCCAATGATTTATTTGGTAAGACTAATTACTGGGGCATGGGAGAAATATGAATTATTTTTAAAGTAGTATATAATTGCTCTAATAGGCTGAAAAATCATATACAGTTTCATATCACTACCACTTGGCAACTGCTGTGAGGAATGTGTCACAACTGGACACAGGGAAGTCAACTCCACATGGCTTGTAGTGTGGTGCGTGTTGTGTTTTCTGACTGTGATCACATTGACTCAGCTGTGGAATCTACCTACTCAATACAGTAGAGAAAGGGACATTGTTAAAGTGTGCACAATTATATAATGTACTTTGAAGTTTGGAATATGAACCAATGTGTGTGCACACGATTGTCTCTCCAAGAACATTTCAAAAACCCACTTTTCATGTAAATCTTTGAAAATATCTTCTTTCTCATATTAATCTGTGATTTATGATGCTCATAAAATCATAATAATGGTTATGTATTCATTCATCTTTCAGTCAGAATTTCACTTATTCAATCACGATATACTGTATGCCAGGGATTTTATGTGCTTCTGGGGTAAAATGATGAATGAGACCCAGAACTCAGCCCAAGCAGAGCATGTGCCTGCTGCATGCCGCCGTACTGGTACTATGAAAGCAAAGCTCAGGGACTGGTGCAGGACACAGCCGCATAAACAGACGTTTAACATGATGTGAGAAGTCCGATGGAAAACTCAATTTCAAGGAAGAGCAGAATTATTGAAAATAGAGGAATGAACTCCACCATTGAACAAAATGTTTTCTCCTTTCCTGTCTCATTCTCATTGTATTTCTTTTTGTGTATTTCTAGGCCTACACAGAGTCTAAAAGTATCAAATCTCTCCTGTTTCTGACTTCCAGACTTAAAGGAAAACATATTCTTTTCTTTTAGCTATATCTTCTGTTATTTACCCCCACCTTGATAGGCAGCTTGCTCTTAATGCTCATTTCTTGATCTTTCTAATTTTTAACATTTTAAGTTGACTTCCTTGTTTGGAAGACACCTGTTTGTTCTTTGCTGCTTGAATGTCCCAGCACATTTGATCACAAATTGTGTCTGCAAATTTTAAGTTCTTACAATATTATGACTATTTAAACATTGTTTATGGTTGGTCTAAGTTGATTTTATATCCTATCCTTTCCAATTTCTCTCCTGTTTGGATGCTCGCTTTGCCAAATTCCATGTATTTCATGGCTTCTACCCTCATTTTGGAGAAGCACATCTCTAAATAGCTTCTTAAGAAAGAGAGCATGGGAGCACTTTTGGGAATTGGCCTCAAAACCTAGCACTGTCTTTATCTTCACAATTAATTAATATTTTGGTAGCTGCAGAAATGTAGACTCTAATAACTTCACTCAAAAGTGTCTTCATCTTTGTATTAATTTCCCATTGCTTCTATAACAAATTACTACAAACTTAAAACAACACAATTTTATCATCTTACAGTTCTAGAGATCATAAATCTAAAATAAATGAGGATCTGCATTCCTTCTAGAGGCTCTAGGGGAGAATCCATTCCCTTGCCTTTTCTAGCTTCTAAAGGCTGCCTTTGACGATAATGGTAACTGCAAAGATTTATGAGAAAAGTTGAATTCATGACTGATTGGGATCCATTTCTGTGACCCAGCAAAGGCTCTTCTATTTGCAACACAGCACTTTCTACTAATACCTAGGTTAACATTTAATTGTCTCAGCTTTATACCTACTGCGCCCCCACCCCTGCAAAAAAAAGTGATGGCTTCCACGACAACTGATGGGGGAAACTTAGTTGATAAGACTTTTTTTTTTTTTCGATTTTATGTGGCAATTTCAGAACTCATTTTGGGTTTTGTTTTCATAAAGATCCCTTTTCATAAAGGTTATTAGTTTTTACCTTTACCAGGATCTGCTGCCTCTATTTTATATTTTTGGGTAATATGAACAGCTCTCTAAATATTAAAAACTTGGTCAAAGCTATTATATCACAGTGCAGTGCAACCAAAAGAACATGGTGTCCACCTGTACTCAATCCTCTTCTTCACTAATCCAGACTTCCTGGAACAGGTAAATGAGATCAGGGGTCACTATGGGGAGAGTGGGTGGGAATATTCTCTCTCTGCTCTTGGGAAATATCAGTTACCTTAGGCTAGGCATAATGCTGGAATAAATAACTCTAATAAAATCTGTTTCTACAACAAATGCAATTTAATTCTCACTCACTTTACACATTTGGGCAGGTTGGCTGCAGCTCTGCTCTATCCCTCTTCACTCAGAAATCCAGGCAGAATGAACAACCCATACATTGGACATGCCATCCTCATGGCAGAGGGAAAAAAAGAGACAGCTGAGCCGTGCAATGGCCTTTAAAGCTTCTGACCATGGGTGACATATGTTCCTTCCACTTATATTCCATTGGCCAAGTCATACAGCCAAACTTGATGTCAACAGGGTGGGAAGTATAATTCTTCCACTGAGAGAAACCTAGTAAGAAATAACTTAGCAACCGGAAAGGAAAGAGCCCAGAAAAAAAGAGAAGGCAAAAATTTTGAACAAATAACATAATCTACTTCAGAGAAGATATTCTTTTCCACTTTGCCACCCTGGGTCCTCACTGATTTTCTGGCTTAGAAGAGCCCTTACCCTTATGCAAAGACTCTTCCTTTCCTAAAATAAGGCAAAGAGATTTGGGTCTCTGATCTCAACTATAGGACATAACAAATGTAGTCGCGAAGGTACCTACTAACAACTAGTGCTCCTGTCCCAGACTAAATTCCTTTAAAGAAACTGATGGTTTCTTATTCATCTTTGAATCTATGGTATCAAACTCGGTACATGCTGCAAATCAATATTTATTGGACT
Organism: Pteropus vampyrus; assembly: GCF_000151845.1. NCBI lineage: Eukaryota > Metazoa > Chordata > Mammalia > Chiroptera > Pteropodidae > Pteropus > Pteropus vampyrus. Next base: position 8,183,091 of record NW_011888857.1, read on the forward strand.
GAACTGAATTGAACTGAAATGCATGACATTACCAGAGAAGACATAAATTCTAGTACATTTTTATTATTTATGTAAATATCATTTATTTATAAGCCGCTGAATACCTACTATGCATAAATAAAAGACACAACATCTGCCTTTATGGAGCACATAAGCTAGAAGAATCTAACCAATTTTATTTCCTCTAAAATGTCTCAAAAAGATTTTATGGTTTTTGTGATATACTACACACATTTATCACGGAAGGGTAGCCTTAAGGTGAGGGCTGGCTTCAATCATTAATCATGAATTAAGTACAAAAACACAAATCAAAATGCCTCTCTTTTATGAAGTAATAAAGGATAGCTAGTTGTTTACATATGTATTTTCTGCTATTAGACTAATATTTTCTCCTATTCAACTAATTTTCTATTTACATAGGAACTGAGTTTTCTTTATCTGTCAATAGTGATTAGCACTGTGTTAATATATGTTCAATACATGTATGCAGCTGAATAAAAGATACTCTGCTTCCCCCGTTATTCACATCTATACATTCTACTTTAATTTATTCATGCATATAAGTTCTTCAATTGTTGTAGAGACTATAGTATACCAATAGCTCAAATTAGTAGATAATAGGGCCAAAATCACAGTTAGCCTCTAGGATCTGAAACTGGCTACCTGGTTTCAAACACCATTTTTGCATAGCTGCCTACAGTTTCCATCCACTTCTCCTGCCAAAATGTTAATAACTTATTCAGTGGCATCATTGCTTTATGTCCTTCACCACATTCCCTAGGAGCGGAAACTCTGTTTTATTTACTGTTGTATTTCTAGTATACACGCGCGCGCGCGGACACACACACACACAAACACACACCAACAGAGTCTAACTTAAGTAGATGTTCGATAAATGTCTGTTGAATATGTGAAAGACCAGCCAACTGATTAGAGACAAGAAAGATATAAGTTCCTCATTGATATGAAAATAATAATGCCTAGCTCATAAAACCATTGGTGAGGACTGACTGAACTAATGTGTGTAGAGAATCAGCATAGTGCTAGAGAGATAGTAGGCCACTAAATGAACAGTAATTAGAAAGAAGAAAACTCACAGGAGCAAGCGTAGTTGAATTGGGTGGGATATGGAGAGGACAGGCATTTTTGTTTTGTTTCAGAGAAAATAACATGGGTACTGGATGTGAAGTGGGACAAATAAGGACTGGAAGGGCATTTAGGAATCGGGCCTGACTTGTAAAAAGTCAGAGAGAGGTAGCATAGGGTCAGATGATGGGGGCAAGGAGAAAGAAGTTGCCTTTGATAACCATCTAATTCTGGAAATAACCAATCAAGCTTTTCCAATCCATCAACGCCTTTGTTCCAATTTAAAATGCGAAACATGGGAACATCTTGTGGTAAAAACCAGTCTGATTCATAACAGCTCTCACAGGTACATCATGGATGATCCTTAGTAAAAAGGAAAATCTGTAGAGTCATGTTCGGGAGATAAGCAAAGTGTCTTCTTTTGGTCCTGGAAGCTCCTTACACAAGGATTCTAAGTTTGTTTTTTAAAAAATGAACATCTCTGACGTACAAATCACCAAGCACATGAGAAATATATAAAACTTTGAATACTTAATGTAATTAATTATTAGTAATTTCTGAGTAAATTCACAAAACACTAAATGCAGCAACTTAATAATAAACACTGGCATCTGATATGCTACATTGTTAAAATAAATATGGTAATAATTATTACTATAAAGTGAAGGAGCAGGAGGAGGAGGAAGAGGAGGAAGTAGTAGAACTAGAAGGGGGAAAGGGAGAGGGTGGGGAGGAGTTGCAGAGGAGGATGGGGAGGACAAAAAGAACAAGAACAAGCTGCAGAAACAAAATACTCATGACACATACTGCATTCTGAGTTGTGTTCTAAGTCCTTTACATGTAATATACTCAATAGTAAGAGGCAGTATATCATACTGTTTAGGCACATGAACCTGGAGCCATGCTGTCTGGATTTGTGTCCCCACTCTGCCACTGATCAGCTATGAATCTTGGGTAAATTACAGAACTTCTTACCGCCTTATTTTCCTCATCTATAAAAAGGGATAAACTCATAATTTTTGTGGAGATTAGATGGGTTAAATAAATCAACATGACATATGAGATATAATATAAATTAACTGAAATGTACTTTACATAACGGTTGTCCTGACCCAGTTAATGAAGGAAAACAAAAAAACCTAGAATTTAGTCCACATGTGTCCCAGCAAGTGAAGATCAATTGAGTTGCCTACAAGTGGCCTCCAGTGCCATTCCCTGTTAGGATCACTTGTCAGCAGCCCACTGGTTCAATGTCCGATTGAAGATCCATTTCTCATTATATATTTTTTGTGTGTTTGAGCAGTGCAAGGAGATCCTGTATGTAAAAATCACCACATTAACATCTTCTAGTTTAAGAGTAAAAGGAAAGTAGGGAAGATAGAAAATCTATTTCTCTTGCTGTCATCTCAACTTTCTTCAAAGAATTCTGGCTTTATTACATGAAATTTTAAAAAGATATTTATGATCAAGAGTCAATTTCACCCCATTTTTTCTCTTCAATTGCCTTTGCAAATGACTAATTAACATAGGGAATATGGGTAAAGAGGCTGAATGACTTTCGAAGGGGAAATGAATGTCCACAGAGGCCACCATTTATGAAACTAGTCACCTCACTAATTACTAGGGAGGCAGCCTCATCCCAAGGTTAGAAGCACTAAATCATCCCATCCATAGTAATACCCATTTTAGCACATCACCCTGCTATGAGTACCCATTTTTTAAGCTCTGTCTTTTTTTAACTTACTCCCAAGCCTAAAAGAGGTAGATTGACTACAGTCAGGGGGAGGGCAGAAAAACAGACAATAATCTTTGCCTTCGGTGGAGAATCAGCATGCACTTGGAGATTTCTTGCATAGAGTTTTATTTTCTCTCTGAAGAAGGATATTTGCTTCCTGGAGTGTTGTAGCAGCAGGGGCTCCAGGAGGCCAAAATATTGCACAGCTCAGTTGTTACAAGAGGCATAATTTCTTTGCAGGCTCACAGCATCAGAAGCTGTTTTACCAAAAGGATTCCCTCCATCCTTCTCAACACGTCCTGAGGATGGAGAACATGCTGAATTTTAAGGACCGTGGAAACACCAGTCCCTGGTGGATGAAGCCTAATTAGTGACAACTAAAATGTCCCTTGACATGGGTCTCCGAATCCCAAATACATGGCTTCTACTTTTGTTTTCAGGTGTTTGTGCCAGTGAGTAGAAACGCCATTCCTCCAACCTTTCTCCTTTTGCTTAATCATTTTTGAGTAAGGCGAATGGAAGGCAAACATTAGGCAATCCTCTTTGGCAAAGAAAGGGAGTAAAAGCCCCAGCCTAGGGGCTTAGTTGTTGTCAAAAGGAGTGACACAGTTAACACCCTGAATCATTTCTGTACAATGTAGAAAAGATGAGGAAAAAAATGAAAGAAAAAAATGAGGAGCCAAAAAACACAAGAAACACAGACCAATAAACCTAGTATCAACAGTACATTATTAATCTGGATGTACACAGATTCAACAAGAGAAATGTGTCAAACCGCTAAAAAACCTCAAATCCAAAACAAACAAACAAGCAAGAAAACATGAGATGGCCTGGTGTTATTAACCTCACATAGAGAAATTCAATCCTTTTTAAATCTGAGAAAGAGGCACTTACCCCACTCTGTCTAAATCACTGTTTCTCTCCAGGGCAACTGGCTTCAAGGCAGCCACAGACTGTGCACCTTTAAACATGGCTGGCAAAGCAAAGGCACATTTACCCATCTTTCTCTAATGGCTCTGGCCTTCCCTTCCAAAAATCGCTGAGAGCAAGGACAAAGGAAGGTGGAGGAAATGTTGCTCATTTGCGCTTTCAGGGATAAGAGTTTCTCAGACAAATACAGCTTCTTCAGTTAAAGTTCCAACTCACTCTAGTTTCAGAGAGTTCTAACAGCCCTGAAGGAGTGAAGAGCATTTACTTGGCACAGTTAACTGAGTGATTCAGGAGGTACTTTAGAGATTATTTTGGCCCTCTGGTTTTTTACATTTCCTGCTAATGCCTTTCTTTTGGGCATTTCTCTATTCTTTCATGCCTCATTCTGAGGTTGAACAGGGGAAAGGAGAAGATGGAAACTGCCCTAGTAAATGTGGATGGGGTGTCCATTAAAAGCTCAGGAGGAGAGAGGAGAGATCTGCACTGATGTGGGTTTAAACTATTCCAGAATAGTTTACTATTCTGTGGACTTCCTTTACCTAAAGTAACCCAGGCTGGGAGATGTGATAACCAAAGTCCCTTTTTGAAATAGCCCCATTCCCGCTCCATAAAATGTCCTTTAAAATCCAAAGGATGCCATGAAAAATGATAACACATAGGAAGAGTAGTATATTTATGAAAGGTACGAGATTTCTCACTGAAACGAAAGTCACTTGGAAGAAAAGAAGGGTTTATCAGGCATAACATAAACCAGATCATACCTGGGTTTGTCTCTTGCTATAACAGTGATTCTTAGGCTGTGATTCATGGATATCCACGAGTCAATAGACAGACCTTAGCCGGCCACTAAAGTCTTTCTTTCTGAATCATGTTCAGCATATATATGCAAATACTTCTGGGGAGATTATTCCTAGCTTCCATCAACTTCTCAAAGTGGAGAATGCGTCTATATGTATGTGTCTGTATGTGAATCAAAAAGGTTAAAAAAACCCAAATACCGTACAAACGCTATTCCCACCAGTTCTTTCTTCCTTGATCCACCACCCTCTCCTCCACTCTTTCTTAATAAAAATATTCAAATTAATTTGGTTTCTAGAGAACTTTTACCAGACCCAGTGGCACAGAACTCTCATGCATCTTCCACCTGCTTCAAGCTCATTAAACATAGTAATTAGTCTCTCTGGACAATAATCACGGTTGCTCAAACTCATGAATTTCTTTCTTCCTAATCTCTAATTCTGGGTAGGTTTGTATTGTATGGCTTCTGAAAGACCAGCCTGTTATTAAATGGAGGGCTATAAAGATTTTACTGCCATCATGTGCAACATAAGCCTTGATCATACTATTATTGTCTCTATAGAAGGAATATAAATGAAAATGCCATTTACACGTCCCCACTGAGGCCCCCTACCTCCTGATAGTTGATGAGATATGTTCTGCATTTTACCTCTGGAGGGACTGATTCAAATTGTGACAGGTCACAGGAAGAAATAAATGTTGATATCTTGCCATAGCCTTGAAAAATATTTTTCTACATCAGAGCAATTGCTTTACTATTCCCCACAGATGATAAACAACTAAGATGTGAGGAGGATGAGTGACAAGGCAGTTGAGATGCCTTGGAACAGATATGGAGACAGATACAAGGCAAAACAGGGAGCACCTGAAGCCAGATAGCAGAAGATCCAGGTTCCTATTTCAGTCTCTTTACTAATCCAGTGTAAGGCCCCAGGCAAGACACCTATACTTTCTGGGGCTCAGATTTCATAAAAGTAAGATGAGGAAATAAGATTTGATTAAAGATGTATTTAAGCTCATCTTTCTAAGCAAGCTTTTTCTTCAAATCTAACCATAAAAGTGAATCTTTTCTGACTGCCCTTGGGATAGCTGCTGAGAGCCCATTTACCACACCCATCAGCAACTCCCGAGTGTCATTTTTCCATAATATAGTTTCAAAACCACTATAATAGGTGATTGGACACCCTGGGTTATGGTGTATCACAAATCCCATCTCTGAGATTCCAGATGTCTTAGCAGTCCTGAACAAGTATCACATAGTGATACTGATCCCTATAACAGTGACAGGGAGCCACTGCAAGGGTCTGAGATATCCTCCGAATTGGCAATCAGAGTTTTACTGAATTTAATGAAATTTATTATGTGTTTTATTACTGTACTTTTTTTTATTATTAACCAAAGTACTAGATTACTCAGAATTCTACATTTCATGCATACTGGAGACAAAAGAGAGTGTATCACGATCAGGGGCCAGTGTCACTCACTGCCTGGGATGTCTACACAACTAGAGCTTTACTTCCAACAGCCTGTGATATCTCCTGGTTGTCTTAGGGTGGCAGAGTGACTCAGAAGCAATAGCCAGGCTCGTGCAGGTAGGGCAGGTGAGACCCAGGGAGATACCCTGAAGCAGAACAAGACCCACACAGCTTCCACTTGGGCCTCTGGTTTGTCCCTACCTTGTCTCACTCCTCCCATGTCAACCCAACCCTAGTCCCCTTATCAGGATTCGTACTGGAGGGGATCATATTCCATTTTCTAGAAGGTTATTTTTGGTTTTTCTATCTCTAGATGCTTTTCTAAGGAGGTAAACATTTCTGAGGTTGATATAATTTTTCTTCTTGATACTTCACTTCTGTGAACTCATTTCCCTTCAAACAAAAATTATAGATGCTCAAGACAACCCTCATCTTACTGTGCTAAGCATGAAAATCAGAATTAGAAAGACCTGGGCTCAAATCCTACCCTTTTCACTGATTGACTGGGCGATCTTGAACTCACTTAACTTCTCTGGATTTCAGTTTCTTTACCTATAAATTATCCATCTGAGAATTAAAGCAGGTAAGGATGAAAAATACTTGGTTTAGTGTCAATATACAGTAGGCATTCAAATTATAGCTACTATTACTTAATAACAATAAATATTAATTTCTGTTTATCTATACATTTATTGAATACAATCCAAACAAAATTATCAAGTTTCTAATACCTAAATTGGGTTCAGAACAAAAAATTTCTTGAACAGAATTTTTGATAACTATAAATTCAGAGAAAATAACTAGAGACACTATTCTAGTATTTTTCTATCAAATGGTTTTGAAAATATATTTTTCTCAAATGTGAAAGTGCCTAAACATTTGAAACTGCCTTGCAAACTTGCCAACATTGGTCTTGAAAATTACTAATCATTAAGTTTCCTTCTTCTACTATAGCCTCTGGTTAAGTTTCCTCAAAAAAAAAAAAAAAAATCTAAGGGGCCGCATATTCCCATTATTGAAAAAACAATGGGATGAAAAAGATCATCTATATAAGCCCCACTTATATTGATAGCCAGAGTCATTGAGTAACGTCTGTCAAACTGCTTCTCCAAAATCTTCCGACTAACACTTAAAATCTCAACGAGGCACCTGCCGGTGTGTTTCATACTTCCACTGGACTTCATACCAGCATTTTCCAATCCATCTCACTCACTTCACCTGATTACCACCTCCATTAGATCCTCTATTAAAAACTTAGTATTTTGTTCATGGTAAGTTTTTTACAAGAATTTTGAATTTTAGAAAACATTGCATTCAAATATTATTTACCTTGATTACTGAGTTTTTTGACAACCTCTTAAATTTTGCATCTCAAGTGAGTTACCTCATGCTAGTTTTCAGTGCTGATATGGAACCCAAATAATTTTTTAATTCAAACCTCTGCTAAGTAATTTTACTCTTCCTGACCCGAACTAAAGTTCCTGGTTATTTACTGTTATTGGTAGGTACACACTGATGTACAGGTGTGAACATTAAATCCATTGCATGGAAACAAACATTGCTCAAGGTAGTGGTTTCAAAAACGGAATTCCTGAGAACTAAAGCAAAGCCCACAAACAGGTTTACAAAACCTCTATGAAACCACAAAGTGTCTTTGTGCCTTCCCCTCCTCCTCTTTCTCCCCATATACAGCAGGATATCAACACTTCCTTTTTCCTGAATGCCTACTTTAACATAGTAGGACAGACATCATGCCCAGGTACTTTTTAAGTCTCTTGACTTTGTAAATTAGATATTAGTTTCTTCACTTCCAGATGAGCAAACTAAAGAGCAAAAATTTCTATATTTCTCTTGCGGTTGTGATACTAATTTGAGGGAACTAGTATTTGAACTTGGATAATCTGACTCCCAAACTGGTGCTATCTCTATCATATCTGATACGTTAAGAGAAACAAACTGGCCAGGCTATATCCTCTTCAGAAGATATCACCGTATATGCCATCTGCTGAGGTGGGGGAAGGTGATCGGGGAGAAGAAATCGGGGTTTATATTAAGTTGATTCCTCCACAACTAAATTCCTGTTGATCAGCCACCAACCATAGCATCTCTAACCCCACAGAAACAACAAAGGCTGGTGCTCCAGTGCAGTGCAGAGAGCTTGCCAGGCACACTACGCCAGGGAGACTCCGTGTTGGCAAACTTGTATCAAATACTCTCTCCACTGAGATAAGGAAGATGCAAATCATCTTTGTGATCAAGCAGCATGAAGCTTCTAAATAGGTAGAGATTACATATTATATAGTATTGCTTGAAAATCTCAATAAAGATACTACAAACAGAAATCCACACATATAACAAATCACAGTTAACTGTGACTGGTATCTGATTTATGTTATGTGATAAATGTGAATATAGTGCTGGAATGGAGCCCAGACCAGGAAATGTTAAAAAAAAAAATTTTTTTAAAGAGAGAGAAAAAAAATTCTCTCTTCTTTTCTTTCCTCTCCTCTCCCTAACCCACTCCCTCTCTGTTTTAAAGCCAAACCTGATAGAACCTGAAATTTACTCAAAATGTATTTTCCCAGTTGGCAATGCATTTTTCAAAATAACTAAAGGTTTCTCAGTTTACTATACAATGGAAATGAAATGAATGACATAAGCAGTGAATACTCACTGTAACGTATACATTGATCATCTTGTTCTCTCAAACAGATTGGTTTTCTTGTATCTACATGATGGAATAATGAAATGGGAAAAGCAATCGACATTTCCATTGTACCAGAAGGGGAAAGAAACAGTCCCACAGAGAAAAGAAGTGGGGAAACATTGCAAAGTAGAAAGTAATTAAGAACAGTGATAAAGCAAACTCTTTCTGAAAAAAAAAAATCACCTGAAATATATAATTACTTAAATTACTTTCAACATGAATGAAATCTTAATAGAATGATTTTGTCCTAGATTTAAAATTTCAAAACCCATCGGAATGGTGTTGTCTTTTTCCTGAATTTCATTCATGCCTTCTTGCATGCTTTCATCCTTTGTGTGTTTGTTGCCATGTGTGGATATTTGTGTATATGAGAGTGACATACAACATGTTCCTTCAAATGTCAAGTTACGACCTGAAAAAAAGTGGCAGATTGCATCTAGGCCAGTACCTGCCCAGCTACGATAAAATCTAACCAGCTGTACCGGGAATAAACAACATAAAGTAAAAACTTCATAATCCACAGATTGAAATGCTCACATTAAAACATGTGTTTTGATTTTCGGATTTTTTAACAGACTAGTTGCCTTTTCTTAACAATCCATCATCTATATCTCTATAAGGAGAGCTACTGAGAAAACTGTAGCAAAAGAACTCAAAGCCCTGAAGTATCTGGCCGCCTTCCCCTTTTAGCTTAATATGATGCCCGGAGAATAAGGAAAGAGGCAGAACTCAGCAAAGGCTCTGGAACTCTCTCCAAAGCTGTACTGTGTTCAATGCCAAGACCGTGCCTGAAGAATAGCAGGAGTTATTCTATTTAGAATGCCAGTCAAATTTCATCTTGTGTGATGATTCCTATCAGTTGGTAGCGGCTTCCTTGAGTGTTATGTTGGGAAAGATCCTGAGGTAGTAACTGGGACCCCAGGAAAGAGAGCTGTAGTGAACTCACACGTCCGCCATCGGCACAGTAATCGTGTACATGCCAAGTACTTGCTACCCCTGTACGTGCAATTAACGACTCTCCGTATCACAAGAAAAGGAAGGGAAGTTACATTAGAAGCACTTAGGAAATATATTCTAAGGGTGCAAGGAGAGAGATGACATAGAACTTGAAGAATAAGGAAATACTTATAAAGGAGAGGGCATTTGAAACGGACCATATAAAGTTAATAAGATCTCTACTGGTAAAAAAAAGAGGAAAGGTCTTTTGGGGAGGAGGAAACCATATAAACAAAAGCACACACACACACACACACACACACACACACACACACACACACAAAGAGCAATGTTCAAGAATTATTTGGAGAAATAATGAGTAACTCTGGTTAGGAGAAAGGAAAGATAAGTGCACGGGGAGGACGAGACATGAGGTAGAAAAGTTAATTTGGGTTAATACTGAGTGAGGCATTAACTGCCAGTGTAAAAGTGTGTTATCAGTCTTGGCAGGTAATGGGGATCCACTGAAGAATTCTAAGGAATAGAGTCAAATAATTAGAGTTGGGCTTTGGAACAATGAGCTGGCAAACGATTCATGGAACAAATTTGATGGCGATCTTTATGGAGAACAGAGAGACCTGCCACTGCAACACTGTGAAGTAAGGGTATTGGGAGCGCGAGCTAAAGGTAGAATTCGCTCAATTAAGAGAGAATTAAGAATATTTATTTGATGTCAATGATGCAAAAAAGTAATTTTTTTAAAGATTCAACTTTTCAGCCTGAGTGATAAAAGTGCATTAACAGAAATAAGGAGATACATTAGTGAGATGGCTAACTGCCTAATTCTGGAGTCAAATATAGTTTCAAATGATCTTGGACAAGATGCTTGATTTCTCTAAGCCTCATTCTCTCATCTATATAAAGAATATAATCCTTATCACATAAGGGTGTTCTGAGATTGAGAAATTAAAATTAATTAAAGTAAAGCACTAAGTAGTACCATGACTAGAAAAAAGTAATCGCTCAATAATCAGCTTCTCGTGGTAATTATTATTATTATAAAATTCAAGAAAAGAAATGCCTCAAGTGGGATTAATTTGTTTGCTGGAGACAAAACCCCACTTAAATAAATTCAAGGGAAAACATGATTAATTATAAACATGTAGAGAACTTTCAAAAACCCAATGACAACAAGTTGTGCTGATCTTGCCAGGAAATAGGTAATCATCAAGAAATTTACTCTTTCCAGATCTCTTTCATTAACTTCTCTCTTCTGCTAAGACTGGCTTCCATTACAAAGCTCTTGTTTCTGCTTCCCTATGAATTTAATTTTCCTAGCACCAAGTCTGCTCCCAACTGCAATAGGACCTTAAAATTCCAGTATAACCTTACTCACTCAGTCATTGCATCCTGTTTTGAAATCACTAGAAGACAGAATGCAGTTGGCTCAACATGTACTCAGGGTCCGTCTTGGCCCACTTAGCATCTTCTTAAGTGTCAGGACTTAATTTGGTTATAGGTCCACCATTCCCGGCCATGGCTAGGAGCAAAGGTGCAATAAAATGGGGGGAGGAGATGGTGGAAAGGAAAATAATAGGAAATTTCAGCAGAATGAATTAACTAAGGAAAAGAAAAGATCATATGTCCATTTTTGGCCAGGTCAAGGGTCTTTCAACAGACTGAGAAATCAATTTTAAAGCCGCATGTGGATCTAGAGTTTGGAAAGGATTAGGTTCAGGGATATAGACCAGTGAATCATCTGCTTAGGAGGTGATAATTGATGCTGTAGAGGAGCTAATGAAAACCCTAAGGAAGGAATTAGTATATGAAGAGGACAGTTTATTTTAGCCAACTTTCTTATGGCCCAGAATTTCATTTCTTGTATTATCTTCACTGGAAACACTTCAACTGACCTCAATTACCTCAGGCCACAGACCTCCGTATTCTGTTAGTACGGAACGCAATGGCAGGTCTGAAATAATAAACAAAAGCAAAAAAATTAGGACCCTGTTTCTTTTAACAATATAGTAAAAACAAAACTGCAAAAAAGACTAACCGAAGTCAAGACATTCCTACATTCCTATATGCTAAACATGTGTGGTACCATGGCCAAGAGAAAGCCATGAAGAAGCCAGGCCTGGAGGAGCAAGGTGGTTTCTGTGATTACAGAAAAGCTCAGTGGGCCCAGGGGATCTTGGTGTAGAACCACACAGCCATCAGAAGCCCTACTGAAAGTGCCCTTAGAGACATGAGGCTCGGGGTTATCACAGATTTTACTGCAAAACATTTCTTCAGATGCGAGCTGGCTTGCCATGCCCTTGTCTAAGTGATGAAAAGGCAGGGCAGCTCTGGGCAAAGTGAGAGTGGAGGACTTAGAGTACTTGTTTGGCTCCCATCCCACCCCAAGTGAGTAGTGAGGTGACTCTGCTAAAACCCTAAAGCTCTTCCAAGAAGCATAATTTGAAAAACACTGGCAGAGACTCATTTGCTCCGGGCCACTGAGGAAAGTCCTCCAACTGAGATTCAGGAGACCGATGTACAGGTCCTAGCAGCAATGCTGAGTTTCAGATAATGAATTTTGGATTAAAAAAAATTAAGTTTTAATCCCAGCTGTGGGCCATACCAGCTACATGTTGAGTGCCTAAGATTTCTAATCCTCATCATTATTATTTCTACTTTATGTGGGGCTACTGTGATAACTCCATAGTAAAAAGTATCATTCTATAATGTCTGGCATCACAGCAAACCCTCAGAAAAGGGTAGTTATAAGCCTTTTAGCTTCTTGAATAAGTCATAGTATCTCTGGTCTTAAATTTGCCTCTAAAATGAGAGTTTGGACTAGGTGAACGCAAGTCAGAATTTCCAGGGGTCTGTGAAACAGAACCAGACATGGTAAATCGGAAAATCTGATCTGACTTTAATTGCTCTAGTATGGGCCACATACTCAAAAGTTCCTAATAAAGCCTTTGGATTGTGCTATTCTGTCCCCTAAATTCTATATGAAACTAATTGAGAAGCAATTAAGTCAATCGGCCAGTCCATTGAGTGTATGACCTACTATAAATCAAGTAAAAGAAAATATGGTTATAAAACAAACAGGAAAATGTATCAAGATACTATATGCAATATCTTCCTTGTATTTTCCCCTTTACTCCTTCCAAGAGTAGCCAGGCTCTTTATGTATTTCAGGCCTGAGAAACAAAGTTTCTTCCAGATCACACCACTTTTGTGAAAACTGAAGCTCAATAGAGAGAGAACTAATGCATCTGCAGGAGGAGAAGCCCAGTGTTTTGGATCGCAGAGGTGGGAGCAGGAGCGAGAATGATCTTTTCTGCAACACTAATACAGAGATGAAGGAGGATGCATTCCACAGGTAGTAGAAGACTATGTCCCCTGATTCTCAGCACTCACGAAAAGGACAGAGCTAGAACTGATAGAGAGGTGAATGACATGCCAGGGAGAAAGAACTATCAAGACTGAGCTCCTAGCTTTGGAAAGTTTTTCATTTTCTGTGCCCAGGTAGACACTGGTATTTTTGCATGTCCAATATCTATTCCCCATTCTTTTGATAACACTCTTGACTTTCCATTAGGAACTTCTCCCTCTTCAGTCCCTGTGATTCATGCAGAATGATCTACCAATACCATTTAATCCAAACAGTGCAATGAGAGCCAACGAAAGACACACTGGTTGGGAGAGCTAAAGAGCTTTTTAATATCCACTAGGATAACCAGCATGTGAGGATGGGTGCCTGGGGTGGCAGGCGGCCAACATTTCACTCTGGGGCAAGAGCCTGCTGATAATGAAACTAGCCCAGATGAAGACATATATGAAAGATTCGTAACACTGTTTGAGCACCTTTATCTAGCTGTGCCCTTAGACCAGGATCCTATGCTACACTTTTCAATAACATAAAAAAATATTTCCTATTGGTAGTAAAGGTAAATTGTGTTAGATCTGTATCACTTGTAAAGACTCCAAATTTAAAATCCACCCAGGTTTGGTCTAGGAGCATCCCAGCACTGAACGGTGTAGACTACATGACATGTTCAAATGTTCTATAACCCCTGGGACCCCAAGACATTCACAGAACTCTGGGAAGGAACTGTCTTGAATATGGTAAAGACTGAATTCCCACTAGTCTATGAAATGGGGGCTCAGAAAAGGGTTATAATTTAAGATAATAAAAAATAGAGTATGTGGCTTTTCCTGTATACCCAATTCTATGCAGAACAATTTAACACCCGTTTCAGCAGCAAAAAGTGGCCTCCACAGGACATTAGCTACCTCTTACTTGATCCTGTCAATGGCTTCTCTGCAGATATTGATAACTGAGTCACTGCTCAATTTTTCAGGTATCAGCCAATATCAATAAGGCCAAATAACTCTTAGCTGCTCGCACCACTGCATTAGTATCCAATTAAAAAAGAGTTGCAATGCTCAGCTCTACTTCAGGGTGACTTTAGAGGTGAATGGGGCGTTCAGAAACTTCAATAGGCTTCACGTGCTACTGATGGAAGACTAAGAAAGACCTTTCTTCTAGATGCCCTTTAATGTTATAGAATTATAGTTAAACTACACATCGCATCATAGGAAATAAAGCCTATTTTTTACTGTTTAGTAGAGTGGTTCAGACCAACGTACCAAGGACATTGTCTAGATTAAAAGATTAAATTTAAAAAAAAACAAAAACAAGAACGAAGATTACCATCAAGCATCAGAGCACTCTGTAGCTCTAATTATCCTTCTTAATTTTGCCTCTTCCCAGATGAGCACACTTGGCAACCTGGTAATGGAGTGAAGACAGGTGGCAACATTATAGGACTATCTAGATGTCCAGGTCATGGCTGACAAAGCATGTGACACTAGCTGAGATTTCACCACCACAACACTAGTATTCCATGACAAAATTATAATCTCTAGTCAATTGCAAATATTGTGTCTGGAGCTCTTGCCTAAAGTCTTCAACATTTTCCTGTATATGATAATATAAGGTCACTTTCTTCCTCTAGTAGGAAGAGAATGAGGAAAAGAGGGTGCTGGAAGTGTGAAAGAGACCGAAAAAGAATTGTTCTAGAGTACAGCTGTCAAATTCACCTGTATAAAAATTTTAGTACGGTTGACCCCATGAAAGTTGGATGAGAAACCAAGCATTACGATGGCCACTTCTTGACAACTGGAAGAACTAGAAGGCAAATTGAATTATACAACCCTGCATCTATTCTTTGAGGCTCTGGGTATAAATATTTAAAGCTTATATCATATTTAGACATCTTTTCTAACATTTAAGTGGCAATCTAACTCCCTGTTAAAAATTAAATCAAAGAGAGATAGAAACTATTTAAAAATATGCTATGTTGTAGGCACAGTTCTACATCTACATTGTTGCTTTATTCCTCACTACAAATTTGTGAAGGAGAGGTTATTATCGCATTTTATACTTTAAGTTCAGAGAGAACACATGAGCTTGCAGATATCACATAGTTATTGGCAGGTGGAGACTGGATGTACACCCAGAAAGCTTAACTTGATACTCATACTCCTTCTGCTCTAGCATATTTCCTGCTGTAAGGTCAAACATGCTTCATGTCCTTAAAACAGAAATGTTAAGGAGTCTGCCTTGCTTTCTCAGACCATTCAAACCTGCTACAATCCCTTTCCTTAAGATTCAGTGATGCATATTTCCACCTGCCAGCTACAGTCTAACAAATCCGTGGGACAGTTCTGAGGTTATGAACTAAGCCTACCTCCAGCAGGAACTCAGAAAAAAATTTTAGGTCAATTTGAACCTTATGAGTCATGTCACCACAGGGAACATAGTATAACTTACCTAAATTGCTGACTTTACTAAGATGCAGGACAAATACCTAATGTTTGAGTGTGACAGTCCTTCACAGTCCTCACTTGGGCTCTAGTTTGCAAGGTAAACATTTTGCATTTAAGAATTTGGAAAGAAGATGCTGTTTTTATTTGCCAGAGTAACAAAGTCCTCCCAATTGCCCCTTTTAATTATCTGTTTCTTATACTGTAACCTGGACAGCTGACTTACATTGCCTAAAAATACTTTTTTTATTCCCTAAGGAGCTCTGGCTGAAGATTTTATATGGTCAATCCAATAATTTTTTTTTACTTTTCACTGAAAAGATACTTTGTATGTTCTATTAAGACTGCATTTCAGCAAGTGTTATTTCAGCTTTAACTGCCAATGTTACAGAAAAGGTTGTATAATTTAAAGTAGAAAGAAAGAAATAGACACTAAATGTGGTGCTTTTCTTTGCCATATCCTTTCTATAGCTCTGTGATTTTCAAAGACACATTGTGAAATTTGTCACTGAAGCTATCACTGGTGTCTGAAATATGTTATTTTCAGTTTGACTGACACGGGAGCTTTCAAAGTCTCTCTCTCTCTCTCTCTCTCTCTCTCTCTCTCTCTCTCTCTCTCTCTCTCTCTCTCTCCCTCTCTCTCTCTCTCTCTCTCTCACGCACACACACACACACCTCCTCCTATATTCTCAATCTTCCTATGATTTCTATGGCTAGCACGTTACTCTGGTAATCAGATGTGGATAGGAATCATTACTGTGAAACAGATGGACATACAGAATGGGAAGAGCTGAAATCAGTACAATCTGTAGGAAGGTAGATGCTAAAGGGTGACATACTAATGAAACTGAAAGTCTAATTTTTTTTTTTTGTTTGTGGCACAGATTAGTCATAAGTACATGCAAATTTATCTTTCTAATGTGATTTGATTCTGGCAGAGCAGAAACGAAAGTTCCCCTCAACTCAAGAAATGGAGACACACAAGGCTTTGCATGTTTATCAAGTTTAGAGGTGACATGAAACCAATAGGAGGGCTGTGAATACACAGGATGGCAGAATTATGACCCAAAATTAACTTGGCAGCCTGGAGCAGTGAGTCAAATCCAAAGGGGAAGTTCAATGAGAATGAACATAAGATATGCCACTTAACTACTGGGAAGCTTTTACAGGAAAGGGACTAGTTTCCTAATTGGTTCCAAGATGGGAAACTAGGACCAACAACTAAATTAAACAAAGGCAGATTTTTATGTGAAAATAGGAATAACGATAAAAATTTGATGAGATGCACTGCTTCAGTGGGACTGAGTTCATTTTACAAAAACAAACAACCAAACAACCAACCACCACAACAAACACACTAGAATGAGTTCTTAAGAAAACAAGCTTTGGGTGGAGTGTGGGGGATGGTGTAGGTATTGGATAAGAAAAGATCTGCTGCTGATCTTCGATCTTGAGATTCTAGGAAGGATTCTGTGACACAAACCAGCCTGTCACTAAGGCTGACTTCCTGAAAGTGTAAAACTTAAGAAACACAGAATTTGAAGTTATTTTAAAGTAGTATCCATTCACAGAGTAATCTGCCAGTAATGTGTACAGAAACAATCTTTTATATTTGCACAGATATTTCATCTGTGAAATTCTAAACCAGCTGGCAATACTGCATTGAAGTAGCTAGGAGAAAGAAATTAATTTGCTCAGGTTAGAGGTACTAGCAACGCTTTTCCCTTGAGTTAACACCATCATCTCTGTCAACTTCCATCAGCGCCATCGCCATCATTTACCATCATCAATATCATAGCTTTCACACATGGGAGATATTATTTCACAGTAACAGACAGTAGAGTGAGTGTTTTAAAAACCAGGTTCTGTAGGTAGACCACCTAAATTTGAAACCTGGATCTGCCGTATTCTTGGGTTATCTAATTTCTCTCTGTCACATCTTCCCTGACTGTAAAATGAGAAAATTGGTTGTATGTATTTTGATGCTTAAATTAGCAAATACACATAAAAACATGCAAGTCTGCATCTAGTACAGATTAGAACTCAATGTCAACTATCATTATTTTTACTTATCCTAAAAAAAATGCACTTAGCCTTATTATCCTAACTGGGTAGGAGAGGAAATTAAAGCCCAAAGAAGTTATGAGCCTTGTCCAATGATAAACAATATAAGTGTTGAAACCAGAATTCAAAGGTGTGTCTATGCCTCATCCTGAAAACTATGCTTTTCTTAGCTATTTACTTTCAAGTTCTACCAAATGGCAATCAATACCTGTACACTATCAAAATGTTATCGTCAACCATAAAGCTGACAAAATGCGTATTTATAATGAAACACCCAATTCATTGTTTCTTAGCCACCTATCAATCATGAAGTTGTCTACTTGTAGACATACAGCCAACCTGCAAGTGATAGGTTTCATATCCCATCACCATCTCTCTAATGCTTTATTTTCCTTGGGCCTTCACGGCTAATTTGAAGAGAAGTCTGGAAATGCAGCTAGTTAAACCTGCTGAAGTCATCTAAGGTTTTTTTTTTTCCCTTTCCATAGAGACATGATTGTTATCCCAAGTACCCGACAATCAACACATTGTAACAACCATCCTGAGTAGTACTTCTAACAGCTACTGCATAATTGGTTGGGAGGTGTTAGTTCCCATTGGTACTGAAAAGCACTGACTATAAATTCTCTACTTAAAGTGTAAGGAATTAGAAGAAAAAAAGAAATGAGCATAATAGGTGAGAATGAAATAGGAACAACATTTTAAAGCAGGCAAATATTAATATAAAGTAAAAACTTTATATGATCCTTAGGAAAGTAGATTCCTAAGTATCATAAAAAAATAAACAAACAAACAAACAAAAAACCAGAATTCAGTTCAGAGGCCATTTATTGAGCATTTACTGTGTACCAGATGTGTGAGGGTCAGGTGATCATTGGTAAAACAATCTGTCTTAATGAAAACTAAGGCTCCTTTTACCTGTCCTTCTCCCACTGAACCTCTCTGAGGCCCTACAAGGATCCTTGCTTTTGCCTCAGGCTAGTCTCCTTTGGTCTCCCTGCTGATTCCAATTCTCCCCCAACAATGACCTATCATTCCCATGGCAAACTTAGAAAGCTAGACTCGGCTGTGTATTGGCAGAATGGGCACTGCTGGTAGAAGTGTGATCTGATGCGGCTGTTCTGAAAAGAATCTGGTATTACTTAGTTAAATAAAGTTTATATACGCATTTCAACCCATCAGTCCCTCTTTTGATCTGTGTGCCAAGAAGATTCTCACATAGGTCCATGAGGGGACAGTAGGCTGTTCACAGTAAAACTGGTCGAAGTAATGGAGAACTGAGGATGTCTGGGTTTATTTCAGAAGGCAAATGTGTAAGAAAAAGATGACGGAAGCACACTTTGCATACTGCAGCAGTGCCAGAGTTAGTGGACTTTATGTAAACAGGGCAATCAATCTAAATTTTACATTTAAATAAAGATGCTACGTTCTTAAAAGGGAAGAATCAAAATAGATAGCATCATACCATTTAAATAAATTGAAAATCAAATGCAAAAAACCCCCAGAAACTCACATTTAAAATAAACACATGTAAGTAAAGAAACATATCAGATACATTAGTTATCTGTGTGGTGGAGTGAGAAATGAGAGCAGGGAGAAACAGAAGAGATTAAATAAACAAGAGAGAACGTACGTAGAATGATAGCTTGATGGAGTGCAGCAGCTGAGAGAGGTGATTAACTCACCCTTCTGCATTGGAGCTTAATACAAATGAGTATAATCCCAAACGATATCACTCATCTTTCCCAAGGTGTTCCTGTAATTTTACACTGAAAAATTTTGTTCATGCCATTCTCTCTGTCTGGAATGCCACTTCATTATTTGAGTTGGATGTATCTGAACCATTCCTTAAGGTTCTATCCAAATGCCTGTCATTGGTGGCAGTTTTCTTGATCCTTCCTCCATTCTTCCAAAACAGAAGTAATGTTCCTCCGCTAAAATCCTACCAAAGCTTTTCGTGGCTCTCATACAGAATTTATCATTTTTAAATCATGTATTAATAATTACTATGTGTTTCTCATCTCTCCTGGTAGTTTATGATCTGGATTGATTTGAAATTATTTTTGTACTTAGCAAAAAGTTGGTAACCATTTATGGGCTAAATAACTACGTATAGATTCTGCAATTCACAAGTGGCCCTAGATGCCAGGTCATTGTCTGTCTTTAGTCCTTTCTTTAGAAATTCTTTGTTGCATTGGGATGAAATCAGTTTCAGCTCTCACATATAGCATTTTGAAACCAATTTTCATTTTCTAAATACAGATTATTTTTATATGTGAATGAGTTAAGTAATTCAATGGGGGGATTTCAATGCTGACACTGCAAAATTGCTTTAGAAAACATTTGTATCCAGCACTTCCCTCCTACAAGCTTAGTTCCCTACAGATTTTTCTCCTTAGGAAAAAGGTAACACTGTAAGTGATGAGCGAGTTCACAGGGTATGGCCTACCAATTACTGAT
Source organism: Pteropus vampyrus (assembly GCF_000151845.1). NCBI lineage: Eukaryota > Metazoa > Chordata > Mammalia > Chiroptera > Pteropodidae > Pteropus > Pteropus vampyrus. The sequence continues at coordinate 8,203,105 of NW_011888857.1, forward strand.
GTTTTGATGAAAAGCATTGGAGCAAAAGTTCATTTACATAATGAAGGAAGTTTCATCATCGGGTATATGCGAGTGAAAACTTCTACCAAAAATTGCAACTGCATGCACCTGGAATTGAAGGTACCAAAATGACATTTAAAGTCTGCATGAATTGACCTGGTCTCTGGAGGTTAGATGTCATCTCAGCTAGTGTTTTTCTTTTTTTTCCTAAATCAATAAATTCTCATACTTGGTTGATTTTGAGGATTGATGTTTCTTTTTTATTATTTTTTTCAAGCTGCTTCATTTTGGAGACTTCAATTCAGGTGTTATTTTCAGCGAGGCCAATGTAATTTCTACTGATGTCAGAAAGTAGAATTATGCTCTTAATATTTCATGCTTTTCAAGGTTCTGCATTGTAACATGACCTGTGATATTTCCCATGTAGTGTTAAATAATGGAGGAATTACTATTACTAGAATAATAGAAGGGATTCTACTCTATCATGAAGAAATTTCTCCACAATCACCAGTGTCATTTTAGTGGCTGAAGTGAACCCCAGAAATTGAATGAGTCATTTAAGTAAAAGTGAGAAAGAAATATACTTAGGTCTCTTGCCCCAGGGACCAAAACAGGATTTTCTTTCTATGTGCTTTATCTGGCAAATACAGAGTCAAAAGTTAGAAGAGAATGGTCTTGTTACCAGTTCACTAAAATCATTTCATAATCTGCTTGATCTCTCCCAGAAGGGATACCTGACTTTCCTAAATGTGATTAAGTTTCAATTCAGACCACCTCACTTTTATTACGATCACAGAGGCTTGAGGAATTCTGATTAGTTTCAAAAAGAAGGCAGAAGCAGAGAGGCTATCAGTCATCCTAGACATCTCTTCTCACTGTTAATCTTCTGACTTTCTCCCTCTTATCTTACTCGCTTTCCAATAGAGCTGCCTACATTTTCTCCTTCCACTTTTCTATTTCTTAGTGGTTTTTCAGCATACTTTTCTTGGGGAATTTTTCCATTCTAGCTGCTTCCAAATAAAATTATGAAGTGTATCTTAATTCTCTCCAATCTATTTAATTTTCCTTGTATTCCACATGGTATCCTCATCAGCTCTAAAACCCATATCATCTGGGCACAGCCACTATGGAAAACAGTACAAAGATTCCTCAAACAATTAAAATAGTGCTGCCATATCATCTAGCAATTCCACTTCTGGGTATTTATCCGAAAGAAAAAAGAAAAAAGAAAATACTAATTCGAAAACATATATGCACATCTATGTTCATTGCAGCATTACTAGTAATAGCCAAGATATAAAAGCAACCTAGATGTTCATTAATAAAGATGTGGTGTATGTATGAGTAGAGATATTAATATAGATATAGAGAATAGGAATATTATTCAGCAAAAAAAAAAAATTAAATCTGGTCATTTGCAACAACAACGTAGATGAGCCTATAGAATATTATGCTAAGTGAAAAAAATCAGACAAAGACAAATACTGTATGATCACACTTTTATATGGACTCTAAGAAAACAAAATAAATGAATAAACAAAACCAAACAGAAAAAGACACATAGATATAGAGAACAAGCTGATAGCTGCCAAAGGGGTGGGGACAGGAATTTAAAAAAACAAGAAATCACTAAAAAAATAATAATAAATAATGGGAAAAAATAAAGTAAAATTGGTGACCTAGTAGCCTATACACAAGAAATTGGAAATTCTTGTTCCTTCTTAGTAGGGAAATGTGTAGGACACATAGACTATTAATGTATCTCCAAACTAAGCTTGTAGAATATTTGAATATTCTAACAAACATAAGCATTACCTCTTGAAGATATCAATACTTAAATTTTAAAATCTAATGACTCTTGGAGACTATCTGGGTGATAATAGTGGGAATGGCATTATTAGGTTATGTAATTTTGGCTACATGTTAATTAGTCAATGTGTCTCCCCTCCCAAGATGCATAATAAATTAACAGAGGTACAAAATACTCTTCCTTTAAGATGATTTTGTGTTGGCAATTGCACAGACGTAATTCTGCTAATACACTTTTTAAGTAAGAACAGCTCTATCAATGAGAGTTCCAGAAGAAAAAATGTTTCTTTGCCTACAACAAGCACCTAAAACTCTGAGGAACAGACAAAATATATACACACACATCAATCTGGATATTATTTATGCTAATATTCTGGGAAATGGAGTAACACAAGGGGAAAAATATAGATCTTAGAAGCAGGTGGCCCTTGGTTTGAACTCCAGTTAAGTGCTTATTAGCACTTAACCTTGGGTGATTTTCTTACATCTTCTAGGCTTCAGTTTTCTTGATTGCAAACTGGGAATGAGAATAATGTTTAATTCTGTAGGATGAGTGTGAGGAGAATTAAAGGCACTAATTTATGTAAAGTGCTTGGAACAATCTTGACACAGGTGAGGTACTCAATAAGTGGTCGACATCTTTCCCATGTGTGTCTTTGCACATAGATGATTTCCATTCTAATGGTTATCACTATAACTCCCTCTGCATTGCTCTCCTGCCCCTAGGCTTCAGTGGGATTCTATTTTGTTGACTTTGCCACTGAAATCTGACAAGCTCTTCCAACACACAGACCTAAGGGGGCTCCCTACCATGGATGGTACTACTGGAACATCATGTAAAATGACCCAGTAATCCTCCCTACTTCTCACCACATTAACACAAGCAGTCCATGTTTAAAAGTTGAAGTCAATACTTCCTAGTCTGTTCTCAATGGTTCCTCCCATGTTATACCATTCGCCCCATAATCTTTTGATCCTAACCTCATTAATCCATTATAGCATATTGGGAGATTCTAATCCATCTACCTTACTAATATGTAAGTACATCTGAAGATTAGAGCAATTCTTACTTGTGTTTGTAAAGCCATCCATCTTCTGGTCACTAATTGTTTTGTGAATATAAGGCACACAACTGTATAAAAAAAGTACATTAAAAAAGAAAATGAATGTATTTCTAGAGCCACTGAGCTCTGCTCTTGTCTAAATAACTTACTCATCTGACACAAAATTTCTTTTAGCTTTACTATTTTCTATTCAGCATTGTTTGCAGTTTAACTCTTTTTTTTTTCTCATTGAACAAAATATATTCAGTTGTAATTATCCTTCCCAAATTTAATTTTGCTCTTTTGTGCTCAAAGCTATCAGAGCTTTTGACCCCCAGGTCTTTCTATATTATTTCTCAGTTCTCTCTAGTATTTGTTAACTTCCACTAAGGACCATCTGTAGATTTAATTAACTTGTTGAATCCTCCTTCTTCTAGATCATTAATGAAGTTGTTAAATAAGTCTGAGCCCAGGGCTCATCTCTACGGTATCTTGATGGTCCTTCAACTCCAATTATGTATTACATTTCCCTTTACCATTTCCTCATATTTATATTCCCTCGGTCATTTCCTAAGCCATTGAAAGGCTCACTTCCAAATCATTTGAAATTATATTTTAAATGAACTTTCATGTGAAATAGCTCTTGAATTTTTTTTTTAAACTTAGCTTACCTGTTTTTACTAGAGCAGCAATTTATAGTCCCAATTTCCCATAATATCCTGCAAATTTAAATAAATAATTCAGACACAACATCTTCAATAATGTTCTATTGGTCTTTGAAATTAAAGAGATACTCTACTTCCAAAGGGGAAATGTTTATATTTTTAGAAAGTTTCTTCTTATAATGTTTTTAGAAAGACCAATTGTCATGACATAGTTATAAAATAAAATTGTATTCCTACTCCCAAACATTGTATTCCTACTCCCAAACATTTTTCTTAAAGGGAAATATTTTTCATATAATCTAATTTCACTGTCAGTTATACTACTGTTATTGCATTTACATTTCCATGTTGGCCAGGGTTTCCTGTGACTTTTCACCTATGGGTCAGAAACAATTTTTGAACTGAGATGCTAGTTTCCAATTAAAGATGCTAGACTAAATACTCATATTTGCCTCTAGTTTCTCCATCAAACACTAATAAAATCATATTAAAGAAAATTATAAAGGTCGCAAACCTTCAAAGGTAAAGCACATTGGAAAGGAGACAAAAACAGCATAATTTTGGAAGCTTAAAAAGAGATGGAGGAGTGTCAACTCACTCAAAAGACATAAGAAAAAAAACTCATAGGCTACAATGAAGAAAGCCAAAAAGTGACTTGATTTATACCAAAGAATACAGGAATTAGTGGCATCAGCTCAAAAGAATGAACCTAAAATCATTTACATTAACATCTCACATAGGGATGTAAACTAAGTTTTCAATCAACTTTTTGATGTCTCACTCATTAAATCGAGCAGATAAACAAGGCTATTGGATGTTTGACAAAAGGCGAAGACAAAAACAAAGTAGCAGAAAAAATTAATTTAGATAAAACAAACTTTACAAATTAATAAGACAACTTAAAAAATTCTTGCTATTGTATATTCAAAAACATCAAAGAAGATACTATCTATAAGAACTGAAAACAAAAAGAAAATTCAAAAACAATAATAAAATTGGATAGCAGAAATGAATAACAAAATATTTGAAAGATAAAGTTGATAAAATATCTCTAAATCTCCCTAAAAAAGAATAAGTAATAAAATATAAAGATGAAAATGATGCAGAAGTAACCAAACAATTAAAAGATAAAGATCTGATGCCCAAATAACAGGAGTTCCAGAAATAACAAAAAAAGAAAATTTAGGTTAGTAAATCATCAAAGTGGTTTTTTCAAATCCCAGAAATGAAACCAGGAATTTTCAAATTGAAATGCTTTTCAATGAGCTCAGCACATTGGTTTAATAGTAGATCCTGACAGAGGTACATCAATCATCATCAAATATTATACCACTGAGGTTAAAAAATCAGGCCACAGTTTTCCAGAAAGAGAAAAGTAGGTGTCATAAAAATAATCGAGAACAGAATGGCACTGCATTTCTCAAAATTTATGCTGGAAAATATGACAATAGCATTATTCCCACAATACTCTGCTAATACACTTTATATATAAGAACAGCTCTGGCAATGAGAGTTCCAGAAGAATAGGATTCTATAATAATCCTATTTAGCTTATAATTCTATACCCATCCTAACCATCAACTAAATACAAAAGGAGTGTAAAAACATTTTCAGACATGCAACATTTGAACAATTTATCTTCTCTAAACTTTTTCTCAAGAAACTAATTGATTATCTGTTCTGTAAAAATGAGGTCGTAATCTAAAAAAGAGAAATAAACAGTATTTATGAAATAGGAGACTGAACAAAAGAAGATATTATGTTGAAAGAAGATCCAAAGAAATCCAGAAAAAGCAAGCTTTTGGGTAACAGAGGAGAAGTAGTGATAGTTAACTCTACTGCTCACTTATAAATATCATTTACATAGACATAATAAGGTAAAAGCTGAATATTGATCTAACTTAAATAGAAGACAAGGGAAATTGGAAGTGTTTATGTGTATAAATGTGTGTGTGCACGTACATGTGCATGCATGTGAAAAGTTAAAAAAGAACTAAATCTTTATCTTCCTTGGTGGTCAATAGATAATGCCTAAAATGGAGAAATCAAGAAATAATAGTATAAATTTATTATCATCATTATTAGAGACATAGGGAAGAACATGACTGACTCTGGAGAGGAGGAATAGTGTGAGACTAGAGCAAGAAATTCCTGTTTTTTTTCATAAATAGTCACGTAGAACTATTTAACCTTTTAAACTACATGCTCTTATAAAAGAACAAACAGCTCAACAGATACAAAGGCTGAAGACTTGACTAGATACTTCACAAAAAAATAAAATCAAAAAGACAATAAGCATATGAGATCAACTATATTCATCATCACAGAAGTGTAAATTAACCATAATATAATACCACAACAGTGGTATTGTTAGAATGAAAAAAAGACAGACAGTAAAGTACAGATAAAGTTATGGTGCAATTGGGATAATTATTTATTGCTACTTAGAATATAAATAGGTACAACCACTTTGGGAAACTTTGGCAGATTCTATTAAAACTGAACCTATGCGTAACCAGCAAATCCATTCCTAGATATATAGATACATAGAAATATTTATATATGGTCACCCAAAGATATGCACGAGAATATTTACTGTAGCAAAACAACCAAAATTGTAAAAAAACACAAATGTCCAACAATACATTTTGGCATATTCATGAAATGGAACACTATTCCATAATGAGAATTTTAAAAACTACAAATATAAGCAACAGCATGGATATATCTCACAGATCTAATGTTGAACAAAAGAAGTCAGACACAAATGAGGTCATATACTTTGATTCCATTTGTATGATGTTAAAAAACAGGTAAAATTGATCTATATAGTAGTAGAAGTCAGGACAGAGATTCCTCTTCATGGACTTTTGGAGAGTGGGCGTTGGGGATGCAGATCATGTTCTATTCTTTACTCTTGGTTCTGGTTTCAAAGATGTTTTTAGTTTCTAAAAATTCACTGAGTTGTATAATTATGTTTTGTATGCTTCTCTATCTTCCTGTTACATTTCAATAAAAATGTATTAACTTTTTTGAGTTTTCCAGATCTCCTGCTTTTCATGCTTAGGGTTATTTCAAGTCTTGAGATTGTCCTTAGATAAAAAGGAACAGGATGAGACATCAAAGGTTCTACTAGATAATGCCCCTGCTAAATATTTCAGAACTAAAAAGAAAAAGGGACAGTGATTTAACTATATAATTAAAGAAATTGTTTTTCAGGAATACCTTAAAAAATGAAGATAGCTAAGAACTTATTAGAAGAGAAACTGCCTATTTTGCTGCAGAAGCAAATTCCAGTCTCAAACTTACATATTTAAGCCTCGGTTTCCTCGCCTATAAAATGAGCATAATAATAGTATCTATCCTATAAATCAGAGGTCCCAACTCCCAGGTCGCAGACTGGTACTGGTCCTTGGCCTGTTAGGAACCAGGCCACACAGCAGGAGGTAAATGGCAAGCAAGTGAAGCTTCATCTGTATTTGCAGCTGCTCCCCAGCACTAGCATCACCACCTTAGCTCCACCTAAAGTGGCATTAGATTCTCATAGAAAGGCTGGGGACCCCAGCTATAAATCATTTATATACTTTCTATAGTGACTGGCACATTGCCACCTCCAGCTACAGGTATGTTAATAGACTGAGGAATAAGAAAATGTTTTCTCTCAGATTCACAGTACTTGGAAGCTAATAAATACTAAAATATAAGCCAGATGGTTCACTTCATGAAAACATATTTCCTTGACATTAAAATAAGTTTTCTTTGAGGAAAATAATTACGTTAAATCAGGGGGGAGATCTGCAGGTATATATGAAACAGATTTTGGATCTCTCCAGAAAGTTCTAAATTGTTTGTACGATACTTACCTGCAAAATCTGTTCAGAGATCTTTCCTTCTGATTTATAAATTTCACTTCTCTGATGATGTGTTATGTCATGCCCTAATATATGTGGGATGTTTTTTTAAGATAATCCTTAATCATTAATCCTTGTTAGAGTAGCATCATCTCTGAAAGGTTTGTATTGCTTTTATTGCACTTCAAATTCAAAACTTGAGTGGTGGAACTGAAGGACGCATATTAGAATAGCAGCTTAGTGTTTGCTAATTCTATGAACTTGGAGAAGTCTTTTTAACCTATATATGTTTGTCTGAAAGATGGAAATTAATCTTAGTTCACAATGCATTCTTGAGATGCTTTAAAAAGAAAATACCTTTAAAAGAGTCTGTGATTAGTGGCCAAGACATGGAAGCAACCTAAGAGTCTTTCAATGAATGACTGGATACAGACTATGTGGTACATATATACAATGGAATATTACTCAGCCATAAGAAAAGATGAAATATTTGCCATTTGCAACAACATGGATGTATCATGAGAGTATCATGCTAAGCAAAATAAGTCAGATGGAAAAGGATAAGAACCATATGATTTCACTCGTGTGGGATACAAAACAGAAAGCAACAAATGAACAAATAAAAACAAATAAATACCCACAGACAACAGAACGGTGATTACCA
>NW_011888857.1:8211186-8211500 GCF_000151845.1 Pteropus vampyrus
TTTAAAAAGAAAATACCTTTAAAAGAGTCTGTGATTAGTGGCCAAGACATGGAAGCAACCTAAGAGTCTTTCAATGAATGACTGGATACAGACTACGTGGTACATAAATACAATGGAATATTACTCAGCCATAAGAAAAGATGAAATATTTGCCATTTGCTACAACATGGATGTATCATGAGAGTATCATGCTAAGCAAAATAAGTCAGATGGAAAAGGATATGATTTCACTCGTGTGGGATACAAAACAGAAAGCAACAAATGAACAAATAAAAACAAATAAATACCCACAGACAACAGAACGGTGATTACCA
>NW_011888857.1:8211550-8222731 GCF_000151845.1 Pteropus vampyrus
AGAGTATCATGCTAAGCAAAATAAGTCAGATGGAAAAGGATAAGAACCATATGATTTCACTCGTGTGGGATACAAAACAGAAAGCAACAAATGAACAAATAAAAACAAATAAATACCCACAGACAACAGAACGGTGATTACCAGAGGAAAAGGAGAACAAGGAGAGGATGAAAAATGTAAAGGGGATCAAATATCTTGCTAAGGGAAGGAGACTTGACTTTGGGTGGTGAGCACATAATGCAATTTACAGATGTATTATAGAATGTACACTTGAAACTTATTAACAAATAATGTCAACCCATTGAATTTAATAAAATTAAAAAAATGGAAAAAAAGAGTCTGTGATTATAAAGAGTTAAATAAATATTAGCTACAATTCATAACATTGTCCTCAATTACAAAAGCCATAGATGACAGTCTCTACACTGTGATTCTTTACAATCTAGTAATTTATTATCACTAATAATTTACTAATTAGACTTTTTCTAGTCCTTACAACAAGAGTGAGAGATACTAGCAGATTGAGAAGTTATATAACTTAGTCAATGCCACCTGGTGAGTGGCTGATGTTGTCCAGCTTGAAAAGTTATACCGTGTCCCATTGTCCTGATGTAAGAATGCCCTATAGGTAAAACGGGCATCCTTCTGGCACTTTCAAAATTAAATATCTGTGTTAATAACTTGGGGCCAAGAGAAATGAACATTGCTGTAGAAAAGAGGTTGAGGGTAGCATGACATAATAATAAAAAAAAAATTTTAAGCATAAAAATTTAAACTACCAGTGAAGAATTCATACCCCAGCTGTCCCTCTTACTAGCTTTACAAACTTGAGCAGTTTCTTTCATCTTTTAGCCTGAGTTTCCTCATCTGTAAGAGTAGGTGATATATCCCTCATGGAGCTGTTAAGAGATTTAAAGAGAGATGATATAGTGCCTGGAAACATGCGCTGAAGACCGTAATGATCTGTATGACATGAAATATCACTATTACACCAGTCTTATTTTAAAGAAGAAAGTATTAACTAATGTATGATGAGGAAAATTAGTCTCTCAAAACATCAATGTGAGATAGATGACATACAGAGGAATAATAGTGACACACTTAGAATTCCAAGGTCAACTGAGAAAAACAACACAGAAAAGATGAGCTCTGAATATTGTCAAAGCCTTTTTAAACAGCCTTGCCTTTTTTGAGAAGGGAAGCAAAGGACAGTATTTTGAAGCCTGAGCTTTGAGGCACAGAGTATTGTTCAAATCACAACTCTGACCCTATAATCTTGGACATACTATTTTTCAGTTCTTAATCTCAATTTTTTTAAAAAATGAGGATAATCATTAATTAATTAATTCATTCAATAAATATTTATTGAGTGCATACTAAGTGCCTAGCACTATTCTGGAAGCTGGAGCTTTAGCAGCAATGATGGACAAAATCTCTGCCATGACAGTAGTCAACCTTTCTAAGAGGCTAGGGAGAGAAGAAGCAAGCCAGATGTTATAAAAATCAGTGTCTTAAATGATGATAAGTGCGATGAGCAAAATTAGCAGAGAACTGAGGTACTATTGTTTGGGGCAAGATTTAGAGTTGCATTTAAGAGTGGTAGGAAAGGCTCACTGAGAAGAACATTTGAGTGGAAACCTGAAGGAGGTAAAGAAATGAGTCATGAAGATATATAGAGGAAGAACATTCCAGAAAGAGAAAGCACCAGGTACAAAGGCCCTGAGGTATACTTATAGGCTTGAAAAATGGCCACGTGGTATATAGAAATTATATGATGAAATTCGACACATTATATGACATTGAATGATGCAGTTTAAATAACATATGTCAAATACTGAGCACAAGGTCCAGCACAAATGAAGTTCTAGCTTAAGCATTATAAATTTCTATGTAATTTAAATAGTTCTTTCACTACTCTGACTAAAAAAATCAGAGATTGGAGAAGTAATGATTCTGTAAGAGACAGTGGGAAAAATATGTAGAAAAATGTAAACATCTTCAAAATGCTAATGTATGGAGTTTATGGGCAATGCACAGTAACTGTGGTATTTCCACATCTCTGGAGACCAAGCATCTGAAAACATTCAAGCTTGCCATTGAGAGCTTGATATCATTTTACTAAAAGAGACTGCCATAATAATTTGCTGACAGTGAATTAAAAAGTGCTTAAAAGAGGAGTTCACAGTTCTTTAACAATTCCAAACAAGTAATCTGCTTGGCAATTTAAGAACCACAAAAGTACCAAAATTAGGTAGGCTTATCTGGGTCAGGTATGGGCTAGGAAAGGCCAAGGCTTGTCTACAACAGGAGGGGAAGACTTGCTTATCCCCCTGAAATGAACTGTCTAGTTTATACATATCAAAGTTTTCTTCATAGATGCTAATACTTCTGTTATTCAGAAACATGTTATGCAAACCCCATATGATGTCACTTAATATGTCTTATCATTAACACCTTGGGGTGGGAAGAACAGGACCAGAAAGAAAGGAATGGAGAAAAAAAATAGCTAGAACGTATACCATTTTGATTTCAAGACATTGTGTTAATAAATGGTACACTGAGACAATACTCTGTAGCAGTCTTTGGGGGTAATGGAAGTTAAACATAGGTGTTGACTCTGCTACAGGGATTGATGGAAGAAAGAAAGAGGATGAAAAACAGGTCCACAATGATTAAATATGATACATTTTATGAAAGGGAAAACCAGGTTGATATGGAACACAGGGAAAGGGATTTAACCTTGACTATGGAGTCTGCAATATATTTCTGAAGAAAAGCTTAAGATCTAAGTGAGAGAACAATGGATGATGGGCACCAGATTTGGTAGTGGGGAAGAGGGAGAGAGAAGAAGAGAGAGGGAGAGAGAGGGAGAGAGAGGGAGGGAGAGGGAGGGAGAGGGAGGGAGAGGGAGGAAAGAGAGAGAGGAAGAGAGAGAGAGAGAGAGAGAGAGACACTAAAAAGTTCCAGATAGAGCAAATATCCTAGGCAGAGGCCTGAAGTAGGAAGAGTGATGCTTTGAGAAAATCTGATGAAAGGAGCATTGATTATAACTGAATGGGGAAGAGGCTCAGAGTCATCAATAACTACTAAAAGGAATTTGGAGTTTATTCCAAAGGCAATAGAAAACATTTAAGGTTTTTCAGCAGGGAAATAATTTGATAGTATTCATATTTGGGGGATTATATTGGTCATAATGCAAGATGAACATTTTTTGTGTGTGAGGAACAGGACTTGGAGTCTGGAGTTTTGCCTTATGTTATCATTCTAGGCAGTGGTTTAGACTAGGCAGTAGGATGGAGAAAACAGACAGACTGTAATGATCAATTAAATGGGAAAGTGAGAGAGAAGGAAACACCAAGGATAATTCTGACTACATATGATCTAAAAATATCAGGGTTGAAGGTATGTGATTGACAGTAATAATTTTCTCATTCTTCTCAAGACATATCATGATGACAGTACTGTGGCTTTGGGGACTAACATGAAAACTAAGAGGATTTTATTAAATTATCTTTTTATTCAACAAATGTTTTGGGTAAACTGCCCTAGGCCCTGGAAATACAGTGACAATGAGACAAAAAACCTTGCCCTCGTGGAGTTTATATCCTGGCTAGGCAGTCGGACTACACATAGAAAAAAAACATTATTTTGTCAGGGAATGATAAAGACAATAAAAAAGTGTCAAGGAGGAGGAGCTGGGTTATTTTAGTTAATGGTGAGGGTCTCTCTAAGGAGATAACCCTTGAGCAGAAAACAAAACGACATAAGGGAATTGATTGTGAAAATTCCAAGCATACCCAACAGTAAGGAAAATATGACTAGCATGTTGCAGAAAAATCATGGAGACCATTATAACTGGAAGAGAAGATATACAAGTGAGGGGGCGCACATCGAATGGTGAGGGCAGAGACATAATAACGAAGGGGACCCAGACTCCTATAGGCCATTGTAACAACTTTGACTTTGACTGAGTGAAAATAGGGAGCCATAGAAAATTTGAAGTAAAAGACTGACTGGGTCTGACTTTTTAAAAGATGCCTCTTTGACTACTACATTGAAAAGACACTATAGTTGTACAACAGAGGAAGGGAGATGAGTTAGACGGCTTTTACATTAATCTAGATTACAGATGAGGATGGCATGTGCAAGGGTGGTAGTGGGGGAAACCATATGAAGTGTAGATTCTAGATATATTTTGAAGGCAAAGCAAAGACTTGGACGTGTGTTACAAAACAAAGAAGTCAAGGATGACTTTAATATCTCAATACAGAAACTGCGAAAGGACAGATTTTGCCCTCAACTGGAATACAGAAGACCATGGAGGAACAATTTGAGAGGAAGATGATCAGTATTCCAGATTATTGGAGACCCTCAATTTTCTATTATTTTAAATTGATATATTTGTGATCGATAGATATGTGTATATGTGTGTCATAGGCAGAGAGAAAATTACAAACAAAAGCTCAGAAATTTGCAAAAATAAGGTACATTTCTATGATCAGAAGTAGTTTAGAATGGGTTGGAATTTCAGATGCATGTGAAGGAGAAGGAGGAGATAAAGCTGCAAAGATAGACAGAGACCAATCACAGAGGTCTTTACATATCACGCCATGAGATTTGGACTTTACCTTGCAAGCACCAAAGAGGTACTGAAAGATTTTCTTAGTAAAATATTCTTTAATAGAATAATCTTCCAGAATTTCCTCTCATGGACTCAATCTACTAAGCTAAAATTGCTGCCACCCACAGATAACTTTGAGAGCTCTTTAAACTGGGGAATGCTTTAAAACCACATTAGCCCACCAAGCCAGAAACTGTTTATCTTATCAACCACTACCAATATGAATGAAAAGATCCTGATGTTTGATTCATCATATTTTGGACCCAAGTGAACATTTTCAGGCAACTGCCTTTTCTAATCAGTGAATCCTATTAGGGGAGAATGACGCGAATCGCCAGAGTTATACTCCTTCTCCTTCAGTCTATGGGCTTCAATTAGCCTTTTTCCACATGATTTGCAGTGCAGTACATGTTCTTGGATACAAAGAATTCTTGGATATTAGTTACTAGGGAAAGTTTGTAATTTCTAGGCCCCAGTTAGTCATATTTTCACAGAAATCTGGATTTCCTTTCTGTTTAGCCATCGTGCTTCAAGTGACAGTGGTGTCTGTATTCCCCAGGGCATAAAATTAAAAATGACTGTATGAACCAAACTCCTGACTTTCACAGTTCAATGGTATGAGCTTGCCTAGTGGGGAGCAAGAACTGCTTGCCATTTAAATAGTCAGGAATTATTTTCTGCATTGCTAACTAGACAAGGTAATCCCTCATAGCTCTCATTTGTTTGATGGGGAACGCCAATTTACTAAAAAAGGTTAGTTCCCTTCACTTTGCCTTCTGGAAAGTCATGCCGACAAAATTACTGGAAATACACAAAATTTCTATACTATTCTTATTGATGGCTTTCTTATTAATGGTATTACTTTCCTCCATTCTCAATATGATATACTTTCACTTAGATGTCTTTTAAATAAGATTTGAATTGGAGTTATTAAAACTAGTGAACTACAAAACGAAAAGACTGGACCATGTGAATTTTAAGGTCCTTGCCTATACTCATTCATTTATCAAACATTTATTGAACTCAAATGTAATAGGATATTAAAACTGGATTTTTCCCATCAGAGTTTCGGTAGATGACAACATGTTAAAAACTCCCACATTCCACAGCTGGGTGCTAGACTACCTTTACAACACTTTCAAACATCAGTTGTGCTTACTTTACCGTTAACCACCTGCTAGCTCTGTAAACAAGGGCCTAGAAATTCAGCAAAGGATGTTTGATGAGGTCAAAAATGAGAACTATATTAGAGAAAGCTCTTTGGCATGCTGCCAGATCCCTGTCACCTTTTACGGGGAAAGAAAGGGAAGAACTTCCTCTGTAAATTCATCTGAAAATAACAGACTTCAGACACACTTAGAAATGTCCCCTGGATGACAAGGGACATAGCAACTGGTATTTGACTTATGCCTTAGAAGTCCAAAGGTCAATGCCTAGGTCTGGGGTTCCTTTACTCACGTAACAGAGGAGAAAAATAAAAACACATTAAAAGAGGGCTGTACTTAGAGTGATTGAGTGAGAAAGTATCTGTTTATAGGGATTCTACAAAAGAGAGAGTCAGGGAGGTACCCTAATCATATGGAAATCTTGCAGGGCATAGGAGCTATGAAAGAGAAATGGACCTTCACAAGTTCAGAGCTACAGAAGGATGAAAGGATAAAAAGGAAATTAATTTGGAAGGTCCTAGCGATCGAAAACCCTCACCAAAGCACGTCATAAAGGAAGAATCAGCAACTACACATCTCCCATCCAGAAGGTTTCAATGCTAGACGACCACTGTACCAGTTATATGATTCCTTTTTTTCTTCCCATAAAATTCTCTCACCCTGGGTAAGATTCATGACACCTGTGAATTTTAAAATATGAAACTGAAAAGGAATAAGGAAAACTGTCCACATCTTCTGCTCATTGTAGAATTCTCAGATTGTGGCAAGGCTGATGAGTGGAAAGGTAAAAAGGCTTTGTTTAGCTTTAATACAATATTGAATTAATTACATAAATGTAACTTTTTTGGGGATCCTAAAAAGTCCTCATTTGCACAAAGACCTGATAGGTCATAGTGAGATCAACATCCTTCCCGTGCTCTTTTCTGTACACGCAGTGTAGGTATAAAAACTGGAATAATGAGCATGTCATTTTTACTTTATCGGGGCCAGTGCTTATAGAGTGCTCACCAGATACCAGGACATTTTTTTTAAATTCTCTAATGGAAAGTACTGTTTTCATTCTCAATTTTTAACTCAAGAAACTGAGGCACAAAAATTTTAAGTAACTTCCCAAGATCTTAAAGCCGGTCCTCAAAATTGGAAGTCTGCTTCCAGAATTCATGTTCCTTACCAAACACTGTATCTCCCGCTTCACTAAGTAGTCTTCTTGCATAGGTTTTAAAGGTTCCATAGAATGGTTACACATAATTCATTTCATTAATTCTCTATTGTTCTAAATAGAGGTTGCTTCTGATATATTATTATTTAAAATGCCATCTTTTAAAGAGTCTAAGTGTATCATCAAACCTCATTTACGTGCCCATCTCTGATTACTCTTTCAGGGTAAAGTCCTAGGAATGCTTGGGTGCGTATGGACAACTTTTAAGTTTTTCTTGGATGATTAATCCCATTTTACATAGAAAATCTGATTCTGCCCCACGTCATATAGCTCGTAAATAGTAGATTCCAGGAATATATGCCAGGTTCCCTGATGCTAAATTAAGAATAGAATGTTTGTGTTTCTTAAATGAATTTGAGGAATTAATGAAGGGCTAAGGAAATATTTGCAGAAGGACAAGTGTGGTAGCCTTTTCAATGAGGCCTCAGATAAGCCTATGTACTAAGCTGCCTATGCTATCAGTAATACAGTGAGAACTTGGGGTTAAATCTTTAATTTCAACTCCAAGAATTGGGAAATAAAGAAGAGCCAAAAAAAAAAAAAAAAAATCCTTCCCAAGAACCACACGTAAGTTATTAATGTCAGTATTTTAGGTTCTGAATTAACTCTTTTCCCTGAGCAAACTGAGCAAAAACACTGCTGCATAAATTAATATGTATTAGCTTGATACAAAATTATATAACATGTTTATGGGAACAGAGAGAATATGAATTAGCAAAGATGACGCGAATATAAACAGTTTACATCTGAATGGTATTGTGAGAGGCTGTGAGGGCTGGTAGTAAAAATACAGAGATTTCAGTAGTGAAAGATGGATATACTGCATGGCTCCACCATTTACCTACTGACTGTCCACAGAAAAGTAGAATATTATTTCCGAGTCTCAATTTTATTACCCAGTAAACTGAGGATAGAATTGACAATATATGATTTCTAGAAACCTACTGCGTGCCAGGCACTCTACCAAGTGATTTAAATAGACTATTTCATTTAATCTCACTGAGATAGGTAATGTCGATATTCTAGTAGAAAACTGAAGTTAGAAACATTACATATATCCGATCCAAAATCACAGATTCTGGCAAATAGTGAACCCCAACTTAAATTGAGCTAGTATAGCTTCAGAGACTATGTTCTTAATCCCTACTTTTTTATCCCTTCCTGCCTTAGGCACATGAAAGACGTAGAAAGGAAGATATAAAACAATGTACATAATCAAGTAGGAAATTATGGCTCATGACTCACAGAACATAATTTATTTGACCTCCCATATAATCTGTTAGGTTTAAGTTGCCTTGTACACAGGTGATGTGATCAAGAGGCAACAGATATTGGAAGGTATATGAAATTTATACGTGGGTTAGAACCCCAGTCATACATGGGTTAGAACCCCAACTTCACTATTGTTTGGCTGGGTAACAATTATACACGTCCTTATATGTACTCAACAAGGTGAAACTAGCTGCCTCATGAGAAATAACAAACGCAAAAGTTTAGAACTCATAATAGCTAGATACTAAGATAATACAGGTTTCAGTGCAAAGAGGCTAATTAATTCACGGTGGCACATCTAATATCAGATCAGACTAGTACTCTTTTCACTCTTCCAGGCTGCATCTTTAATTTATCCAAAATCCTTGTTTCTGAACAAAGGAATCATTCCCTACAGTTATACTGAAATGACTTGAAAACTTGCTCTGTATCAAGATGAGAATAAAAAATGGCTTGAGATAGTTTTCCATATATCTGAAACCTGGCAAAATGGTGATCCTGGCAGTGTCAAGTTTAGGGTTTTGAAATAGCTCCAAGTTGCTCTGAGAGTTAAGTGGCAACTCCACAGGGAAATGCATTGGGTCTTTAGCACACTTTCTCCATCACAGCCGAAAGAAGAAAGTTGTGTGGATGGAACTGAGGAGAGGAAGGGGATCCTGAACAAGGTACGCTAGGTTTGGCAACTGAACTCAAGGTTCAGCTGCTCTAAAGATGGATGTTCTTGTGTTAGTGAATTTGGGCTCCTCTCATGCTCTACTGCAGTGTGTCTCCACTGCCATTCTCTATTTCTGCAAAGATCCAGTGAAGATAATAGCTCCTCAAATTCATACTCACCAACTTTAATAAAACATAAAGAGAGCACCCGTGTTCATTCTTTTTTGGTGGGTTCAACTGGATGGGCAATGCAGAGAAATCTCAAATCCTCTTATTTCCCTTTTTAAATGATGCCACAAAAGTACTGCTTACTCTTTTCTGGGTATCCATTAGCTGCTTAACAACAGCAGCAAGGTTAATAATAGAATCTGCCATTTATATGTGCCAGACAACCAGAGAAAGCTCATGTTGAGAAAAGTTATATAAATCTCCAAACTGCTAAGAAGTTGAAGAGGCACATTTGCAACTCATCCTCTTCCCAGATGCTTTCCCCACAGTCCTGTGATAGCTGGAGAGAAAACAAAAAATATCCTCTTCTCCATGAACAGAATGGAGTTATTATCCATGTTCTTAAAGGCTCTTAAAATTTTTCCCTGAAACAGGGACAGGCTGAGCAACTACAAATAGATGAATGCCAGCGGAGCTCTCTTGAAATTCGGGCAAGATTTAAAATTTGGAAGAATATAGACATCTTTGTTTCTGACCATCTTTTTTTACCTGGTGGATGAATAATATACTCAGGGCAAACTATTACCCTCTGTCTACATATTTGCAAGTCCCTGAGGCACAGTGAAAAGGATAGAATAAATTATCCTGCAAAAAGTCATTTCCCTTTAGGAAAGGTTAAAAGATTCCCAGTAACTTGGAAAAATGAAGTTCTTTTCATGACATTCATGTTCTCTTTAAGCTTAAAAAAATCATTTCTTATTACAAACATGACTTATATTGTAGAAAATTAGAAAATTCAGATAACCAAAACATAAAAAATAATTACTAGAAATTATATCGTGAATGGATAATGTTGTTAAACTTGTGGTTATTTATTGATTTCCCTGAATATTCTTGATCAGATACTTAACATTCTTTGGAAGGGCTGTGAGAGGTTCAATGGTTATGTGTGTCTCTTGAATAATATGTAGAATAAGTGAACCCATTTCTGAAACAACTATGGAAAAAAGTCAAGGTTTATTATTTTTATAACATCAGCATGTTTTTTAAATTATTTTACATTGCACTATGGTCTAGTCTACAGCTTGACTAATCTTGTCCAACTCACTGTCTGATTCACAAGGCACTGGTTATGGGTACCTGATGTCTAAATAATTGCATTTATACAATTTATAATTTGTGTAATATACAAGTAGGAAAATTCAATAAAATTAGCCATCTTGTCTATATCATCACAAATAACCATCCTGACACATATTTTAAGACTTTTAAAAATGGTACTTCTAGACCTGACATTGTCGACAGGGTGATTCTGCCTCCCAGGGAATATCTGGCAATGTCAGGAGACATTTTTGATGGTCATGACTCAGGGTGGCAATGCTACTATTAGTGGGTAGAGTCCAGTGATGCTGCTAAGCATCCCACAATGTACAGGACAGCTCTCTGCAACAAAGAATTATCCATTCCCAAAAGTCAAAAGTGCCACGGTTAAGAAACCCCCAACTGGAATAGTTTAATACATTATATTTCATCTCTATTTATTGTTGCTTGCAAATATGCTTAATGCCAAGTAGAAAAGTTAGTCTTAATCACTTCTCAGAGGAGGATGTTCTGCTGCATTACGGTAGGTAAGATGTTTCTGGATTTAGTGAAGCTCTTTGGTTTTACATTTGAAAAGTCTCTAGGAGGATTTCTTGTTATTTCGTCTCGACTTGTAGTTGGCTACATTACGTCAGTGTGGCACGATATGCTTCTAATTCTCCTAGGTTAAGAAGAGAGCTTTCACCAGTAGCCCTCTTCTATCCTAAGTAGCAAAAACTATACTTCATATTGATTCCTTACTTATCTTTCTCTTTATACATCTCGATGTTAAATGTGAAACCAAATCAAAACCAAGGGCACAGAGAAAGGACAAAGGGTCAGAGGAGAACCAACATAATATGTCCAGAAACCAAAAGAAGTAAAATGTTTGCTTATCTTGAGTGGGGTTGTGAAAAGTTTAACTTTACTAAAATCTCATCAATGTAAAACAAATGCATAGCTGTTCATCTTTATTTTACACATACCAAAAACACGAGGGA
>NW_011888857.1:8224785-8244593 GCF_000151845.1 Pteropus vampyrus
AAATGCACTGCAATAAGGGCTGTGTGCTAAGTTACCATTAAGATTCTTTACTTTCGGCAAAAATTCTCAAGCTCCATGTGGTAATTCTCTCATTCTGCTCACAGGCAGTTCTTGGCTCTTTTACATGTCTTTTTTTAAGAACAAACCAATTAATTATTATTTAATAAATGTAATTTGATTCACTGACAATGTCTTAAAATATGGAAAATAATGGTGCACATATTACTTGATTTCCTTGTTGAATAATTTATATAGTTAAATTCTGATGTTTTTGAAAGGATCAGGACACCTTATAAGTATACAGCAGTACAATGTAATATGTTAGACAAGTAGGGGTATAATAGACTTATTTAAAAAATTATTATTTAAATTTTTAAATCATTTCTTCAATTAAAAAATAAATTAATTTAAAAATTTTTAAAATTATTATCTAAATTCAGAAAACTTTAAACATAAAGGAAAGGAAATGAGAGCTTTGCTCAGATCTCTGGCATTGGATAAAAAATTTCTCTCTTTCATAGATAATAAGGATAATGATTACAGCATCATATTTCCATATTTTTATGCTGTACTATGAGGTGTCAAGTGTGATATTCCAGATTCGGAAAAACACAGTAAAGTGATTTTAGCCCAATAAAACTCATGAGCAAATATACAGAAATATTCAATTTTATGTGGTTTAGACCTTTTGCTATCATTGATATCACTGGCATATAGACATTGAATGTAATTTTTAGTTACATACACATAGGACTTCTTCAATTAATAATAGAGCTGATTTCACCAAATAATGCCAATGGTAAATACTACATTTACTGCAAATAGAAAGGTGCACCTAATGGAATCTTACAAATATTAATTGGCTTATATCAGGTCTATGAATGCTAATGTTCCTAATAAACCAATATTAGAATAGAATCCCAAGTACACCAATAAACCCGCTGCTGAAGTTAATGTGCTTTTATACAAGGATCCCGTGGTTCTAATTTAGATTCTGTTGACACAGCAGATTATTATAACTCTAACAGTCATGTGTGATGCTACCCCCAATAGATAATAATTGAGGCAGGTCAGTTTGTCAGGCTTTATCTCTAATTAACACTCAAAATGCGCACTTCAAACTATAGCAGAGAAAGATTCAACCTTGCTAATTTGGAGATGTTGAAGGGAGCAAATGAAGCTCTATTTTCAGAGGGAGGACACCTATTAGGCAGCAATCAAAAGGTGACAATTTGGGGAGTCTCATCCAACACTGAAACATAATGTCTCAAATCAACCCAAAGTACTATTCTCCTACAGAAAGAGTCTCCATTCTCTTTGAAATTCTCTCTTTCTCTCCCTCCACCAAAAAGGGGTAGGTTACCTTTCTCGCAGTGGCTTCCTGTGAATCCAGAAGGGCAGACGCATTTGTTAGGTGCCACACATGTTCCACCATATCTGCAGCCCTCTTCGCAGAATGCTGTTGCAAAAGAATGAGGGATTTCTCTTAGATAAAACTGCAATAAGAAAACTCATGGCAAAAAGCATGAGCATGAAAATGATTCTTCGTTGCATAAAGAATACATATCTGTTTTGACATATTTAAAAATTTTGGTATGAAAATAAATGGAATAACACCTGCTTTACCAGTTTATATGAAACCAATTGAAATAATTTAAAATATTTAGCACATGGCTGGCATGTACTAAAAGGTAACTAGTATGAATAGCTATTACTGTTGCTATTATTATTGTTGTTATTGTTGTTGATATATTTGAAATAAAACAGGATACATTGAATAACTAGAAAGGCTAGGATTGGGATAAAGTAAAACTATTTTAAATACTATTTTGTAACTATTTTTCTCTAAATATCTTTTGTTACAATAAAGAATTTTTAACACTAAAAAGATTTGGGTATATATAATTTTGGATAACATAATAAATGTAAATAACCACTTATTTTTGAATACTTAAGATGTTTCCAATATTTCTGTAATAAAAACAATGCCTTGTCCACATAGCTAGAATTTTAGCACACCCTAAATTATTCCTTGAAGAAAAATGCCTCAATGTTTCAGGGATCCTGGGGTTTAAGTCTTTTCATAAGCATTGCAAACTTATCACGACTCCATCTCAGTGCTACCCTGCTAGGCTTCCCGTAACGGATTAGCTTCCCTCATTACAAACTCAAATAGCATAACACTGCTTCATGCACCTTTCCTTTGCAGTATTAAATATAATTGTTTAATAATCTTTTCTTGTTCCATCTATTGGACTGTAAGGCTCATAAGGACAGGTGCCATGCTTCTTTTTGTCCTCCATTGTACCACAGCCTTAGTATCTGAGTGCATAGTAGATGCTTAAAATATATTTTCTGATATATTCTTATATTATATCAACTTATATTCTTCAGGTCCTTCTGTTAGAAAAACTCTTCCTCTAACAATTCGGCAACACTTTCATCCAGAATAATTTATTATCAAACCTTGGGAATAACCAATAATTTGGTGTACTAACACTGTGAAATTTCTCATTAATGAAGAAGATTGTAACTTGTTAACCCGGAGTTCCTTTTATTCACATGAGAACTAAGTGAGAATTTTTTTCTTATTTATAGTTAGAAAATGTCACCCTGGAAAAATGTCATGGTTCTATTTTGCCATCATTACATAAATAATATGGGTCGAACTTTAAAAGGCCACATAACATCTTTAGATAGTTAAATGCTGGTTCAACTACATAGAAATTCTCACAATATTGTCATTTTCCACATCATTTAATATCCATTGTATGATTTAACATTTTGTAGCTTAGCAATTAATTGTGAATTCCTCTGCTCTTGCTAGAGGACAGACAGTGTGTACCTTGGTATTCGAATGCCATTTTCTCTTTCTAGCATTGTAGTACCATGAGCCTATGCAAAAACAAAAATATTTAGACAATATCTGCCTTTGTACACTCATCACGAAAACCAAAATATAAATAAATATGTGTATACAAAATTTCTTGTCTCAAAAATCACACCTTGTGGGCTCTGGTGACTGATATTTCAAGTAAGATGTTTAAGGTGTAGCTCCACATCAAAGCTAATAAAAGAACGGTTAAAGTGTTTTTGCAAACTAAAAATAACAGATGGAAAGCTGATAAGGAAAGTTTCGAGTGGCACCTAAGGATGGCAGGGGCTGGAAGCACCTAGATTTGGTGACCTTAGTAGTCAAAAACTTGAAATCACAGTTCCTTTGCAAACTCAGGAAAATTCAGGCATCATGAGTATGTTGCTTCCTTGTCAACCACTTTCCAGATTCCGAAGTATGGCTTGAACAGATTGTAGATACACTATGAGATCACAAACCTGCGTCTGTCCTTATAGTGCCATTTGTTACTAACTTATTACCCAGGGGGAGATGTTAGATTAGGTCAACTCTAAAATGGTATGATTTCTATTTTTGAAAGGACTCTTTCCACTGTGCCAGAAAATAAAATCATAAAATTCAAAATTGAGGGACAGTTAATCCATAGAAAAACTAATTTTTTTAATTCAAAACTTCTTAGCATATAAAATGAAACTTGAATGGTAAAGGGAACAAAATAAGAAGGTAGATTTGTACACGCCAGGTTTATGGATGTCCAATATCACCAACATGTGCTCAACTTGACAAAAATAATTGTGCACTAATAAAGAGTAACAGCCCTTCAATTTCTATATACTTTGTATGATCCTCTCAGAGTTTTTACTGTCATATATTTAGTTCCAAGGGACACCTTGTATCCTGCAAAAATAAAGAAACACAGAAGTTTCAGCACCATCTGTTAGAAGAAAGTCCTTTTCTTCCCTCCTAGTTTCCCTGAGGAAGCATTTTGCTTAAGGTCATTCCTGACCTCTCTTTGCCAGCTTTGTTCATTATGGCTCTGGGAAGGTAGAGGAATTTATTCCATTCTCAAATTTGGAAAAATGTATATATACCAGGATGATGCTTCTTAGATGAAAGAAGCAGGAAGATGGACTGGGAAGGACCTTCCTTCTAGGAAGGACCAATTACCTGGAAATAAGTAATTGTTACATTTCTAGTTATTTGGGATAGTGAGTTACTAGGTGTGAATTAAGTTGTAAAATAACTATCAAGATATCTAAATAAATAAAAGCTGGTCACCACAGACCAACAGTTACAAAGTGTCATGAACCAAAGATTATAACTAATATGATTATCTGCACCTAAAATCCAAAGGGGGGAGAATATTTAAACTGTGGTCACACTCAGCAACACTCCATGCCTACCCCTCTTCTTTCTTGGGAATGAGCCACCTTCAGACGGCATCAATTTTCCTACTTTCCTGATGACACCTTCCCTCCTGGGACTCGGTGGAAAGTCAGCCTTATTCCGTGTTCACTATGAGCAAACTAGCTTGACTTACAGACTTAAAGTCCTGTTTTCCAATCCAGTTCTGTCGATAATAAAGGTGATATCATCGCCTCCATGTTAGCATTGTGGTTTATTCCACGCCTTGTTTACAACATATTTACCAAAGGCCCCCTCAAACATTTTAGTTGTTACAAGATGGAATGTGGAGTCAGTGTTTTACTGGCATTTGGTGGGCAGAGGACAGGGATGCATAAGGTAGTCCTGCATAACAAAGAAATATCTGACCCAAAATGTCAACAGCACTGAGGTTGAGAAACTCTGCCCCAACTTTACACAATTGAGTCTACTAGGTATCTCCAGGGGCAAAATCATTTTATTTTAATCCCCCTTTCCATATCCCCCAACCTATCCTCCCCCCCAGAAAAACAGTTTTAAATATAGAAAAAGGTAAGAGTAAAAATCATCCAGATGGTTAGTTTGATATATAAAACCAAATATCCAAAAGTCTACAATTATCACTCTTCATATCATCATTCTGGTCTCAAGCACGCAGAATGCTGTATAATTTAATTATTGGCTCCCAAATCAGCTTTGACCCTGTCACTTATCACTTACTATATGTGTGTGCATGTACAGTTCTAATAGCCTTTTCCAATCTCCTTTTCAACAGTAATAATAGGAACAATAGTAACGGTAGTTTCCATTTATTGAAGACCTATTTATTGAAGTGTTGTATAAACAGAATATTCCATTTCATCCTTACAGTAACTCGGTGCTTTTTGGTCATATTGTGCTCATTGTTGGAAGAGAAAGCTAGCTTGGAGAAGTGAAGTTATGTAAGGTCACTCCACTAAGTGATATCCTGGGTTTCAAACTCAGAGTCTTAATCACATCACTAAACCATCTCCATCTAGGGCCACCTACCGTGTGCAGGCAATGTGCTGGGTGCTGAGAAGTCTACAACGAGACATGAAATTGTCCTTATCCTCAAGAAGCTCACAATTGAGTAGCAGAGAGTGGCATGTATAAAACCAAGCATAATAAAATGTGATAAATGCTATTGTAGCATTATGAGTAAAGTGCTGAGAGAATATGGAGGAGAACATGATTAACTGTGCCTGGTGAACTGAGGCAAAGCTTTGCAACAATGCAGGCATTTGAGTTAGGCCTGGAGGAATGAATAGGATTTTTGCCAGGTACAAAAAAAGAGACAGTTCAGGTCAAGGTTTTGTCTTGCAGAAAAGTACTGACTAGAACAGGAAAATGAACAGGTGTTTATAACACACATCAAGGTTAGAGAGTGAACATTAGGATAGCATGCAGCAAGCCATGCAGGGAAGCACGAGTATTTTAGAATCTGTGAACAATCCTCTCCATTTTCCCGTCTCTCATCCACTTCCCAGATTTCAGATTTGTTAATTGTCTTAAGGCACAATAGTGTATGGTCTCGATATCTGCATATAGACTTTTCTTTTGTTCTGTCCATTATTCTAGTTGAAGACATGCTTTGCTAATCTTTTTTACTGCAGTAAATAGTAAGAAAAAAATTTTAAATCAGAAACCCTCACATACACACAGACAACCAGAAATATAAAATTTACTTAGTATTGTGTAATGCATTCCGATATTTTCCATTGTATTGCCTTTCATTGTACTATCTTCCATTGTATTGCATTGCATTATATTGTATTGTAATGTATTGTATCATATTGCATTCCATACCATTTATAGAATGCAACTATGATCCAATTACTTGCTTTCACAACCCACTAAACCTACAGTCTAAACTATACACTCATTTCACACATTCTCGGTAATTGCCATAGGCTTCTAGTCCATAGCACACTGATAGGATGGGGGCATAGACTCACTTTAGATTAATCTTGACATCTTCAAATAGAGATGTTGTTCTTAACTCTAGAAAGGCTGATACGATAAGAAAATGTCTACAGGGGCTATTTTCTATGGATGTAGTGGAAGCAGAGATCATATAGCCTGCAAAGTTGAAATATGTTATCTAGGTAGGCCTTTATAAATAATCTCTATTACAGAAAATGAACTAGATGGGAGTGGCATAGCTTGTGGAGACAGCTAATGCATCTTTTTTTTTTTTTTTTTTGCATTATTTTTGGCCTACATGTATGCTATTCCAACTGTGAGATTCTTAAGACCAGGGTTATGTTTTTTAGAACTCTACATTCTTCTATATAATCCTGAATACTGGTTATACTAAACATATATTTGTTGATAGAGTAAATTAATTTTATAGAGAAAATAAAAAGTTTGAGAAGACAGTCCTGTGTATAAACTATTATCATGAAATCTGAGATAAATAGATGACACGTAGTTATCAAATCAGATCAATTCGGCTTTAAAAATTTATCAAGCATCTACTATGTGCTAGATACTAGATACTCTAATAACACATAGCCCTATTTTCCAGGAATGAGGGACCAATACAGTGGTTCTTCCTGAAGGCAATTTCCTCCCAGAGAATATATGACAATGTCTAGAGTCACAGCTGTGGGAGTTCTACTGGTGGCTCTACTACTAGGTAGAGACCAAGGATGCAGCTAAACATGCACAGGACAGCCCCATGGAAAGAATTATTCAACTCAAAATTTCCACAGTGCCAATGCTGAGAAAAGACAGACAATCTTTTATTTAGTCATACAATAAACATTTATTTAGCAGCCTCTGTATCAAGGTTATTCTGAGAACCAAGGCTCACACAGCACAGCTAAAAATATTTTAATATATGGGTAATGTATTCTACCTGGAAGATAAAGAATAACAAAATAAATGTGTAAGTGATATAGCAAGCTAGATGACAACAAGCAACATGGTCAAAAGCAGAGTAGGAGGACAAGGACTTGCCCAGTGGGGAAGGTTATAATTAAGCAGGATGATCACAAAAGGCCTCACTGAGAAAGTTTGAGTAAACACCAAAAGAGGAGACTGAGTGAGTCACACAGTAATCAAACAGAAGAGTGTTCCAGGCAGAGGTTAAAGTGAGTGCAAAGTCCCTGAGAAGTGGAGGGCAGATCATGTAGTGCCTTACGGATCTTAGCAATACTGCCTGTACAAGGCTGAGAGTAAGTCCAGAGAGAAGGAAAGGATTTTTCTGCCTGGAAGGTCAAGAGTAGCTCTACAGAAGGGCTAAAGCCTGAGCTGAATCAGTACAATAACCAGGCAGATTGAGGCCAAGGATGCTGGAGTCAGGGAGCAGGAACAGCTTGTGCAAAGGTGTAGAGGCATGGAGCACTACTGGGTAGAACTGACTGCGGCTTCGGCTTGCTAGAAGGTATGCTGTGAGGAAGGAGGAGCAGTGACTATAGCTGGTATTTTACAAACCCAGGCTTTGGGCTATTTCACAAAAGAGCCACTCGTGCTCTGCCTTTCTCACCAGGAACCCACCAGTCTTATGAATGATTTAGGACCACCAATAGTGTTTTATTTTCCCGCAATTTCAATTTCATTCAGAATAAGAGTGGTGGCTTTTTTTCTAGGAAGACAGAGTTGAAATGTTGAATGTGAATCAGTTTTTAGGAGTTTAAAATCTCTGCAATATATAAATGAAAGAATCACATTAAAGAAAGCAATTCAACAGGAAATTGCTAAGAACTTGGACTGAGGAATATTCAGCCCTGACTTTGTGTATGTACCTGGGCAGGATGGTGGTTAATCACTGACACACATCCACACAGCCCAGTGCCTGGATAATTCTCCCATAGAGAATTATGAGAGCGATTAAAAACATGACTCTGAAAACAGAGACCTAGGTTTCAGTCACGTTCCAGTCTTTATTAGCTGATTTATTTTTTCTAGCTTTATTCAGATATAACTGGCATATAACATTATATAAGTTTAAAGTGTACAATGTGCTGATTTGATACATTTATATATCATAAATGTATATGATATATAAACCATGACTGATTTTGGAAATTTGCTTAATCTCCTTGAGCATAAAATCCTATATCTGTATGTTTAGATTAATAAGAGAACCTACTTCACACAGGTATTACCAGGATTAAGTAGGACGGTGCATGTAGAGTACATGGCATAGTGCTCACACATAAGTGCTCAATAAACATTAGTTCTTAAATCTGCCACCTTCTTTCTCTCTACATTAATTCATATAGTGTAGCATTTTCTTCTCAAATATCAAAACTCTATGCAGCTTGCCTTCCCTAACTGGTACACAAATCATTGCCGGAGTTTGAGAGCTTGTTGAGCCCTGGAATCAACTGCAAAGAAAATGATGAAGGATTAAGACAAAAATCTAAGAAGAGGAATAGAATGAGAGATGATGCTCAAATCCCAAAAAGCAAAATTCGGGAAGTTAGGTCAGGACTCCCTACGATGTAAAAGCTAAGGGAATGGTTAAATTATATCTTTGCAACAAAAACTGAAAGCAATTTATAATTTGGTGTTCAGCGATTACAGGAGCACTAAGAAATGGGAGCTTGAAAGTGCTATCTGTGAAAAGCAGTCGAGGAGAGAGCCCAGGGTGAGGTCAGAAGTTTTCCTACTGCCCTGCCATATTAGAGCCAACACATACAGTATCTCTGGAGGTCACAGTCTAGAGGCTTTTAAGAAATAAATTCTAGCAAGTTAAAAAGTATTCTGTGATTTTATATGAGCACGTGGAATTAGATGTTAAATCTCGAGTGAGATGTGAGTGTGAGCTGCAGCTGGGGAACTTGGGACCAGAGTGCCGAGAGTGCTTTTCCGTTTCCCATCCTCCATCCTGAAACCTGGACAATTTCTCAGACTTATAAGGTATTTTGTGCTTTTGTTTAAGAAGTGCTTCGCATGAATCTTAAAAGGTAATTTGTAATGATACCTTCATTCTGTAATGAATGGAGAAAATTAGAGAAGAGAATTAGATGACTTGCCCAAGAAAAGGGTAATTATGTAGCAGAAAAGAAGAATTCCAGACTCTAGGATTCTGACAGCAGCAGATGTCTGAGAAGCAATACCAACTTTACCCAATGGGAGAAGAGTGGTTTGGAGATTTTAAAAAGTGGGGAGGAAAGGAGAGAGGGTAGAAATAAGGGAGTAGAGAAAGATGAAAGGAGAAAAAGAATAGAGGAAAGAAAAAGAATTATCTTAGCAATCCGACACTGCAGCAAACACTGCTCCATCTACCCCGCTCTTTCATTATTTAACACGGACAGACATTTCGATTGTCAGGTGACAGAATCTGGGCCATGGGCAGCCTGGATGCAAATCTCAGGTCTGCCTTTTTCTAGCTATGTAATATAGAAACATCTGTAAACCTTAGTTTCCTCATGACAGAATGGGAAGCAAAAATACCACCTTCTTTATATAGTGGCTATGAGGAATAAAGGTTACTGTAGGTGGAGTACTTAGTTCCAGGTGCTCGAAAGATATTAATCATTATTTACATTATTATTATTATTATTGTACATTTACATACACAGTGGGGAAACTAAAGGTAAAAGAAACCCATATTTTGTTAAAAATGTACTATTTTTCAATTCTATGCTTGAAGGGTCTGAACCAAAGAATTCCGAGTTAGAATTATTAATTATCCTGTTGCAAAACGTAAAGAATTTCCAAAGAGCTTTGCTTGCTGGAGGATTCAAAACCATATATTTGACCTTTCCTTGGCTTCCTTCAAAGTCAAAACCCAGGGTCCTCTTAATGGGCATATCTAATTAATGGCTGCTTTCATGCAGCATACATTTGCCAGACCTTAAGCTTTCACCGCTGCCCAGTGCTCTGTCTTTCTAGATGGTTAGCTATATCTCATCTATAACATGAACTGCCCTTGTTCTTGAGCTAAGGTTATTTTTTATCCACCTCAAGGCTCTCAAAATGTAGAAGTAAAAGAGTACAGTCCCTGAAATCAGAGAAACCTGGATTAAATCACTAGCTCTGTAAGCTTCAGCAAGTTACTCACTTTTTCTGAGCCTCAGTTTGCCCACTTGTGAAATAAAGACATGACTAACTCTTCTGCAAGTTGGCATGAAGGTTAAATGACAGGATAAAGATGAAAGCCAGTGGCACCAGGCCTGAAACATGGCCTTTGTCTCCACATTTGTCCTTTGCCACTTTTCACCAGCAGCTTTATCCCACCAGGTACAGTTCTCCAAACATTCTGAGCTTGCTTTTGTATCCATCTGGTTAGCCCACATGATACTGGGCATGAAGGGATTAAGCAAGATACCCTAGCTCTTTCCTGAGGGTGCTATAAAGGAGCTTTCATGATGCCCATCTTTCTGCTCATCTGAGGAGCTGTTCCCAGCTCAGACTCTCAGCTAGAAGAGAATCTTCTCAAGAGAACTTTAATATATTTCCCCCATATCCACAGTGTACAGAGAATGATGAATCTGATCAGTGTACTATGATCCCAGCAAAGAAATTACAGATACAGAGTATCCAGGATAGAGGGACAGAAGGTCATGGCTTCTGATGGGCCCAGCCAACATTTGCAGAGTTTATGGGAGAGAAGCAAAACTTCCCATAGAAATCATCTGATAACATTTAGCCTCAAGGACCATATTCTCTCTTTATATAAGAGTAAGAAGGAGGAAACTGAAGTAAAAAAAAAAAAAAAGTACTTTGCAATAGATACTAGCCTATGAGGGATCAGAATACCACTGAACAGGATGCAGCATGGATCAAATCTATTATTAAAGCCACACAGATTAAGGGCCAGCCTCAATTTTTTGTTTGCTTATTTGTTTAATTTAGTGAGAAGGAATGTGGGGTTAATCAGAACCCACTGTAGTCCTTAGGATTCTATGTTCTATAATACTACACTTAAAATTTATTTAGTATTATAATAAAGCATGGATTCAGCAATTCTCATCAAACATTTTTATTTCTTTTATAAAGTTCTTAGTTAAGAAATATCTTTCATTCAACTATCAGCTGAAATTCTATTATGCACCAAGTACTCTGCTAGGCAGTTAACATATCCCAATGATCAGAGCATATAATGTCCCTGATCTTATGAAGCTTATCTTTCAGTGTAGGAAAAACAAACAATAGACAAATAAAAGTACAAAAAAAAATCAGATAACAGGAAGTGCTACGGGGAAAACTAAAGCAGAGTAAGGGAGATAAGAAGCGTTCAGAGCTTGGTTACTATTTACTTAGGGTGTTAGACCTTGGAAAGTCTAATAAATTGAAATAAATTGACATTTGAACAGAAACATAAAAGATAACAGGGAGCAAACCAGGCAGATATTAGGATGATGAGTGTTCTGGACAAAGGGAACAGTTCTGGCAAAGGCCCTGAAATCGCAAGGAGGTCAGGTGGGTCAGGAGCTAAGTCACAGGAGATGGCAACAAAGAGCTTATGGAAGGTCATCTCTCCTACGGTCTGCAGGACACTTAAGGACCTTTTTTTTTTTTTTTTTTGGCTCTGAAAGAAATTAAGAACCATTGGAATGTGAATGTTTAGTGCAAAAGAGTGACCTAATGTCACTTAGGTTTTAATATGATCTTTCTGGCTGCTGTACTTAGGAAAATACACTGTGGGGTGGACCAGGCAATCGTAAAAGCAGTTAGAAAGCTATTGTAATAACTCAAATGAGAATGGTCCCCTCAACCAGTGCTATAGAAGAGGAGACATGAGAGAAGTCAACGACTCCTTCAATATATGTGGACCAGAAAGACTCTGCATAGTAGAGGCAAGGTTTGTCAAGAAGAGACGTAACTGGGAAAGCAGCATGTCATCTGCCCTTCCCGGACAGAATTAGTAAGAAGGCTTTTTGTATGGCAATAATATGGACATTTACATGTATTTTCTCTGCCCACAATTCTTTTCCCATTGGTAAACTGAGTAACTCCTACTTGGCCTCCAAATCTCAGCTGAAATCTCTCCTAAACTGGGAAGAGACAGATGATCCTCTCCCACCTCAGGCCTCCAGTCTAGGTCAAAAGCCGTATTAGTGTCCGAGGGCTGCCAAAGCAAATTACCACAGACTTGATGACTTAAAACAAAATTATTATCTTGCCATCTGAAATCAAGGTGTTGCCATGGTTGGTTCCTTCTGGAGTCTCTGAGGAAGAATCTGTTCCATGCCTTCCCCCTAGATTCTGGTGGCTGCCAGCAACTCTCTTGGCATTGCTTGGCTTGTAGCTTCCTAAATCCAGTCTTGGTTTTGATCTTCTTATTGCCTTCCCCATGTCCCTCTCATTTCGCTTTTAATGACATCACGCTAAACCCAGGTCGATAACAACTCAAGATCCTTAACTAGATCTTCAAAGACCCCATTTCCAAATAAGGTCAAATTCACAGGTACCAGGGATCAAGACTTGGACCTGCTACGGATCCCCTCCTTTATTCCTCCTAGGGCAAAAAAGGGGTGCTGGGTAGGTCGCAGTGGGAAGTCATGCCCCAAGCCTATAACTGCTTTAGTAAAAGGTTTTTAATCAAGCCTTATCCATTGTTCTTGTGCATCTAGTTAATACACCTTTGAAATGTCAGAAATAAACACCCTCAACAGAGCATAAAATCTTAACCATCCTGTAATCCAGTCCCCACCTTGCTTTCTCTCACCTTCATGTAATCTTCCTTAAATTCTCTCCTTAATTTCAAATGCACAGAAGAAATTGCAAACCTGACATTCTCCAAAGCATCTGAGATCTTACTTCTCGTCAACAGTTGTCAGTTTAGGCTCCAGAAAAACTCATAAAAATTCTCTCAAGGTTTTGTTGTTTCTTATGTCTACACTCCTGACACACTTTATTATAGCATTTACTATACTGTCCTCTAATTGTCTTCTTACTGATCTATGTCAGCTAATAAATTTGAGCTTCTCAAACATACAAACCATGTCTTTCATTAGTCTCACTCCAGTTCCAAGCACAGTTCTTGGCACATAATACATAATCAATCACTTATTAAATAAATTAATTACAGATCATAGAGTAGACTTTTAAAACTAGCAAAATATTTAGCTGACTCTTACCAGCTTTTTAAGCTGCCTATTACCATGAGAGAAAACATTCAGGTGTTTGCATCTAACATTGGCCTTGCTTTAGCTTCTACTTTCTTCTCCAACATAACAGAATATACAGTATAAATGAAATTATATACCTATGCATTGGGCAATGGAAAAAAAGAATGCTTAACCATAAACACAATGGCATTTGTTCAGTATTAGTGGTCTTTAAACTTTTAAATAAAATCTACCTCAATAGTTAAATAATTTCCTTCTTTCATTAGCCATTCATGGTGCTATCATTTTCCATTTGCTGTTTTTCAGGAGTGGAATCAGGAACCTCCAACATCCAGAAGAACAGTGGTATTCAATACTTATACCCAAGAAATTACTGGAATGGAGAAAATATGTCAAAGCAGTGAACATGAGAGAAAACATCGAGGTAACCAGATGAAGTAAATGAAATTATCATCCAAAAGTGTGTTTTGTTAGAAAATTAGGAGAAAAGAATTTGAAGATCGCTAGATATAAAAGCTGAGAACTTGAGAAGAAAGGATAGGAAAGAAAAGGAAAGGAAGAGAGGCAGAGATCAGCCTACAGCAACAGAAACCATGTCAAAGATCAGAAGAAGCAGGGAATTTAGGACTTATGATATTTATCAACACAGAGTTGATAAGAGCACATGGAAAGAGAGGGCAGAGGGTGATATGGTCTCTCAGACTAGGAGTTCCCTGAGCTCACAGTAGCAAGCTCCTGGGCAGACTGCAAAGATGTCCCACTATCTATGAGATTTATAAAAGCTGCTGACTATTTCAAGACAGCTGGTGAGAGGACTAAGCTTTTACTTGTTTTAAGAGCTGCATAGTAAAAGATAATGATTATAATCTAGCAGACTGTGAAATATATAATGAAAGGCCAAATCAATTTGTGTTCCTTTTATTGGTTTCATAGGGCATTATTGTCATCAGATAGAGCCATTCTGAGGACACACTGACCAATTTAGGACCTCGGACTGATGCTCACTGAAGATGAGCATCAGGCTAAATGATAATAATATACTGAAAACTTCACTGTTTCATCACACAAGAAGCAAACACAAAAAGGTATTTGTATCATCAGAGACAATCTAACATGTACATTCCTAAACTTAAATGATCAAAATCAATCTGTACTTTGATTCATTGCTAAATAAAAAGGGTAATATTTTACTAAGCAAATACAATAGACTAAGTTCTGTGTGTTCTGTATTTCAGAGTAAAACAAAGCATTTTATGTATAAAAATAACAAAAATAATCTGAACATCATGAAAATCCAAAAACCATTTTCTGAAATTTTTCAGCAAACTCTTTTCTGAATGCAGTACATTTCCTGAACATTTTTTCATGCTTCTAATACTTGCCAAATAGACTCAGGCAGGTGATGGTGAATTACTTTTCCCTGTAACTACACAGACCATGAAGAGGCTGACTCTTCTCAGATGTGTTAATGCTGCCAGCTCCTATAAAATAACATCACTGATGAGTGGTTAATTCCATCTCATATGGTCATCTGAGCCATCACAGGTATATCTCCTGCTTTCAAAGCCAGAAGAATTTGTTCTTTTGCTGTGTTCTGTTAACATTCATATAAGAGTTGTACATTTAATACAAAATCATCTCCCACCGTTCTACACTCGCACATGATCACCAACTGTCCTTTTGTCATCTCTTCTCCATCTCATTGCTACTTGTTCAGACACACATCACTTCCAAATGCCTCACTACTTCTCAATTTATTTTACCTAATTCTCAACTTATTTCTCAACTTATTTTACCTAATTCTACTGTAAACAAATTTCCCCTCTAGAACACTTCACAGGAATCTCTACCCTGTAATACTTTTCCCCCACTTATCAATTCACCCTTCAAGATCTAGTTCAAATGGCATCTTTCTATAGGGATTTTCCCAGACCCCGAGAAAATATTTCTTTGTATCCCAAACCTTTGCTGTTATCACAGCCCTTAGAAAAAGCACTGCACATTTACAATGCCTAGCTCTTAATACTGTTTATCTTTTAATCTCACCCCCAAATACTATAAGGCAGGTGCCATTGTTATTTCAACGTTATAAATAAGGAAATAGTGGCTATAAGAGGACAATTACCTTTTCAAATTTACATAGCTCTTGAGTAGTAGAATGCTTGTCAGATTTTTTTTTGAAATTATTGTAATAAACAATAATTTATTACTATCCATGAGCGAGATCTGGAACATGTTAGATAAGTGGACAGCATGTATTTAATGACCGAATAAAAGGATGACAAATGCAAAGAACATTCTTTGCTCTAACACATATTTTATTTTTATATTCTGCCTCATGTCCAAAGTTTTCATCATACTGAAGAAAGAGAAACAAGGTTTAGGAAATAGCTTGATTATTCAAGGCAAAATCTGGCCAGCCATCTATTTTTGTAAATAAAGTTTTATTGCAACATGGTCAAGCTCATTAATGTATGTATTGTTTTTGGCTGCTTCTGTGCTATAATGGCAGTGAACTATGTGACAGAGGCCATATGACCCACAAACTAAACAGATCATGTTTCTACCTCTTAATATTACCTAAATGATTTTGTTTAAGAAAAAAATGCCTTATTGTAAACAGAAAAATATGCATATGCCAGAAGATATTTCAAGCCAAGTTGCACAGTAACATTTTGCCCAGCTTCTGAGCTCCCAGACATATCAGGTCATTTTGATACTCCTGGCTCAACCCCATCACTGTGGGCTCTACCTCTTTGGGCAATAAACTTTTTCCTCCACTCTCTTTCCAACTCTTACGAGCTTAACCTTCTTTTGAACCAGTTACCTCAAGTCAAAACTGGGTGTTTCTTCCAGACATGTCTTATGGGTTCCAGGTACTACCACTGTTAGTGTAAAGCACTTGGTAAAGTTTGGCTCAGCTCTAAATTTTCAAGAAGGAAAATTAAATAAATAGAAATTTCTTGTTCACAATAATGACTCAGTGCTTACTGTTAAATGTGTCTGTTCTGTTAAAAGTTAAAACAATGTTTTCAGGGAAATGGCACCTCTAGTAAACATCTTCTTATGAATCTATGTCTTAAACGAGCCAGGTCCTTCCCACTTTAGGATCTTTTCATTTGTTTTTCCTTTGCCTAGAACATTCTTCGTCAAGTCGTTCTCATGGCTCACAGGTACCCTTCATTCTGAGTTCCTCCCAAATGCTATTTCATCAGAGATCCCTTCCACAACCGACAGCTTACTAAATAACACCATTGCCACACTGTATGCCTTCATCCTGCTTTGTGTTTCTTCACAGCACTTGTCTCTCCAAGATATTGTAGTGTCAGCAGCAGCAGCAGCAGCAGCAGCAGCATGGTTGACATTTATAGAGCACTTACTTAATTTTTACCAAAGGCTATACTGAGCACTTGGCATAAATTGGGTACATAATTTCCACAACTAGCTTAATAGTTGATTATTTCTATTACATACAGACAGAGAAACTGAAACATATAGCGGTTAGGTAAGTTACTCGAAATCATCCACATACTAAATGGCTTGTGAGTAGGGTTTAGAAGGATAAATAGGAGTTTTTGAGGTGAATAAGATAGAGCAAGGCCTTTTAGCAGAGTGAACATAGGTATAGGCATTTTAGCATATATAGTGAATATTTTTGTTTTTGTCCATTCAGCATCCATTCCCCATTAACAGTAACTAAATGTATTTTTTTTAATTTCAGAAATTCCCCTTATCCCCACTCTTAGTTCATATGGCTTGAGCTGAGTTCACTGCATGTCCCAGTTCTAAGAATGGACATATATGACTAAGCCAATTCAAAGAGAATGTTTTCTTGACGCTGTTGTGGGGTTGGGGTGGTAGGAAGTACTCTCATTCCAACGGGATCATTTATCTAATGTAAGTCTGGTCATTTTTCCTTCCACTTGAAAGAATCCGCTTCAAAAAGAAATCTAACAGAAAATTTAGATTGAAAGAATAAGAAGAGAGAGAGGTTTTACTCATAGTAATTAGAAACCTTGAGTCTAGCAACGCCTGACCTGTCCATGCATTATTAGTTTCAGGAGCCAAAAAATTCCCCGATGTGTTTAAGCTAGTTTGAGTTGAGTAAGCATCCCTTCTAACTGAAATATCTTTTACTAATATGGCAAAGGACAGACTTCCATGAATTGAGAACTTCAACTAATTCAGTATTGATGGAAACGAAGGTGGCAGGAGATGAGGCTGAAGACAGAAGCCAACTGGGAAACGAATGGGTAAAACTAAGATATACAGAGATGCCTGTATTGCTGTTGCAAGGGGTGTAGACCTCATAAGTAAGATTATAAGTGCTGTAGACAATTCAAAGCATACCAACAGCCATTGAAAAAACTGCTCTGAAACATGAAGAACTCATTGGGAAAAGACATCGTTTTTAGGAAGATAATTTAGAGCAGTCACCAAAGCCACAGATGTCACGTGGCACTGATAGTGCATGCTAGAGTGGACGAGGCACAGGTCAGTAGCATGACATGATAGCTTTGAATGAAACTGTGACCTATGGTCAGAACATATGTATTCATGTTCCTAGCATCTATTCCAGACCATACACCAACTGGGTGACCTTAGAAAAGTCACTTAACACTTCTGAAATTGAGGGAAAGACGCCTATACTCTGTCAACTTCACAGGGTTTCAGAGAGGTCCAAATTAAATATAGACAAGCCAATGCTTTGGAAACTGTAAAGCTCTATGCAAGTGTCCATATGGTTAATGTGGTCAGGATTTCAGAGTTTGGGTGTAAGCTTTGGCTCTCATTTTCTGTGCGATCATGAACAAGTCTTTAAAACTTTGGGATCTCATTTCACTTCGTGCCAAGAAGAGATTAAACTCAATGGTGTTGAACGTTCCTTCCAACTGCAGCATTGCTTTAGCAATTCGCCTAGTCTGTACTTTGCCTTTGTGAAAAACAGGCAAATTACGTAAATACACAAAGTGGTCAACTGGGACTTTCCAGAAGGCAAAAGCCAAGCTACTTAGGAAGTCAGTGTCCAGTCACAGGTAAGTCCTATAGCCAGCAGCACCTATAGCTACAACACTGACACAGACACAGATTTCCCACTGTTAACTCTGAGCAACAAGTGGGTTAAATTTGCATCGACTATTTGCTTAATAAAGCAGTTAGTTCATTGTACAGTCTTTGAGAAATGCTTCCATAAAATTTGTTAAAATTAAACTCTTGGCATTTAAGGAATTAAATTACAAGGAAAATTCACTTAGGGTTGACATGGCATTCCCTGAAGAAGCAAAATAATGGAGGTGTTCATAATACAACAACTATCACTGCATAGCATTTTCACAGCCAAAAATTGCTTTGAAATTTGCTGACACACTGTGATGAGGCAGTCAGGCATTATCACCATTGTAAAGATGGGAAAACTCATGATCTGGATGCAGCCTGTAAGTGAAACTGGTGGGATTTGAATTTTGGGTCTTCTGACTTCCAACTTTCTTTTAGTCTGTATTCCCTCTGGAACCAACTATGCCAAGGTTACCATTAGGGGCCACTCTGTTATGCCCATAGAGGACACTGTTCAATTTTTGAATGAAGAGAAGAAAGAAAGCTGTTAAGAGAGACCCAGACCAGTGAGTGTCATTCAGCAGATTTCGTATGAATTTGCCATCTGGGTTTACACAACCGAATACACATCACGCAATACTGTTGCTTCTACGCCAAGTTTCAGACCAGTACCCACATGAGTGATTGATGGAACTCAATTAATACTTCTCTCTGCTGCCTGATTTCGTAGTGACACCAAGTTATCTCAGCATGTTACAGCTGCCCTGAAATTTCTCCACTGGCTCCTGCTACAATTGGGTATTGATTGAAAAATTCTATTGCTGTACTTAGTTACACAGCTTTCAATAAACAGGTCACAGACAGCACTGTGGCTGAATTCAAGGAGAGCTGAAAGACCTGAGGGCAATGGCGTACCTGAGAAAATTAGCAAGAAGCCTTAAATACTCAGGCAGAAGGCATGGGTCTCTTTAGTGGGATGTGATCTGGTAATTACTAAGTACTGATTTACTTCTCATCGTCAAATGAGGCACACCTGTTGGATACAAAATTGAAAATGTTTAACAGCAACCTGATTGTACTTCGAATAAAAACAAGAATAAGCACTAGGCATGCAATGGTTTGGAGGAGCTAACGCACTCCTGGTTCAATTAATATTTATTGAGCAACCTCTCAATCCTAGGTACCAAGCTAGGTGCTAGAGATACTAAGATACATAAGCTATGATTCTC
Source organism: Pteropus vampyrus (assembly GCF_000151845.1). Classification (NCBI taxonomy): domain Eukaryota; kingdom Metazoa; phylum Chordata; class Mammalia; order Chiroptera; family Pteropodidae; genus Pteropus; species Pteropus vampyrus. Next base: position 8,244,357 of record NW_011888857.1, read on the forward strand.
ATTATCAAGAGTTGGCAAACTATAATACACAGACAAAATCTGGCCGCCATCTATTTTTGTCAATAAAGTTTCATTGCAACATAGTCAAGCTCATTAATTGTATGTATTGTCTCTGACTGCTTCTATGCTACAATGGCAGAGTTAACTATGTGACAGAGGCCATATGCGTCACAAACTAAAATATTTACTACCTGACTCTTTACAAAAATAATTCATTTCTGTGAGAGCAACTAGTAC
>NW_011888857.1:8246278-8250133 GCF_000151845.1 Pteropus vampyrus
AATTTTAATGTGCCTTAGTTTATCTTTTAACAGAAGAATATGGGTTCTAAGAGCTGGTTGGCTCTGCATTTAGCATAGTGTGATACGCAAATAAGCACCTAATAAATGTCTTTTGATGGAGATAATGGCTTGGTCTGGGGAATAGTTTCAGCTACTGGCCATGTGTACTTAGCTGGAGAAATTATCTTTTCTTACCCTCCAGTATCAATTCATTCTCAATTAATACAATTCATCACATATACTCCAGACTCCTACAGTCATAAACACTAATTACTTTGTCTGAAATGCCAGCATGGGGCCTTGTTTACAAATGCCAGAGTTTCTCATTTGGAATAAGATTCCCCTTTGCCCGCCACAAACCCATTTGAGAGAATTTGAAAATATGTACGAAATACTCTAAATATTTGTGCTGTTTTGTGATGCTAGGTAACTACAGAGATCAAATAGGACTCCCCATAGTCAACAGTTTATTTTAGAGTTCTAGAAGCTTATAGCGTGACTCTCCTTTTCCTGAACTCTATCACAAAATACATGTATAACATGCAACATTCTGCCTTAGCCGATTCCTGGTGGTTTACAAATTAGACTGATCTTGTTAAAAATCTGAGTTTTTCCAAAAAAAATGACATATAACTCTTCTCTATCAATCAGTGCGTAACCCAGACATAACCGCACACATATTAAAATCAAAATAGGAGTAAAATTTATATTAGCTTAAGATTATGAAAAAGCAGAATCTGGGAAAAGTTTGAATGTTTATGGAGGGAAGGAAGGGGACGGTGCAATTGAGTGAAAGCAAGAATAAGAGAAAACAAGTGAGGTAGAGAAGGTGTATTTGTTTGTTAGCACTGTGCACAATGGGTAACCACATGTATTTGCTTTTTCCAGTTGAGATTGTCCTTTCGCACAAGAGTATTACATTTACTTCACTTCCTTTACAGGTGGTCAAAGTGCTCTGATTAGCATTTAGCAAATGTTGCTGAGTATAAAACAATGTTGAATTGACTCCCACAGCACATTACCTGTAGAAAATGTATGACATGTGCAGTTTTTTTTTTTAATTACTGCACTGTCTGCACATCACATCCCTATCACATGACAGTAAGCAACTAGTGATTAAGAATCATGTTTGATTCTTGTATATTCTTCAATTTAGAAACCACCTGGCACAGAATAGGTGGGGCGAGACAAGAGTAATGCAAGAGAAGCATCGAGGGCACATAACTTAGGAGTCATTCACTCTTAGAGTCACGAAATGCCTTACATGATAGATGTATAATTTGCTAAACAGAGGCTAAATGAAAAGAAAACAAGGAAAGATAAAGGAAGACCAGCACTGGAAGAAATATAGGACAAGAAGAATGAAAAGTGGGAGGGGAAAAGCAGGGTGGCAGAAAGGAGGGAGAGAAGAAATCATAATTAATGGATCAGAGACATAGCTTACCAAATAACCATTTGCTCTTCTACTTTCCTCAGCCTCCCTTACATTTGGCTGAGGTCATATGACTCGTTTTAAGCAAGGGACTGTAGAGCAGAAGTGATATGTGCTGTATAAGAGTCTGTGTGTCTTGTCTACACTTCCTTTCTGCTGTCATAGTGACCTTGAAAGCCATGTGAAACACATGATATAACTGTAAGTTGGAGGAGGGCAACTCAACGCTCATCAGACTTTATGTGAGCAAGAAATAAATGTTTATAGCATAAGCTACTGAGACTGTGGGGTTTACTAGTAGAATGACATTCTTTCCGTCCTGATTAATACAATGACATCAAACGTGATGGAGTTATATAGATATTATTTTTACATTATTTTGATCCTAGGAAAAAAACCAAAAAGGGAATAACCTTTACTTTATTATCATATAAAGGATATGGACTGACTAGTACTGCCTGGAGCTTCCATTTTAGATCTATTTTTAGAAAATATTGCACTCAGCAGTCCTATGAAAAATATCTTGAAAATTGCCATTTCATTGAGAAGACCTAAGCCACCCATCTAGTCACAAGAATTCTTTGTATTAAAACTTACAGGAGAGTTCTTTCGCAAAACATCATCTGTTTAATGATCACATATTATCTAACTAAACATAATACTTGCTGAGTTTTCACATGCAAAATTAGTCTCAAATTTAAACCCAGTTATCTCTTTATTTAAGCATTATCCTCTCCACATCTCAATAAAATCTTCAAAGGGAATATTCTTTTATTCCTTGTGATTTTTAGAATTTAACTTGTTCTTGCTATAATCTTTAAATGTCATCGCTTCAGTAATTAGAAGTTTTAAAGGGCCACCTGAATATAGAATGAAAAATGACAAAACTAAAAAAAACAACTTAAATACAGACTTTTATTTTCATATTTGTTTAATATATATGTACATTATGTGTACATGTAGGAGACACAGTAAGTGTAGTGCCAAAAGCAACACATTAGAAGAAAAAAGATTTGAATTCTAGTGCTGCCTCTGCCTGTTATTAAGTTTGTGATCTTGAACAAATTGCTTAAACTATGTTTTTTTGTTTGGTTTGAAAATTTTGAGAGAATCAAGCAAGATCGGAAAGTAGGGTGGAAAGATCCTAAATTTTGAATGGAACAGACCTGGGTATAAAACCTAGCTTCCCTTATTTACTCTGGCTTGAGTAAGTCACTGGCCTTTGCAAACCACAAATGGCTCAGTTGTACGAAAGGGGATAAATTTACTCCACAGAGTTACTATGAGAGTCAATAAAATAATATATGTAAATAGACTTGGCACAGAGCCTGGCTGATAGAAAACACTAAATAAATGTATTTTCTGTAAGTGCTACACAGTTATGGAGGGTTTTTATTGCTCACATATACACGCAAAGGTTCTAGTTGATACACAAGGGCAAGTTATGTCATAACCTGAGGAAGTTTATAAGAAACTATGGCTTTGAAATCACAATTACAGTTTTGATAGTAGTCTTAGGTCATATCTGAAGAATGTTGAAGGAGGTTTTTAACATATTCAATAATGTGCATTAACTGATGTCCATAAATGATAGTTGATTTTGCATAGGACTGACACTAAAATCAGCTTGGGATGAACTGGGCTAAAACCTACCATTCCAACAGAGCTGAAGCAAACTTTGCCCAAGAGCAAGTGGAAGGCTTCTGAGTCTGTCATCTCTGCCTTTGAGCTTGATTCTGATTAGCTATATGAACTGATCTGATTAGCTGTGTGAAATTGGACATATTGTTTTCATTTCTATGAATCTTTGTTTCTGACTACGCAAAATATAGAAAATAATAATATCTACTTCGCTGACACTGTGAGATATCTTAAAGAAAAAATGCAAAGCACTTAGCAGAGGATATACTCAACAAAATAAATATTGGCTAGGGGTCATAAAAGTTACTGTTGTAGTAGTGTTGTGTGGGGGTTAAGATTGTACATTCTGGAATAGGACTTACTGGGTGTTCGAGCCTGACAAATTGCTTAAACTTTCTTTGGATCTGTGTCTATCTCTAAAACTTGGGGATAATAATAGTATTTCCTTCATAAGGTTCATGGCAGAATTAAATGAGCTAATACATATAAAATGTTGAGAATGGTCAGTAAGCAATATACCATCTACTATGATCATTGGGAAGGTTAAAAATAACTTTAAAAAAAAGAAGAGCTTCAGATAATATCTCTCAAAAGGAAAAATAATCAAAAGCATCTGTTTTTGCTTCTCATTCGGGAATGAGAAAGAGTTCTATGAGAACCAGAAGGAATTGGGAGGGAAGGTAAAAGGCTCATCTGAAAAACGTTTGTGGTTATCTCATTCTGAGACTGGAGCTACAGATTGGGCAAAACTAATACCCATGGTGGCAGCTGGCATCATTAGT
>NW_011888857.1:8250183-8269578 GCF_000151845.1 Pteropus vampyrus
GCTAAAACCTACCATTCCAACAGAGCTGAAGCAAACTTTGCCCAAGAGCAAGTGGAAGGCTTCTGAGTCTGTCATCTCTGCCTTTGAGCTTGATTCTGATTAGCTATACGAACTGATCTGATTAGCTGTGTGAAATTGGACATATTGTTTTCATTTCTATGAATCTTTGTTTTTGACTATGCAAAATATAGAAAATTATAATATCTACTTCGCTGACACTGTGAGATATCTTAAAGAAAAAATGCAAAGCACTTAGCAGAGGATACACTCAACAAAATAAATATTGGCTAGGGGTCATAAAAGTTACTGTTGTAGTAGTGTTGTGTGGGGGTTAAGATTGTACATTCTGGAATAGGACTTACTGGGTGTTTGAGCCTGACAAATTGCTTAAACTTTCTTTGGATCTGTGTCTATCTCTAAAACTTGGGGATAATAATAGTATTTCCTTCATAAGGTTCATGGGAGAATTAAATGAGCTAATACATATAAAATGTTGAGAATGGTCAGTAAGCAATATACCATCTACTATGATCATTGGGAAGGTTAAAAATAACTTTAAAAAAAAGAAGAGCTTCAGATGATATCTCTCAAAAGGAAAAATAATCAAAAGCATCTGTTTTTGCTTCTCATTCGGGAATGAGAAAGAGTTCTATGAGAACCAGAAGGAATTGGGAGGGAAGGTAAAAGGCTCATCTGAAAAACGTTTGTGGTTATCTCATTCTGAGACTGGAGCTACAGATTGGGCAAAACTAATACCCATGGTGGCAGCTGGCATCATTAGTTCAATGAAATACCCCATAGTTTATAGTTTTGTCGATCACTCTCCGGAGCTACAAAAGGAGTAGTTCTTGGAACTGTGATAAAAATGTTTTTTTTTTTGTAATCCACAAAACAAGATACAAATATTCTCTTTGGTAGTATTGCTACACAATATCATGCCTGTAGAATATTGCTTATTTATTTTTCCAACAGATACTTATTTATTGCTTTCCCACTGTGAGCCAGACACCATCCTAGGAAATGCATTAGTGAACTTTAATCTTGTATTCATGGAACTCAAAGTCATAGGAGGACATGGGCATTATAAAAAGATACACAAATAAATACAGAACTACAAATTATGCAAACTCTGTGAAGGAATGAGATAGGGTTTAACAATACAATGTTTAAGAACATAAGCTTTGTTCAAATCCTGGCCCTCCCACTAACAAATGGTGTGCCTTTGGGCTGATAACCTCTCTATGCCTTAGAAATTTTTCTGTCAAAGAAGACAATGAATTTCTTACTTCATGAGGTGACTGAGAAAAATCAAGCGAGATAACATATGTAAGTAAAGAAATTAGTGTCTAGAACAGAGCAAATGTTCAATAAATGTCAGTTATTATTTTAATGGCAGAAAGGTCATAGAAAGGCTCTTTGTTCACTTTGTCGAATACATCGAGATGGCAAATACACACATGGAGAGTTTTTATATATATATAATGTACACACACACACACACACACCATTAATTATTCAATTATTAATAAGTCAATTATTCCTTTAATCTGTTAAAATGCATTGGGCTTTATATACAAACATAATGACTTGACCAAACTTTCACTCTTTATCTGGATGCCATGTAGAAATGATTCAGGTTTTATGAAGGAAAAATCCCAGCAATGTCATCAACTTTGACTGTCTTCAGGCAGGCAGCTTCACAGCTGCCCTGACAGTGGGGATCCATCCATTTCTGAAAAGTCTCCTGGGAAGGGGACATTTTAATCTCCATTGGCAGATAACAAATAACTGGCATTGGAAATTTCATATCCAGATGAAGGGTGATGCTTAATCCTAAGTGATTTATGGCTTGAGTCACATGGTTATTATTGACAATTCCTTGATTAGATCTTTGGCATTTTCCCCAGTCATCGCTTTTTTCTTGGTTTAAATAAAATATGATCAGACACTGAGACAATTAAAGGACAGTGAGAAAAAAAAAAAAGACAGAGAGCAAGAGAGAGAAAGAAAATATTTGATAAAGTCAAACTGAATGCATTTGGATTTTTTGTTCTTTTCTATTCTTGGTTTAACTGCAAAAAAATATTTAGAAGTATCTATGGGAATATTTAAATTGAAACCTTAGTATAGGCTTATAATGGAATAAATAAAATTCAGAATATTTTTATGTGTTTCAGACATTTAAAAACTCCTGGTTGTTGTGATCTACATTATCACTAATATGAGTTTTAAAAAGTAATAAATGTTCTATTTTTTCTAATTAAATTTCATTCCTCTTTTGGGGCTTCTCTAAATAATTTAGTGTGTACACAGAGGATATTATGCCTCTGATTCTATTATGTATAAACAGATTTTTTTAACCTGTGAAACAATGGACAGTCAGAACAAAGATGTCTGTTAATTCTGCTCTGGGGCAGTGAAGAATTTTAGTTGTTCCTTTTTCTTCCTCTGTCTGCTCCCTCAGTACTCACTCTCAATCTCCCTCCCCAGCTGCCTCAGCACATACAGCACACCATACTGATGGGTTAACTCAGCTACTGGTACAGAATCTACAAAACTGCAGTAACTTACCACTGTAGGTGCCAGAGCACTATATGAAAATTAAATGGTTAAATCTGCTCTCAGAGAAGACACATAGGAGCCCAAATTAAAATATCAAAAAAATATTAGTAAACATGAATATATTCATGTTTTTAACTCTATGAGGATATGATAAAAAGAAAGAAATAAAAATAAATAGAGAAAGGTAGAAACAAATACAGGGAGATATCTCTCACACAAATCCTTTTAGAGAATACTGACAATTAACATTGCATGGAAAAAGGTGTGATGCCCAACACACTGTATTACATATTAAATATGTGGCCAAAGCAGGTGTCAGCAGACCACAGTACACTACCTGTTTTTGTAAGGCCCATGTGACCTACATATGGTTTTCACTTTTAAAAGTGAAATGTAAAAATGACTTTTGGTAAAAACAATTGCTCCATTTTGCCTAGTGACCCACAAACCCAAAAATATTTGCTATCTCATTACAGAAAAAGTTTGCCAATCCCTGACCTATACTATTTAACTGTGACACTATATACTTTGATAGCATTCACCATCCATAAGCTCGCTTATTTAATCCTGTCTATCTCTCTAAATAACAAGTTCCTTGAAGGTAGGGACAAGGACAAGCTCTGTGATTTTTACACAGTTGTGTACCAAGCACAAAACATAGCACCTAAAATGTAGAAATCTCTCAATAAAGATTTGATTTAAAAGTTAATAAATGAAAGAACTCTAATGTACAGGCAGGACTTTCTCTAGCCCTTAAGTGATTATATGTCCTAACACCAAAGTAGAAACCAAAGAGAAGAACGGATCTGACCCAAATCACACAACTAAACAGAGAAAAAGGAATTTCAATTCAGTGATCTTTATTCCCATACAGTATGTTTTCACTACAAGCTTCCTTTTAGCGAAGGAAGAAAGAGCCAGTTTTGTCTCATCTGGTTTACACATGTCTATGGAGAACAGCTAAACCAGGTGCGCATTTACTCGCTGTGATAGGGTGTCATACAAACACTGCTAGCCTCTGTTTTCTCTGCCCTCCATCCCCCTTTCCCTACCCAATGTTTCAATGCTTAGTGAATCTCTGTACAAAGATCAGGAGCTGAATTTTATGGCAACTCATGGTAACAGTAACTAGAAAAAGATGGATGTAAGAGAACCACATAACAACTCTAAATACATACATACATACATACATACATACATACAAAAGCAAGCTTAGAAGCATAATTAACACTTTTCTATTTGTTTTATTATAAAAAGAGAAAGGCCGGACCATACTCCATCCTTGCCCACTCACATCACTCAAGCTGCATCACCACCTTTTTGTCTTTCTGAATTTTTATCACTGTAACAATAACAGTGGCCACGGTGATGTATCAGGAACTGCTTTACTTACATGGCCTGATTTCACCTTAACTATAACCTAAAAAATTAAAGTTCACAAGGTAGTCAGTGACAGATCCAGAATTAAAATGCAGGTATTTCTGGCTGCAAGTTTGGTCATTTTAGCCATTGCCCTAAATTAGAATTACCTGCCTTGGCTGCTCCCTCAGTACTTACTCTTAATTGCCCTCTCTAGCTTTGCCCCTTAGTGCTTGTCCTAGTCTTTATGTCCTCATTTCCATTTTTATTGATTGTAAGCATATTTTATCTTTTAACTAGAAGTATGCAATATGATCTGTCTTAATATCATATTACCCTAGAATGACCTTAAATCCATGACACAAGATTAATATGCATAAACTCTAAAATAATTGATAGTAACAGTTAACTACTTTCCAATAATATACATTTAACTTATTTGTACAGTCTTTTTCTACAAATGATTTGAAGGAAATTAGAATAAAAGACATACAAAACTATATTCTAACACATATTAAAACAAATTTGTTCATAGAATGATAATTAAATAGACAAAAAAAAAAAAAAAATGAAGACTCCAAAAATCCATGAAGGAAACTCTAGACAAATACTTCATCTCAGGTATTATGTTAAATGAAATATGTCAGACAGAGAAAGACAAATACCATACGACTCATTTATATATGGAGTCTAAAAAACAAAATAAATGAACAAACAAAAGAGAAACAAACTCAGATATAGAGAACATGTTGACGGTTGCCAGATGGGAGCAGGGATGGCAGGATGAGTGAAATAGGAAAAGGGATTAGGATGTAGAAATTGCCAGTTATAAACGCAGTCATGGGAATGTAAAGTACGACATAGAGAATATAGTCAATAATATTGTAATAATTACGCATGGTGTCAGATGGGTACTAAACTTATCAGGGTAATTACTTTGTAAGTTATAAATGTCTAATAACTATGTTGTATACCTGAAACTAACATAATGTCGCATATCAACTGTAATTGAAATTTTTTTTAAAAAGAAAAGAAAGAAAAAACCATACATGGTTGCCTTTAGCCTGACCCGAGCAGAATCCCAGCTCCATAACTTAACAAGTTATTCTCTCTTGGTCCTGCTTCTTCTTCAGCTGTTGGATGAGAGTCAAAGAATTGTAGCACAAGAAGACAACGAAATGAGACAGGGTGGAGAAAAAACAAACAAACAAAAACCCCAAAAATGCATCATCTCAATTCGGAAGAAATTACAAAGAAATCAAACAATAGATTTGATTATGTAAAAATTAAAATAATAAAGATCATAAAATGCACAAAATAAGTTAAAGGAAAATTATATAAAAGAAAAATTTCAGCTACTATAACAAAGGTCAAATTGTTAGATTTTTGAGGTGCTCACTCAAATAAATAAGAAAAACAATAAGTTTAAAAAAAATAGACAGGACTTATACTTCTTGAAATGATACTTCAGATAACATAAGACTATCCCTTCTACTATAAATGACTATACCCATATAAAATATATGGAACAACTGTTTTCAGACAACAAACAATGAAAAGCGCAGGAGACAATACCTCATAGAAAGAAAACAAATAAAGTAATCCCTAAGACTGCCTCAGCTTTCTGCTTGGAGGCACTTTCTGGACTTGATGAGGAAACCCAAGGAGAGCACAGTACTCTTGCTGAGATGAGGAGACAAGGATTAGAGTTTGAGGAAGCAGAGGTGACTGGAATTTGAGGGCAGAGTGCCCAAGAGGAGGACACTAAACAGAGAAAGTTTTGGAAATCTGCATAGGGTTCCCCTTGAATATATACAAAGCTGTTTATCCCTGGAGTAATACTCAAAGCAAGCCAAAGAACTAATGGGGCACTGCGACCTGAGGACTTATTAGAGCTTAACAGAGTTGGGAGACATTCAAGTTCTATAAGTTGAGAGACTTATTGAATACCCAGGGCATTCAGTAGAGACCCCAGAAAGGCCACATTAATAAACGGGGCTAACTGACCCCCAGGGTAAAGGAAATATTAGATTCACTCAACCAAACTCTAAAACAAGCCTCAACCGGCCATAAGAACAGAAAGTCCCAAATCTCTGCCCAAAGGAACTAATTTTATTTAGAAAAAAGAAGTTCAAGTTTTAGGGAACTCTCAAAAAAAAGGGGAAGGTAGATTCTAATGGTGAGCAATTAAGAGGAGGCTGATACCTCCAAAGAAGCAAAAAACTAAACCACAGGACAACAATTTTACCAGAGAGAAGGGGAAGAGACAGCTAGGAAGAGATCTCCTGTGGTCAGAATATATTTCAAAAACTGGCCTCGAAAAATTCCCCTGTAAGTGGGCCTGAATTTAATTGGATCAGACTAAAATTATGTTTCATGGCATTGTCAAAAACAATAGAGCAAATCAACCAGAAATTGGTGGAGCCTAATAGCTGTATGTGTTACCAACAGGGGGAGGCAGTTGACCAGAAAGATCGGAAAAAGGGGAGTCAAAGAAAACCCTGATAATATCACTGTCACCACGCAACCTCAGAGACTGAATTCACACTCCAGGAGAAACTGGCTTCACTAAAATTGTCCAATCATGTCACTACATAAAGAAATAAACAAAAGAAGCCTTGGAGGTGGGGAGTCAATGCTCAGGGTTGCTACAAATATTACCTAAAATGCTCACTTTGTCATATAGGAGACACTCAGAAAAATAGAAAAATGTGACTCATACACATACATATAAATAAATAAAAAGCAGACAACAGAAATTTCTTTTGAGAAGGCCCAGATATTGAATGTAACATGGACATCAAAGCAGCTACCATACATATGTTCAAAAAACTAAAGGAAGCAATGTATAAAGAAGTAAAGGAAGGTATGATGATAATGTCTCATCAAATAGAGAATATGAACAAAGAGATGGAAATTATTTTTTTAAAAAAGAATCAAATGTAATTTCTAGAGTGGAAAACTACAATAACTAAAATGAAAGATTCACTAAGTATTCTCCATAATCAATTGAGCTGGCAGAAGAATCATCATATTTGAAGACAGATTAACAGAGATGGAATCTGAAGAACTGAGGGGAAAAAAATGAAAAAAAAAAAAAAAAAAAAAGAACAGTCTCAGAATAGAGAGACATCATTAAGTTCACAATACATGCATGGAATACCAGAAGGAGAGGAAAAAGAAAAAGAAAAATATTTGAAGAAATAATGATTAAAACCAAATTTACTATTAAATGTACACATATAAAAAGCTCAAAAAAATTCCAAATAGGGTAAACACAAAGAAATTAACACCCAGACAGATAAGAGTAAAATGTTGAAAGTAGAAGACAAAAAGAAAACCTGGAAAGCAACAAAGAAAAAATGACTCATAATGTACAAGAGAATCTCAATAGATTAATAAATGATATCCCATCAGAAGCAAAGGAGGTCAGAAGATAGCAAGCTGATATATTCAAAGGGCTGAAAAAATAAAGCTGCCAAGCCAAAATCATACCCAGCAAAAATATTTTCAGTGATGAAGAAAAAATAAAAACATTCCCAGATAAACAAAACTAAATGAATTTGTTACTAGATAAATCATTTACAAGAACTATTAAAGGATGTTCTTCGGTTTAAAAGCAAGTGGCACCCCCACTGGAATTCTAATCTACATTTTTTTTAAAAAGCACCAGTAAAATAATTATACAATTATGCAATTGTATAATACAGTATAAATAGATGTTTCTTCTCCTTTCTTCTTTCGACTTACTTAAAACGCAATTGTATAAAATAATGTATATGTAATTGTATTGGCAGGATTATAACATACGTAACTATAATGTATTTGACAATAACCACATAAAGAAGGTGAGTGAGAGCAGAGCTATATCAGCATAGGGAAATTACATTAGATGGTAACTCAAATCCACAGGAATAAAAGAAGAGAACCAAAAATGGTAAATAAGAAGGTTACTATAACAAAATTTATAAATATACAATTGTTCTCCTTTCCTCTCTCAACTACTCTAAAAGATATAAAATTATATAAAGAAATAAAAATGAATTAGTAGATTTTTAACGTGTGTGTGTGTGTGTATAATAATAATGGCACCTAAAAAAGCAGAGGGAAGAAGCTATGTAGGAGTGACATATCTGTATTTCACTTGACTTAAATGAGTATAAATCCCACATAGATTCTCATGAATATGCCTTAGATCAACCGCTAAAAAAATAACTCAAAACACTCAGTAAACAAGTCATTAAAATACTACTCTTGAAAATATTCATGTAATTCAAAATAAAATATAAGAAATAGTTTTTTTAAAAGTATACAAAACACAGAGAAAACAAAAAGTAAAATGGTAAATATAAATCCAACTGTAATAATAATATTAAATGTGAATAGGTTAAATATTCCGGTCATTAATACAAAGATTTTCAATCTGGATATATTAAAAAAAAAAAAATCAAATGACAACAACAAAAATAAGCCAGATGACAAAAGAATGACATCTTTTAAGTAGTAAGAGAAACAAAGTCTAGAATTCTATATCCAGTGCAAATGTCCTTCAAAAATGCAGGCAAAATAAAGAATTTTTCAAAGATAAAAGCTGAGAAACTTCACCAGCAAATCTGCACTCTTTTAAAGGAAGTTCTTCATGTAGAAGGAAAATAATACCAGATGGGAAATTGATTCTTAAAAAAATACATAAATAAAGATTTCCAGGGATGATAAATATGTAGGCAAACATAGAAGATATTTTTATTCATTTAAAATTTTTTTAAACATTGGCATTTTAAAACAAAAATAATGGTAACATATTTCAGAGTTTATAATACACATAGATGTAAAATGCATAACTATAAGAACACATGTTTTGGAAGGGGGAAACTGAAGTATAGTCTCTTGAAGATTTTAAATTAAACATGAATTATAGCAATAGTATTTGAAGTGTTTCTGTTTTAAGTTAAAGATGCATATTGCAAACCATAGTGAAACCATTGAAAAAAAATAAAACAAAGAGATACAGCTGACAAACTAATAGTAGAGATAAAATTAAATAGTAAAAACTATTCTATTCATCTAAAAAGGCGGGAAATGAGTAAGAGAAGAGCAAAGAACAGGTAGAACAAATAGAAATCAAATAGCACGATGGTAGATTTAAATCCAAATGAGACTTAGCAGGAGTGTGTGTTCATTTCAGCTTTTACCCGCAATAGCCAAAATATAAAAACAAAAAAAGGCCAGGAAACAACCAAATATCCCTCAGCAAGAAACTGGATAAACAAATTTTGGTTTATCCAGGCAATTAAATGCTATTAGGCAATAAAATAAACTACTGATATACCCAACCATGTGGGTGAACATCAAAAGCATTTTCCTGAGCTTTAAAAGCTTTTTACAAAAGTGTTACACACTGTGTGTTTCCATTTATATGAAGTTCTCAGACAGGAAAAAACTATTTTGAAAGAAATCAGAACAGGGGTTGCCTCTGGGTGCAATCAGCAACTGAAAAGGGGCATAAGGGAACTTTCTGGGATGATGGGAATGATTAAAGTTTGAAAGAATGGAATTAAACAAGTGTAGGCATTTTTCACAGCTTGTTGATAAGTGCACTTACGATCTGTGTATTTAATAATATGCAAATAATACCTCAATTTAAAAATATTTTAAAATAGGCAAAAAAAGTTTAATGTAAGAAAACCTCCAAAAGACCAATACACCAGTGGGTATTGGTCACCTTATTAGTAATGAAAAGATTCACTTTAAAACAATGGAATATTAATTTTTTACCCCCAAATTGGCAACAAATTTAGGAAATAATATTTGATGCTGGCAAGAGGTAGCAAGACAAGCATTCTCATGCGATACTGATTAGAAACTAAATTACTTTAGCTTTTGTGGAAAGCCTTGATCTAATTATTCTACTTCCAAGTATCTATTCAGAAGAAATAAATCAGAGATATTGGCAAAGATTAATGTAAAAAGACATCCTCTGAAGTATGATTTATAACTGGGTAACACTGTAAAGAAACTAAATGCTTAATAAATTCTAAGAAACAAGAAAACAGAATCGTATCTTCATTAGGGCAAAATATGCCATAAGGAAAAAACAAAGTAGTCAGACTATAAAAAAATTAATAGTATTTTCTCTGAATGATGCATTTATAGTTATATTTGCACTTTTTTTGTATTTTTCCAGTTTTCTCAAATATGTTAATTTCTCCAACAAGGAAAATAAACTCCTACTTAAAAAGACATACAGAAGACTAATAAAAAGTGTCAATTTACAAAAATAGAATGCAAATATATTTAAAGAAGAAAAAGCAAGCAGGGAAGAAAAAGGAAATGTAATACATTACTCTAACTAAAAGGAGAAGGAAAATGCATTTCTCGGTAGAGATTAAATGTTTCCAAGACCTTACTCTCTAACCTAATGTCTGCCTCCTTCTCCTTCTCACTGGCCTACTAATGTTGCCCATTTTGTTACTTGTGCAATTTAGACAGGACAACCATTGTATTTTGAATGACCTCTCTTCTCTAATACTTTGGCAAAGAGGTACCAATTGACAGATGGCCCAGATCTCAGAACATTTAATTAACCAAATGTCAATTAACCAACATGATTCCATTGGACTGTAAGTTGCTTGAGAGCAGACTCTGTATTTGTTTAATCTTTTTTCAGAGGATTCACACTGCACTGTCTGGACCCCATAGGCATTTACTAAACATTAATGTTGACTATAAAACTTTAATCTGTTTCTAGGCAGTTGCCACTAAGATTTCTCTGGAAATTGGGTCCTTCTGCCACCAGCACCACAGTATCTGAAAGATATGTAGAAAAAAAATAGTAGAAGAAAATAAGACCTCTTGCAGGAAATCAACAGTACTTACTACTCTCAAGAATCAAGATTGAAGCTACCTTATTTAAAAATTTTATTCATTAATTTTTGAAACACTAAAGATGATTCTCCATGTAGGGCCCAAAGGGATATAAGAATGAGAAAAGAGAGTAGAAGCAAATGCTTTTGTCTGAATACCAACTCTGCCATTAACTAGCAAAATGAGTTAGACGAATCTCTTAAGCTTTTACACCTGGGATCCTCATCTGTAAAATGGGGTAATAATAACTATCAAATAGAGTTGTGGTGAAGACCCACATAGGTAGGTAATAAATGTAAATATGCTAAATAAAATGTTGGTGTTTCCCTTTGGAGCTTATGATCTCACAGAAGATGTGAACAGTTACAGAAGTGGTAACTATACTAGGCAGAAAGTAGCATAAGGGCAAGTTCTTACTGAGCCTCGATCCCATCAGGCGATCCCAGTTCTGGCTCTGGGATACAGTGGGGAACAGATAGACTCCTTACCCTCAGTGGAACCAATACACTACTGGAGAGTATCAGATAATAAATGTGTACACAAACAAATAAGAAAATTTCAGATAGTAAAAAAAGTGCTGTAAAACAAAAGAGAGTAATAGGGCAGAGAGACTGGAAGCTAGTCCAGTGAGATGGTCAGAAAAGGCTTTTTTGAGGTGACATTTTAGCTGAGACCTAAATGAAGAGGACAGTAACCTTGGAGCCACTTCAGAGGTAAAATGAGAGGCACTATCAGAAGTAAATTACCCTGGCTAGAGCAGCAAACCGAATAGAGCTAAGCGTCTCACTAAATTTAAAGGTGTTTTCTAGGTCACTAAGAATTGGGGTAAAAATAAAATGGTGCCCATGATGAACAGAAACTGGAGAGAAGACCAGCAATTAAGTATGGCAACAGGTCTGGTTAAATGACCACCTCCTTCTCCCCTGACCTTGTAAATAGCTTCACAAGCAACGAAATAGAGATCTTGTGAGAAAGGACTTTATGGAGAGAATAGCCAGTGAGCTTAAACACTGTTCTGCCTCATGATGTGACATACTGTCTGAGACCCCTTGTCTTTAGGGCTCTCAGCCTCAGTTTACAAACTTGTAAAGAACTGTAATAATTTCTCCAATCAAGCAAAAGGGAGACCAACCTGCTAATAATAAGGCCACTTTACACTAAGTGCTTCGTTGCATTACTGTATACTGACAAAATATGTGTACTTTTTTTTTCTTTCCAGTTAAGCTCCATGCATTATAGAATTTTAAAGAGCTCTTTGATGACTGAGTGAAGTAGTTTTATTTCAGGCTGAATTGGCTGATCATTTCTTCACACAGGCTTGGGCCTCCATCCTAAGGGGACACTTTCGATTCACTTAAAGGATTGCAGAGGGTCTAATGCATTAGAGAGGTAAAAGAGGAAATTGGGAGAGATTGCCTGCCTACTTAAAGAGGGTGGGATGACCATCCCGGAAGGCAATGGGGCAAATGCTTAGCAGTATGAAGAATGTGTGTGTGTGTAGTATAAATATAGTATATAATATATAACATATTATATGTAATATATATGCTATTTCATATGTAGTATAATATATATACTATATACTTCATGCATAATATTATATATTTATATATATAAAATCTTCCAAAGCAAGCAAGGGGCCAGACACAGCTTAACTTTCAGAAACTCCCTGGCAGTCTGGTTTCATGAAATCAGGCATAGCTAGTAGGTTATAAAATCAATATGAAATCAACTTATTAGATCATGGTCAACATTTCTACGAAAGTGAAATAGAACGAATCAACTAGAATATAATGGAATACAATAGATTATTGAAGAATGTATTACATAAGTAATGGTATTTTTATGAAACATTTTCCCTGATAAGTGTATATGGGTGTATGCTTGTGAACTCGGTCACAATTTAAAATGTATTTCGTATTGTTGGTAATAGTAAAAAACAATTTTAAGCGACCGCTGTAGGGCACATCCCGTCGAACCCCAGAGTACATATCTACTGCACTCACAAACTCAGAATAAAAGCATCTGAACTAAGGGGAATCCAGGATATCATCTACATGTGTAATTTTGCAGATGCAGAAATAAGTTCAAGACAGGAAATTACTTTCCCAAGATGACAAGGGGTTTAAGATCTAAACCAAATTCTTTTTAACTGACAGTCTAGCTATTTTTACACTACACTGTAGTTAAAGTCATAGCTTAACACTGGAAAGGAGTTGTTTTGAGAATCAGAGTTGTTCATTGATTTTCCTGTCACTGCAAAAGAGGAGAGCTGACTTAGACTCTGGGAGCACAGAATCCATCACTCCCTGAAATCTTCCTGCTCACATACCCTACCCGCCCCCCCACCCCCAAAAATGAGTGCAGTATGACTCATCTGGCACACATCTGTTTCTTTCAATCTCTCACATCTTCCCCCAGAGACTATATCAAGATGCAGCCCCATGGTCTGCTATTTAAAGCAATATAGTATAGGAGTAAGAGCTCAAATGCCATAGTCACATAGACCTGGGTTCAAATTCTACAGAATATAAACCCCATGAGGGTGGAGCCACATCCTTCTCGTGTACTGCTGCGTCCTCAATACTTTACACCACGCGGGGGCCCATGCTGGTGCCCAATGCAGATTTGTAAAAAGAAACAAGAGAGAAGAAAGGAGTTATGAGCAATGTGATCTGGACAAGTGACTTCACATCCCTGAGCCTCAGCCTTCTCATCCATCAAACAGAAATACTCATATTTAGAGGATTATTTAGAGGATTGAGTGAAAGAATACAGATCCAGAACTGAATAGTTCCTAGCGTCTAGCAAGCATCAGTGTCTGTTAATATTACTAGCTCTCTCTTATTCTTGATCAGTGGTTTTTGACTTTTAACGCAGTAAGAACTTTTTAAAGGAGATATATGTAGAAACCTAATCTGAAGTGCTACTGGTTGGCCTCCTTCTGGCCCCCAGTAATGACCCCTAAATCACCTCTGAGGATCCTAGAGTTGACAAGAATTCTACATGAAAATTACTCCTGTGGACCACGACCTTCCCCTCTCTCTGGTAGAATTACTGCTGAGGCTGATATGGATTGCTGAGGATGGGTAGGAAATGAAGCCCTGCAATGAGCACCTGTCAGAGTCATATAATTACAAATCACCTGGGTAACAGAATCCCATTGCTTATGTACTGCACTGAGGATGCATTCTCAGAGCAGGGAACTTCAGCTGCAGAAAACACCAAGTCCTGTAAAGGAAGACAACGAAGGAAAGAAGAGCTTTAAAATAAACCCTACAACCTGCAGAAGCTAATGTCAGAGTCATATGCAATTCTACTAAATTTCTGGAATTTATTGATTGCCTCAGTTCTAACAGCTTCCTCCAGGCACACATTTGCATATGGAAATTCACAATGCATTTTATTCATTCTCATTTCGTTCTTAATGTTAAATTAACTGGGCCAATAAACCGCAGGAAGTATTACTCAAAATCTGACTTCAATCACTATTAACATAAAATATTTAAGTGTGTAAAGAAAGCATATTTCAGGGGGCTTGTCCTGGTGAACAGCAAGTAGAAAGAAAGTCAGAATTTCCTGCCAAGTACAGGAAGGTGTTTAACGCTTCTCTCTAGATGGCAATGGGACCAAGTGAAAGCATATATGGGCACATCCTGCTCTGTAATACTTGGAGACACTGAGAGAGTAACCAGGAGGCCTGGACCTGCTGGGATGAACTGTGCAGCTTGAGCCTATCACTTTGGTACATCTTCTCCATCTGTCAAATGGGAATCACACCATCTACTTTTCAGGGACATTGTGAGAACAAGATAATGAATGAGAAAGTACATTGAGTTCCTTGCCAGCATAGCATCGTATTCACACCAAGTATTTTCAGTATTTATCCTGATACTTCATCACACTCTCAGTAAAGCTGTTAGTGCATCTCAGACTATTAGGGTGATGTAAATGTACAAAACGATGACAACTGTTCCCTCTTCCCATGCTCTCTGGAACAATTTGCTGAAGAGTTTTGTTATTTGATTTCTAGAAAATAAAAAATAATTATTATAAGTAATGCCAATGACAGAGGCTCACTTTCAAATATGTTTGTTTTAAACAGGACCCAAACTCAGTGTTGTGAGCAGAAACATGACTGTTGTCAGCTGAAGGAGAGGAAGAGGAGGATACCATCCCATCTGGGCTTGGTAGTGAAATTCTGGCAGGAGTAGAGGTACCTGCAATGATTTAGGACACAGGAAGGCCAGTGAGTTATTGGACACCATCTTTTGGGAGGATTTGAGGTATATCCTGAGCCTCTTTGGCCCCTCCCTCCCATCAGACTTCTCCTGGGTTCTATTTTCTCTGCTTCCTCTAAATCACATAAACCAGTTCAAATAAGAAGTATTCTAAAGTACCTTCACGGGAAGGACTGGATTTTACATGTCTGTAGGTCTTTAGCACAATGTTAGGCATATGCCAATCAGGCAACCAGTATATGCCAGGCATTGTTAACTGCTGAGAATATGAGAGGTAAAAAATAAAAAATAACCTTGGTTTTCATGGAGTTTACAGTCTGAAGCAGTTCATAAAGCTGAAATATGTAACAGTTACTAGTGCTTCAAAGAGCTGAACCTTGCAAATATCTATGCCAATTATGTTTGTAAATACTGCTGAGACCTCACTACTAATAGCGAAGTATTAGTGAGGAGCATCTTGAGATAATCGTGCTAAGTGAAATAAGTCAGGCAGAAAATGTTGAGAACCATATGATTTCACTTACAGGTGGGATATAAAACTGGAAGCCACAAATGAATAAGAAAAACAAAAACTCATAGACACAGACAACAGTTTAGTGGTTACCAGAGGGAAAAGAAGAGAGAGGTAGACAAGGGTAAAGGGGTCAAATACATGGTGTCAGAAGGATATTTGACTTTGGTGGTGTACAACACAATGCAATATACAGATGACGTGTTACTGAATTGTACACTTGAAACCTATGTAATTTTATTAA
This sequence comes from Pteropus vampyrus, assembly GCF_000151845.1. Classification (NCBI taxonomy): domain Eukaryota; kingdom Metazoa; phylum Chordata; class Mammalia; order Chiroptera; family Pteropodidae; genus Pteropus; species Pteropus vampyrus. Next base: position 8,265,965 of record NW_011888857.1, read on the forward strand.
CCAATGCCACCCCAATAAATTTAATAAGATTCATAGATGAATGAGTCTATACTTTAAAGAAGCTTCTAAGTTAATAAATCATATTAATATGTATAGAAATAATGATGAAAAAAGTAATAAATATTCTAAGCTCATTACAAGTATTATATCATTCAATCTAAAGAACAGCCTTATAAAGTAATCCCAGTTTACAAATGAATGCACCAAGGCACAAAGAAATTAGTCATTTACCATGGACAATTACACAGCCTGTAACGACTGAAGCCAAGATTTGAACCCACACAGTCTGACTCTAGGGCAGGTGCTCTCAATTATTATGTTTCAGTACTATCAGAAACACCGTATAGTAGGAACACAAATGGAAGACTAATTCTTAATGGAGAAATTAATCGATTTAACAAACAATTATTGAATATCTACTGTGTGTTGGATCTTGAGAATGCAAAGATGAATTGAATGAATTCTGCTCTGGAGATTACATGCTAATGAGGGAAGTGAATAAATAAATGACAAGCAGATGATAGTACAAAGAGAGGTATCATGAGGATAACATCCTTCCTGGAAGAGGGAGCACTTCAGTGGGTCCTTGAAGGATGGATAAGACCTTTATGGTGTGATAAGGCCATGATGGCTTTGTTTCAAATAAATAACAAAAACAGTAACTTCAGAAAGATGGATTAGCCCCTGGATATTATTTTGTAGGAAAGGAGGAGCTATTCTATGCTCTTCAAATACAAAATTCTAGGGAAAGCTTACTGTGGCACAATTGTAAAGCATGGCCGTCCTGACCCCAAAGAGCAGACCATGTCTACTGGATTAAGAACTTGGACTGCACACTGCCCTATTTCTGTGTGCCAACATCAGCTTTGATTTGTGTTTCCCCTAATTTTACAAGAAACTCCCTTTAAAGTACAAGAGAAAGAACACACAGTGCTACAGAATCCAGTCAAGGTCAAAGAAACAAAAGAATATCCTTACAGGCTATAGAGGGGAACAAGAACTTTGGAGTTTTAAATTGTTCACAATTGACATATATCCCCATGAATCTTCCACGATTATTGGTTATTTTCTGAAAATAATAGCTTTCATTTGAAAGCATATAGAGCCTCTACCTCCTACCCTATAATAAATATATATTTTTAGAATTCAAGCAACATACAGAATTTCTGTTTTGAGATACTGGAAATTTTTATTTTATTTAACTTACGTGATTATAGAATAACTAACATTAAAATGCTAAGGAAGCTTATAATTAAATAATCTAATTTCTCATTTTTATAACCTATTAAGTAGATGCCCAGAGAGCTCAAGTGACTACCCGCAAGTCAGATCCCCTTGAATCACCCAACCCACATTCTGTCGAATTAAACCTGTGCTCAAAAAATAATGGCTTTACTTTTTAACATCAATTTTTGCTAATGTTTCCTCTGCCTAAAATTCATTCCCTCCCCCATGCCCCTCATTTCCCATGGCCAAATATATGTTGTCAAATGCCCCAAGGAAATGTCTAATCCCCTGTGGGAAATATGAAATCTCTTCCTTAACAGACAACAGAATGTCTTCACCTAGTAGGCTTAGCACTGGTGTTACACAGAGAGAAACAAGATATCTAAAGCAGAAACTCCTACAAAACTTTGATTGGCAGTATGAATTAAAGCACTCTGAAAATAAAAAGCATTTTGGCATCTATATCAAAAGCCACAGACATATTTATAAACTTTGAGTCAATAATCCCATTTTGATGAATATGTCCTAAGGAAAAAAATCTAAAGCAATGAAACAACAAGTTCTTTACTTCTGTAGGAGAACGGTTAAGTAAATGCTGATTTATACAATCAATGGAATATTATGTAGTAACTACAATTATGCTTACAAAGAGTTTTGGCAATAGCATTTAGTGATTAAGAGCATGAATTCTGGTTCCAGCCTCATCTTTAACACTTACTAGCTGTGTGAAATTGGGCCAATTTCCATATACACTATACAAGTGTTAATTATTATGATTATCATCAATATCATTATAGACGCTAACCTAGGAAAATAAAATGTTTGTACTAGATGAAATATATTAACAAGGGTAAAGCACTATATAGGCAAATAATGATATCTTATGATCACAATCAGAATTACATAAAATAAGAAACCATTATATCAAGAAAATGATTTATGTGTCCCCACCCAGCCTTTGTGCTTATGAAATGTTCTCACTATAGCCTGAGAGCTCACCCCTTTCCTTGCCCCTCCCCCAGCTCTATGTACAAGATGAAGCCATCCCATAACCAGAGACTCTGAGCAGTACAAGTGAACACCAAGGCATTATCCTCTTCGCTGCCCAGTGAGGACCAGCTTCCATCACTATTCCTTAAAACGATCCATGCCACTCACCAGTATCCTGAGCCTTTTCCCAACTCATACCTGACACATCCACTATGGGCATAACTCTCCCTTCAGTGATCTAGAATACTTTTTTAATCCTAAGGATTAGAGAAGGAAACTCTGGAAACCTTAAGAGTACAATAGTGGTGGGGATACCTGACCATAGTGAGACTAGATGAAATCAACCTGAGATACCCACCAAGACAGGGTAGAAGTAGATCAGGCCACCTCTTTGACTGGACTTCCCCCATAATTATGACACCAAAGACAGAAAAAAAAAGATTGGAAAGAAATATATCAACATGTAAGCAGTGATGTTCTCTAAATAGTTATACTACGCTATGAGTGATTTTTTTATCCGTCCTTTTATTCTTCAGTGTTTTCAAAGACTGTTTACCTAACCGCATATTAACTATAATGGGGAAAAATCAACTTTTTAAATGTATAAAAAATGGGTCTTCTTTAAGTATTGAAAGAAATTTAGATGGCATGATGTCAAATAAAAGTCATACCTTGACATTTTTTTTCGCATTAGAAAATTTCCAAAACAAGTCCCCTGAGTATCAGCAGATTTAAAAATCGGGGATTTAACAGAGGATTACAGTAGTAAATGACACACAGGGAAGAGAGAGCTGGGATATTGAGATATTACTAAAAGCCAACATATTTTGACAAACTCATATTCAGAAAATGTCCCAAATATGTATGAGAAACACTAGATCCTTTAGAATAGGAAAACTTAATACATCCATTTGGTAAGAGTATAAGATAATTGAAAAGTCCATGTAGTTGTAACTTAATATTGCTTTTTAAACTTCTCTATAGGGAAAACAAACATATAAAAATATAAAAACAAAAATATAAAAAAACCATACAAACAAAAGACACACCAAAATAAAGTAATTCCTCTAACGGGCTCACTGGCCAAAAGTCTTAAAGCTCTGCAATGTTTAAGGGCTGGCGGGGAATCCACCACCAAATTTATTGAGAGTGACTAACTGTGGAGAAACAATTATGAGTTTCTAAATATTCTCCCAAAATGTGGCAATCATTTAAAGAGGATGTCCCAGGACTTTTCCAAATCTCCACGATTTAAATACTTTCTAAACAACATAACTGAGATCGCCTAATGTAGTGACATCTGAGAAATTTCAGTGACCTCCGCAGACCCTTTAAAAGCACTAAATTTAGTAGAGTCACATAGAGAGACGGAGCCCAGCTTGTCTGATATAGCCAAC
>NW_011888857.1:8269628-8281305 GCF_000151845.1 Pteropus vampyrus
TGAGAGCTCACCCCTTTCCTTGCCCCTCCCCCAGCTCTATGTACAAGATGAAGCCATCCCATAACCAGAGACTCTGAGCAGTACAAGTGAACACCAAGGCATTATCCTCTTCGCTGCCCAGTGAGGACCAGCTTCCATCACTATTCCTTAAAACGATCCATGCCACTCACCAGTATCCTGAGCCTTTTCCCAACTCATACCTGACACATCCACTATGGGCATAACTCTCCCTTCAGTGATCTAGAATACTTTTTTAATCCTAAGGATTAGAGAAGGAAACTCTGGAAACCTTAAGAGTACAATAGTGGTGGGGATACCAGACCATAGTGAGACTAGATGAAATCAACCTGAGATACCCACCAAGACAGGGTAGAAGTAGATCAGGCCACCTCTGTGACTGGACTTCCCCCATAATTATGACACCAAAGACAGAAAAAAAAAGATTGGAAAGAAATATATCAACATGTAAGCAGTGATGTTCTCTAAATAGTTATACTACGCTATGAGTGATTTTTTTATCCGTCCTTTTATTCTTCAGTGTTTTCAAAGACTGTTTACCTAACCGCATATTAACTATAATGGGGAAAAATCAACTTTTTAAATGTATAAAAAATGGGTCTTCTTTAAGTATTGAAAGAAATTTAGATGGCATGATGTCAAATAAAAGTCATACCTTGACATTTTTTTTCGCATTAGAAAATTTCCAAAACAAGTCCCCTGAGTATCAGCAGATTTAAAAATCGGGGATTTAACAGAGGATTACAGTAGTAAATGACACACAGGGAAGAGAGAGCTGGGATATTGAGATATTACTAAAAGCCAACATATTTTGACAAACTCATATTCAGAAAATGTCCCAAATATGTATGAGAAACACTAGATCCTTTAGAATAGGAAAACTTAATACATCCATTTGGTAAGAGTATAAGATAATTGAAAAGTCCATGTAGTTGTAACTTAATATTGCTTTTTAAACTTCTCTATAGGGAAAACAAACATATAAAAATATAAAAACAAAAATATAAAAAAACCATACAAACAAAAGACACACCAAAATAAAGTAATTCCTCTAACGGGCTCACTGGCCAAAAGTCTTAAAGCTCTGCAATGTTTAAGGGCTGGCGGGGAATCCACCACCAAATTTATTGAGAGTGACTAACTGTGGAGAAACAATTATGAGTTTCTAAATATTCTCCCAAAATGTGGCAATCATTTAAAGAGGATGTCCCAGGACTTTTCCAAATCTCCACGATTTAAATACTTTCTAAACAACATAACTGAGATCGCCTAATGTAGTGACATCTGAGAAATTTCAGTGACCTCCGCAGACCCTTTAAAAGCACTAAATTTAGTAGAGTCACATAGAGAGACGGAGCCCAGCTTGTCTGATATAGCCAACCCTTCAACAGTTCTGTCCATTCTTCAACTTAAATGCTCTTTAATCCATTGCACTTTTCTCCACGATTGACTCTATAATGGTCAAGCTACCATTGTGTCTTGCCTGGATCACTGGACTAAGCAAGATCATAGGGCTAAGAGTATGGTTTCCATCCTCAGTTTCATCACTTACTAGTTCTGTGACATTGGACAACTCATATGTTAATAAACTATAAAATATTTTTCTTATCCACTCCTGGCTTTTAAACATGTCAGTATTTACACAGCATGCTTCAAAGTGTTTACAGTTGAGACTATTTCATGTACTGGTTAACAGCCCTCATGCTGTATTTACTGTGCATTTCTTTGGAGCCAACCATCAGCCAGCCAGGGATCTTCCAAATATAAATATGAAATGTCATTTCCCTTTCTTAACCACTTTAATGGTATCCCACTGCTTTAAGGATTAAGGCGAAAAGTTCCATTTATACGGTTCCTATCCCCTTCTCTAGTTTCATCTACCGTCACTTCCCTGCTTTCTGTGTTCTAGTCACACCGAGTTTTCTTTCAGCTCCTTGAACATTGGTTTCATAAGAGCAGGGACCAGATCTGGGCTTGTTCATCATTTCCTTCCAGTACCCTGTGGAGTACCTGGAATATGATGCTCTTAATAATAATGGCTAACATTTATTGAGCCCTGACAGTGTCTCATATATTGTGCTAAAGTGCTTTATTTATATTTTCTCCTCACAACTCTATGGCATCGATTCTATTATGATCCACATTTCACAGATAGGGAACAAGGGCTGACAAAGCCAAGAAACTTGCTCAAGGTTGCAGAGTTAGTAAGTGACAGTGGGGATTTGAACCTAGGAAAGAGGGCCCTGGAACGGGTGGCTCTTGGCTACTATGAGAGGTGCTCCATAAACGTTTTTTGAGTGATTAATTGAATAACTGTCTGTTTCCAGAGTGCCTAATGATTTCATTCTTAATTGCGAAAGATACAAATCAATGTATCAGCAAAATTGAGAATTATCTCATGTTAACGGCCTTTGTTGTTGCTTGAAAATAGTCAAAAGGTTAAAGCCAAGAAAACAAGAGTCTTATTACAGGGGATCTAAGGTCATCTTCCTGTTGTAAGATTCAACAGGCCACATTTACTCTGGCTGGGTTTTTCTAATCTTCCATTGCATTTGATGCTTCTTAGAAGACGGGATTACCCCTCACTTCCATGGATCCTGAAAGAGAGCTGACACATTGGGCCCATCCCGTGGGAAGCATTCAGGGACAGGTATCCAGACCAACAGGTACCTAGGTTCTGTTACCAGGGATGATTTTAAGAATCAGAGTTTAAAAACAAAACTGAAGAAATTAGCAAGGTCTTTAGAATTGGCTGACACATACTCTAACAGCGAAAAATCTAAAGAGTGCTGGGGCGTGAATGGTTTTATGTTCATTCATCATGTAGAAGGGGAGGCTGGAGAGGGAGACACCTAACACGGATGGCTACTTATGGGAAAGAAGAACACCTTTGATCTTCATCTCCCCTGAAAAGTTCATAAGAAAAGATGGCTTAATTAAGTGAGGTGATATTTGGGTTTTAAAAAACTGCTGTGCCAGATCTCATATTTTGATAAGATACCATAAAATACTTCTCTTATCTACCTCTGGCTTTTATACTTACCCATGTACGCACTGCATGCAAAAGTGTGTATAGTTCAGACAATTTTGTACACTGGGATAAGAGCACAGACTTGCACATTGCTCAGACATACAATAAATTCTTACATTTGCCACTCCAAGGACAGTTGACTCCAGTCCTCTAAGCTTCTGTGTCCTAGCCTGGGAGAGGGAATATTTATACCTTCCTCACAGAGTTTAGAGAGAAATGAGAAAATGTAAAGTACTGAGCCTAGTATCTGGCATATGACCAAGCTTTGATTAATGGTAGCTTCTATTATTCTCATCATTGTCAGTGCTATCATTCAATTATTTTTCTGGGGGCGTTAGTTTATTTGAGAAGATTTGTGTTAACATCAAGCTGCCTAATGTAGTCATTCCAAAAAGAAAGACAAAAAATTACCATATGAAAGGAAATATCTTTTCTAAAAGACTCATCCCTCATGGAATAGTGCACTTCTATATAGAAGCTAAGAAAATGGACTCTCCAGTCAGACTGTATGGGTTCGTATCCAAGTGCTAACTTTCACTAGCTGTGTGGACAGAACTGACTTAACCTTTCTGTACCTTGGTTTATCCATCTACAAAATAGAGTAATTATGGTACTTACCTCTCATTTTGTAAGGATTAAATGAGATCATATATAATGCCTGGCACATAGTGGGTACTCAGTAAATGCTAGCTATTATTTACTTAGGTATCAGAAGAGGTTATTCAGCCTCTTTTCATGCAAAATTTTAGGACTATACATTATATGGTACACGTTCAGAATGCCTTGGGGAGAGTTTCAATTTCTGCATTGAAAGTTAATCTAAGTATTGATGGCCATAATTGATTTTAGAGGTTCTTAAATCAGAATCCTGGCTACACAGGGACATATTATTAATATTGTATATAAAAAAAAAAAGGTAAAGAATATGTATTTGATTTTATGCTAATACACCAAAAAAGTAGTTCCTAAAAATGTATATTCCCTCAAAGCCCCATTTAGACATACATTAACCTAAAGGACAAGACAGGCAAAAGAATATACATCTTTTCCTAAGCATGGAAAATACACGCTTTTGTAAAAATGTAATTAAAACTTGCCTATCAATACAGGTTAACAAAATAAACTTCTTGAAGAAATATACTCCCTGTGGATTTATGTTTCCTCTTTACTCCATTATAGTTATATCACATTTAGTTTACAAAAATTGACTAGATACTTAGAATATTGCTTTGCAATGCCACATTTAATTTTATAGCATGGATAATGCATTTCTTTTTACAAATGTATCAGTTTTCTGTTAGCATCAATAAGCTGCTTCAGAGTCATTAAACACTATGTGAGAAACCAATAAGCTACAGATTGTGTTACTGATAAACACGGATTAATTTTCAGCTCATAAAGCCACTACATGGGTTACTTGCTCTGTGTCTGCAGCCCATACACTGAAGTTTGAAAAGAAAGCTCAATCAACTTGAATGACGGTTTGTACACAAATTAAACATTTCAGTGGATTCTCAGCACCAGACGCTGATGAAAATGCCTAACACACACTCAGAGCTCTGCAGGATCCAGGCCCATTACCTCATCAGCCTCCTCCCCTTTCACTCCAACACACAAAGTCCTTCTTGCCTGTGAATCTGCACACAGTAAGTAGCACCATTCTCTGCTTGGATGCCACCCTCCAAAACCACTAACCTATGTTAAGTTCCTATAATGTGACATCAACTACATGGGATGATAAAAACAAACATGTTTGACACACAGTGTATAAGTAGTTCAAGGAGGAAATTAAGTCATTTACTCTGTGAAATAGTCGATGGATTATGATGCTATCATAAGAATGTCATAAGAAAATGATTTCTCACTGCTAAATAAACTTCAAAGTAAAGCTGAAGAACTGGTAGTTAGCTGGGGAGAGGGGAGAGAAATCAAATGGAGAATTTGGGAGGAATGAACAAAAAAATAAAATTTTGATGTTTCCTTCGAAAACAGCTTTCATCCTAGAAGACACAGTAATGTTGAAAATGGTACCATAAACTCTTTTCAAGAAAAAGCCATGATGCCTTACAGATATATTTTTTGCTGCTCTCATCAAATTTCCATACCTATATACTTTTTAGACATATTTCTTCAAACTCTAACAAAGAAATGCAGGGTCTCACACATCTTAAGTCCCCATGATCAACTATCAACCTCCTCAGAGGAAGAATTTAGGGAGGATTGTTTTGCTCTCATTCTCAGCAGCTTGCTTTCCTGTTGTCTTAGCTCGGAAACTAGATTTTAAAATCTGGTTGGTTTCTTTTAACACAAGTGCCATATCTATCAACATTATTACCTTTCATAATTCCCTACCATGATACACTATAACCTCCTTTACATGCATTACCTCCTTTAAGCTTTACAATGACCTCACAGGTGTTTACTGTTTTATCCCTATTTTGTGGATGAAGATACTGAGACTCCGAAAATTTGAGTCATTTGCTCAAAGTTGCTCACTGGTAAGTGACAAAGCCAAGGTTCCAATCTAGAGCTGTGATTCTACACAGCTCATGCTATTTTCTACATGTGCCTAATCATGCTTAGCTTTTGGTTTCACAGGACATTTTGTTTAATTTCGCTCTACAATATGACAAATAGCCCTGAATCCTTCCAAAGTGAAATAAGAATAGAGAACCATTCTCATTTATTAATTTTTTTAAAAATTAATTCTGAATACAAGGTTTCCTTGTTTCTATCACTCAACCAAACAAAGTTTTATTTTGGGTTCTTGACCATTTGAGTCTGCCAGGCTGTTGAACTGTAGTTCAATCTGCTTGTTTAAAGCAAGAGGTTCAGATGGACCTCCCCCTTGAAAGAAAATAAAAGTCTATTGGCTTTTAGCTTAGGGAGATGTGTCATAACACTTTATCATGGTACAGATCACCAAACCAGTGTTTCTGTTTTGGGCCGGCTTTTGAGGGGTATGGTTAGATATCTGCCCCATTGCTGTAGCTGGATGTTTAGAACAGAGAACCTAGAAAGAAACAATTATACCTTTATTGTCAGCCATCGCTCTTTTGGGGGGAGGTGTTGTCTTGTGTGTGTATCCATAGAGTGTATGCATCTGGGAATGGATATTAAATAAATATTTAAAGGGAGGAAGGAATTGTCCATTTTTTCCTGTTAATTTACTTTTGTAAAAACACACACATATATGTATGCATATGTGTATATATTTGGGGCTAGCTGGAAATGGGTTAAACGATTGGAATATTTTCATCTGTAACAGATCAGGTATAATCTTATTAATGCTACATGGAAACTAATATCTCTCAAATTTTAATTAGCCAAAGGGCCACTGATGTTGACAGCTGTGATAGCTGCCAGGAGAAAATGGTGTCCCTGATACAGGATCACCAAGGCTCATTCTATTAGAATAATCATGCAGCAATAATGCAGTTAGAGTATCTATTTTTAGAGCAAATATCCAAAGAAATACAAATTATATATCTGAATAGAAAATCATAGGAAAAGGTGCACTGTTAATTCAACACCCCAATTCTTTATAAAACAAATCTATAGTTCAAGTATCTAATTCTCACTAAAGGTATGGGATAAGATTAAAAGAACTCAGACCCTTTTTATCTTTGCTGACCATGGCTCCTATTGCCTCTAAATGTTATTATGTCTCAGGGTCATCATGACAAAATTGAGAGATATCACTACTAATAAAAAATTTCTCCAGAGTCAGGTGGAAAAAAATTTCCCTCTTTCACCTAAAGTATAGTAACCTTGCACTCATAATTTCAGATAGTTTTTTTTTTTTTATAATCTCTTTATCTCTGGATCTGGCATGAATCCAACTGCAGAGTACAACCTATGATAAATGAGAGAACGCGCTTCCTCATTTATTAAATGAAGTAGATGAGAATTTCATCTGGTGAAGAGTTACAGAAAGGAGAGAATCAAGGCTGTTAATTTCAAGGGGAAGATTACTCTCAGAATGTCCAAGTAGAAGGAAGATAAAAACATCGACATACTGCAATTAGTACAGAGGCTCCTTGTGTGCATGGAGAAACAGATGCTTCCTGAACTTTTTATCATCATTATTATTCTCTGAAAAGAATCAGAAAGGAGGTGCTTGTGAACTCATGAGCAAGTCACAAATAGTTTATGCACTTTATGCTTTCATCTTCAGTTCTACTTTCTAACATGATTTATTAGGAACACCTTTATTCCACCAGATGTTTCACTAAATTGATCCACTCGTATAGATGAAATGACCCATCGGGTCAGAAGATTGACCAACTGTTCCAATGAATTGATTGTTTCAGTATATTGACAATTTGGCTTGACTAAAAGACTTGGCCTTTGCATACAGTGAATTCTGAGTGTGATATCCAAATAAAAAAACACTAGGCTCCAATAGATAAAAGGTCCAAGGGCATACACCAGTATTTCACAGAAGTGGAAACAACTGTCTAATAAACCTCATTAGTAATAAAAAAAAAAAAAAGAAACACAAACAAATGTCAATTTTCAGTGGCCAAATTAGCAGACAATTAATACAAAAATACTTCACACTCTTTGACCTAGTAATTCCACTGTGAGTATAGTCTCTTTAGAAAATAATCCTTAATATGGAAAAAAAGTACGTGAAGATAGTCATTACAGCATTAGTTATGATTATGAAAATGTGGAAACTGAAATGTCCAAAGGTGTATAAAAGGTTAAGTAGATGGTTATGAATGCTTGAAATAGAATAACATGCAGCTATTTTGTTAAAATTATGCTTACGAAATGTTTAAATAAATGTATTATATGAAATCTATATTGTCTAGATCACACAGTTTCGTGGCCTCTATTCACCACATGGCTTTGTAGCATAAGTCTTTGGCCTTGCTATTTCTCATATTCTTTGCATATCTTTTGGAAGTATCCTTTTGATAAATGCATTGCTACATTTTACTTGCTAGAATGACAATTATGATTAATCTGGATGCATTTATGCTTGTCATCCATCAGGAATCAAATGATACTCTAAGTACCACTAGAATCTATGTGCTTCTCAAGTCTTTTACAGTGTAATAATCCTTTAAATAGCGGATTTTTACTGCTAAATTAAATTTAAAATTCAATTACCATAAATAAGAAATAACACATCTGTATCTGCACATTCTTCTCACTGAGCTCAGAGTATAGCATCCTTTCTTCATTCCTTGATTGTGCTTGCCATTTTCAAAGAAAGATTGACCAAACAATTGAGCATAAAGTTAAACATTACTTCCAGATACAATTAAGCCTCAAGGGTTGTCTCTTAGAACCAAACATTGCACACTTGGAATTTTGGTGTACTAATCAGTCTTGGTGATCCAACTGGCTTTCTAACACCTAGCAAATAAAATCTGGACTCTTGTGTATACACTGAAGACCTTCTCCATTGTGATCCTACCATCTTCTTCTCTCATTGCTTCCCCACATAAATGGAACTCCTTAAAAGACCAAGATACCTAATGTCTTATTATCCCTTCTTAAACCATATTTTTCATCCCAAAATGCTTCTTCCTATCTTTCACCCCTATTCCTCAAAAAAGAAGTATAATCTATATTTATTGTGGGACCTTCTATGTGTTGGGAAGTTTTGGAGGCACTTGGTATATGGCTTGAAGAAAAACAGACAAAGATCCCTGCTTTCACTGGAGAAGGAGAAATAGACAATAAACGATAAAGAATAACTAAGTAGATGATATAGAATAATAGGTGATAAATGCTAAGAACTACAAAAAAAGCAGAACAGGGTAAGGGAGATTGGGAATGCAGAAGACACAATGTAAATTGAAAAGAAAATGTAGGCTCTAAATTAGCAAAGAAATATGGACTGCAAGTGTCTGTGCTTTAGACAAGAGAGAATTTTTCTTCAAGCATGAGAAATAGATCTGTCCAAGACCATGGAGCTCATTAGTTCAGCCCTAAGGACTAAAGCTCAAGCCTCCTGAAGACCATGCCCAAACTATTCCCATTGCTACTTCTATGCTACAGGGAGGTAAGGAAATGGGTTTGAGAATCAAAAGGACCAGGGTTCAAGCCCTGGCTCATGTCTTGGATGGGTTACTTAACTCTTTTACCTAAAACTTTCTTATCTAGAAAGTGAAGATAATTACTGTACTTACATCAGACACATACAAAGGTAAAGGAAATGATACATAGAAGGCATTTAGACAGTGTCTGAAATATTGTAAGCACACGTTAAGTGGTATTGGAGCTTTTTTGTTTGTTTTTAAATCTCATTAGAATACCTAACACCTATACTAAAACAATGACCTAGCTTAGACATTCACATTAAATGAACATCTATTTATATGTAAAATTTTATATTGTTTAGAGATCTATCATACACGTGATGAGTAGACTAGACCTTTTCATACCAGTGTTTTGTGTTGTTGTTCTTTATAGGAAGCTGACTCCTGGAAGATTTCAATGAAAAAAAAAAAAAATCAATACTACTTAGTGACCTAAACCAATCAGAGGTCAAACAAAGTTGGGAGTCATGGTAGCAGATGAAATTCTCCTTCCTCAAACACTGAATTAATCTGAACATTAGTTCATCTTTGAGAAAAACTAATTTTTCACAAAGCCCTCTAATTTTTCTGGAAGAATAAATGCTTCAATTTCTTTCATGATATAGTAAATCATAGCAACCAGAAGAAAGGTATATATTTTACAAGACTATCTTTTTGAAAATTTTCCAGGTCTCCAATAAGAGCAATTTAGAATATAACATAAGGTATATATTCTATCCACCAACATGTGTCTGTATTTTTAGGTACTCATCTGGTAGCACAATATTTTATTTTAGACTCTAAGCACTCCGAGGAAAGGCTTATGTCTTATCCAATTCTTCTCCCACGGTTCCCAGCACAGTACTCCACTCATAGGAGAAACCCAATAAATGTCTAGTCAACACATGAATTAATAAATATCTGGTGCCTTAGTTTATCCTCAGTTGCTAAGAGTCATGGTATACCACACAAAAAATGAATTAGTTCCCATGCACTTCTGTATAAAGACAGAAGCTATAATAACTATGTCATAGATACTGGTGGATCCTAACGGGCCCACTTCCTCTGTACAGTCTCTTTCCAGTTTAATTTTGGACTTGGCCATCTGACTTGCTCTGAGGTAATGACATCATCGAGGGTAACACATATTATATCACTATTTCTTAGACGCTACCAGATTCTCACATTAAGTATTAGAGGCATTTGCACAATGGGGCTTCTTTCTGGAATGTTTCTTGTTAGAGCCCATCTATCATGCTAGAAGAGAGTCTGCCGAGCCTAACGAAACCTGAGATGTCACATGCAGGAGAAAAGAGACACCTCAGTTAACTGGTACCAACTGCCAGCGATGGGAGTGAGGTTACCTTGGATATTCCAGGCTCTGTTGAGCTCCCATCTGATTGTAGCCTCATGTTACTATCCAAGTCAACAACTCATGAAACAGAAGGACTACTCACTGAGCCCAGCCAACCTCCAATAATAAATCATTGTTGTTTTGAGCCATAATACTTTGGTTCGGTTTGATGTGCAGCCATAAATAACTGCAACATAAGTGAAAAGAACACTTGTGTAAGATCCAGAAAAGCATGGGTCCTAGACTCCTTCTTCCACCTATCAGTTTTGAGTTCTTTTGGGCCATTGCAGAACCTGCTAGTATCCTAGTTTCCTCATCTATAAAGTGGATAAAGACACTTACCACACCGAATTACTATGAGGATTAAATTAAATAGTACCACACCTAGCAAGGACCCTCCAAATAGTTAGCTGTCATTGTAAATGTTACTGAAGTAATATAAATAATATGGACTTAATTTCTTGGCAGTGTTATTGATGAAGATTTCATTTGGTAGTCTGACTCAAGATGTATATTATATCACTATTTCTCATCTTCTCTGTCTCTACCAGACTCACACATTAAGAAGAGTGTTAGAAGAGTCGATGAAAAAGTCTGTAATTTGGACTAGCATCTTGACTGCCCACCTGGCCTCCACTTTTCTTCCACACCACAGTCCCTCATCCACATGGCAGCCAAAGTGACTTGTCCTAATTCCTAAACCATTTCCCATCACTTTCCAGCTTTGAACTACCTATGGTCTAGCAATGAAACCCGAGTAAATTCTAAAGCCCTCCCTATAGCCAAGAGTCCTACCTGGCTGGTCACTGCATTCCTTTCTCATTGCATGGCCCTCCTCTTTCCACTTTGCAATGTCCTCTCCAGCCAGACTGGTCCTTCTTGCTTCTTCAAACACCCCAAGCTCATCTGGACTCAGAGCTTTGCCTTTGCCATTCTTTCTACTTGGAGCAGGCATTCACATGTCTCCCTGGCATCATCTGGATATTAACTCAGATGTCAGCTCAGAGAAGCCTTCTCTGATCAGCAAAAGCAACCCACACCCTCAGTCCTTCTACCGCCAGTTATTTTCAAGCACGACACTTACATTTTATTTTGTTTTTTTGTTGTTGTTGTTGTTTGTTCGTTTGCTTTATTCTTTCTTCCTAGCCCTTAGAACTTGATGTAACATTCATTATTTGTGCATTTTCATGCTCATTGTCTGTTTTCCCTCATGGAAAATGAAAGTCACATGAGATC
>NW_011888857.1:8281355-8315181 GCF_000151845.1 Pteropus vampyrus
TGGATGCATTTATGCTTGTCATCCATCAGGAATCAAATGATACTCTAAGTACCACTAGAATCTATGTGCTTCTCAAGTCTTTTACAGTGTAATAATCCTTTAAATAGCGGATTTTTACTGCTAAATTAAATTTAAAATTCAATTACCATAAATAAGAAATAACACATCTGTATCTGCACATTCTTCTCACTGAGCTCAGAGTATAGCATCCTTTCTTCATTCCTTGATTGTGCTTGCCATTTTCAAAGAAAGATTGACCAAACAATTGAGCATAAAGTTAAACATTACTTCCAGATACAATTAAGCCTCAAGGGTTGTCTCTTAGAACCAAACATTGCACACTTGGAATTTTGGTGTACTAATCAGTCTTGGTGATCCAACTGGCTTTCTAACACCTAGCAAATAAAATCTGGACTCTTGTGTATACACTGAAGACCTTCTCCATTGTGATCCTACCATCTTCTTCTCTCATTGCTTCCCCACATAAATGGAACTCCTTAAAAGACCAAGATACCTAATGTCTTATTATCCCTTCTTAAACCATATTTTTCATCCCAAAATGCTTCTTCCTATCTTTCACCCCTATTCCTCAAAAAAGAAGTATAATATATATTTATTGTGGGACCTTCTATGTGTTGGGAAGTTTTGGAGGCACTTGGTATATGGCTTGAAGAAAAACAGACAAAGATCCCTGCTTTCACTGGAGAAAGAGAAATAGACAATAAACGATAAAGAATAACTAAGTAGATGATATAGAATAATAGGTGATAAATGCTAAGAACAACAAAAAAAGCAGAACAGGGTAAGGGAGATTGGGAATGCAGAAGACACAATGTAAATTGAAAAGAAAATGTAGGCTCTAAATTAGCAAAGAAATATGGACTGCAAGTGTCTGTGCTTTAGACAAGAGAGAATTTTTCTTCAAGCATGAGAAATAGATCTGTCCAAGACCATGGAGCTCATTAGTTCAGCCCTAAGGACTAAAGCTCAAGCCTCCTGAAGACCATTCCCAAACTATTCCCATTGCTACTTCTATGCTACAGGGAGGTAAGGAAATGGGTTTGAGAATCAAAAGGACCAGGGTTCAAGCCCTGGCTCATGTCTTGGATGGGTTACTTAACTCTTTTACCTAAAACTTTCTTATCTAGAAAGTGAAGATAATTACTGTACTTACATCAGACATATACAAAGGTAAAGGAAATGATACATAGAAGGCATTTAGACAGTGTCTGAAATATTGTAAGCACACGTTAAGTGGTATTGGAGCTTTTTTGTTTGTTTTTAAATCTCATTAGAATACCTAACACCTATACTAAAACAATGACCTAGCTTAGACATTCACATTAAATGAACATCTATTTATATGTAAAATTTTATATTGTTTAGAGATCTATCATACACGTGATGAGTAGACTAGACCTTTTCATACCAGTGTTTTGTGTTGTTGTTCTTTATAGGAAGCTGACTCCTGGAAGATTTCAATGAAAAAAAAAAAAAATCAATACTACTTAGTGACCTAAACCAATCAGAGATCAAACAAAGTTGGAGGTCATGGTAGCAGATGAAATTCTCCTTCCTCAAACACTGAATTAATCTGAACATTAGTTCATCTTTGAGAAAAACTAATTTTTCACAAAGCCCTCTAATTTTTCTGGAAGAATAAATGCTTCAATTTCTTTCATGATATAGTAAATCATAGCAACCAGAAGAAAGGTATATATTTTACAAGACTATCTTTTTGAAAATTTTCCAGGTCTCCAATAAGAGCAATTTAGAATATAACATAAGGTATATATTCTATCCACCAACATGTGTCTGTATTTTTAGGTACTCATCTGGTAGCACAATATTTTATTTTAGACTCTAAGCACTCCGAGGAAAGGCTTATGTCTTATCCAATTCTTCTCCCACGGTTCCCAGCACAGTACTCCACTCATAGGAGAAACCCAATAAATGTCTAGTCAACACATGAATTAATAAATATCTGGTGCCTTAGTTTATCCTCAGTTGCTAAGAGTCATGGTATACCACACAAAAAATGAATTAGTTCCCATGCACTTCTGTATAAAGACAGAAGCTATAATAACTATGTCATAGATACTGGTGGATCCTAACGGGCCCACTTCCTCTGTACAGTCTCTTTCCAGTTTAATTTTGGACTTGGCCATCTGACTTGCTCTGAGGTAATGACATCATCGAGGGTAACACATATTATATCACTATTTCTTAGACGCTACCAGATTCTCACATTAAGTATTAGAGGCATTTGCACAATGGGGCTTCTTTCTGGAATGTTTCTTGTTAGAGCCCATCTATCATGCTAGAAGAGAGTCTGCCGAGCCTAACGAAACCTGAGATGTCACATGCAGGAGAAAAGAGACACCTCAGTTAACTGGTACCAACTGCCAGCGATGGGAGTGAGGTTACCTTGGATATTCCAGGCTCTGTTGAGCTCCCATCTGATTGTAGCCTCATGTTACTATCCAAGTCAACAACTCATGAAACAGAAGGACTACTCACTGAGCCCAGCCAACCTCCAATAATAAATCATTGTTGTTTTGAGCCATAATACTTTGGTTCGGTTTGATGTGCAGCCATAAATAACTGCAACATAAGTGAAAAGAACACTTGTGTAAGATCCAGAAAAGCATGGGTCCTAGACTCCTTCTTCCACCTATCAGTTTTGAGTTCTTTTGGGCCATTGCAGAACCTGCTAGTATCCTAGTTTCCTCATCTATAAAGTGGATAAAGACACTTACCACACCGAATTACTATGAGGATTAAATTAAATAGTACCACACCTAGCAAGGACCCTCCAAATAGTTAGCTGTCATTGTAAATGTTACTGAAGTAATATAAATAATATGGACTTAATTTCTTGGCAGTGTTATTGATGAAGATTTCATTTGGTAGTCTGACTCAAGATGTATATTATATCACTATTTCTCATCTTCTCTGTCTCTACCAGACTCACACATTAAGAAGAGTGTTAGAAGAGTCGATGAAAAAGTCTGTAATTTGGACTAGCATCTTGACTGCCCACCTGGCCTCCACTTTTCTTCCCCACCACAGTCCCTCATCCACATGGCAGCCAAAGTGACTTGTCCTAATTCCTAAACCATTTCCCATCACTTTCCAGCTTTGAACTACCTATGGTCTAGCAATGAAACCCGAGTAAATTCTAAAGCCCTCCCTATAGCCAAGAGTCCTACCTGGCTGGTCACTGCATTCCTTTCTCATTGCATGGCCCTCCTCTTTCCACTTTGCAATGTCCTCTCCAGCCAGACTGGTCCTTCTTGCTTCTTCAAACACCCCAAGCTCATCTGGACTCAGAGCTTTGCCTTTGCCATTCTTTCTACTTGGAGCAGGCATTCACATGTCTCCCTGGCATCATCTGGATATTAACTCAGATGTCAGCTCAGAGAAGCCTTCTCTGATCAGCAAAAGCAACCCACACCCTCAGTCCTTCTACCGCCAGTTATTTTCAAGCACGACACTTACATTTTATTTTGTTTTTTTGTTGTTGTTGTTGTTTGTTCGTTTGCTTTATTCTTTCTTCCTAGCCCTTAGAACTTGATGTAACATTCATTATTTGTGCATTTTCATGCTCATTGTCTGTTTTCCCTCATGGAAAATGAAAGTCACATGAGATCAAGGTTTCTGTTTTGTTCATTACTTTAGCACCTTTGCCTAGAGCAGGGGTTCACAAATTATAGCCTACAGGCTTCTTTCCGTGTGGCACACAGAGGATGATTTTTCCTTGTTTTAATGGATGAAAAAAAGTCAAAAGAAAAACAGTATTACATGACATGTGAAAATTATATAAAGTTTAAATTATAGTGTCATAAATAAAGGCTTATTAGAACATAGCCACACTTATTATCTATGGCTACCACTGCCATAAAATGGCAGAACCAAATAGCTGCAACAGAGACCATATGACCCGCAATGCATAAAATATTTACTATCTGACCCTTTAACACTTCCCCCCTCCCTCCACACACACATACTTTGATAATCCTGGTCTAGAGCAGTATCTGAATTATGACAGGTGACCATTCTATATGGGTCCAAGGAATGTTTTAAAAGGAAAAAATATATATATCCAACAGTGAAATTTCCTAGGACCCAAGCACAGGTAACATCTGAACAGGAATATGCTTCCCCACGAAAAGCCAATTAAGTTCAAATTTCTGATTAGGCCCTTGGAAGTCCTCCAGGTTCTTCCCTCTTTTCCAAATGCAGTGTGTTTCTATGAGGAGCAGAATGCAACGTCTGCATTCTCATCCAGTGCTCTAATTGATCTACACACAGAGAAAAGCTAAATGAACAGGACTGGAGACATTTGGAAAAATTAAACACAGATTTCTTAATAAAGCTGAAAATAGCTTAATAAAGCTGAAAATAGGCTCCTGGCATCCCAAGGCATGTTTATTTCTGTTTAAATAGATGGCTTCCCATAGACTATTATCAGCTCAGCAAGGGTCCTGGGAAAGAAGTACTTTCTTCCTCCTGTGCATTTTAAGCTCGTTCGTTCCCAATGAAATTCAGCCAGAGACTGTAAAAAGCATCTGCCAGTCTGGATAAAAACAATAACCATGGTCAAGTAATGCTAATGCCTTCAGCTGCCCATTTCTACAGGGCTCTAAACAGATAACAAACAGCCTCAGAGGAGAAGATCAAGCGTTTGACAATTTGTTTTTTTTTTGGTATAAAGGTGGATTCTTGATAAAAGATGAAAATATCAGGTGGAAGTGTAATAGGGCCATTCTCATTAGAAATGTTGTTTTGCAGCTTGTTTATTTACTTGAACCTGGAACATGGTGAACATTTTGGCCGTAAGGAAGTCCGGATGGCACAGGTCCTGCCACCACCACAGAGAAGTGGTGACTAAAACTATGACAGACCCCAGGCAGAGAATGGCCTGTCGATAGCTTCTCTGGGCAATCAGGGGAATAGGTTATGCTACTGGCAGTCAAAGAGGGAAGGCTGTGGAGAGCAAAGGAAATATTTCAAATGAAATCCAAGGCCATTTCCAGAAGGAATAAGAGATCAAAATGGTATCAGGGAAGGGAGTTTACTCAGCAAAAGGAAGAAACAATGATCTCTTTCTAGAACTCTATTTCACTATCAAAAAGGCATTTGATAAGAGATGAAGGAAACAAGAAGTGTGCTGGAAAGAACAAAATGATGAAATGTGCTCACCGAGAGAATGACAGAAAGAAACATGAAAAAGAATAGAAAGGTTTTGAAGAGGCAGCAACTGGACTGAGAAGTGACATAAGAAAAATAACAAATCTTCCTAATCACAAGATTTAGCATAAACTACGATGAGGTATCTAATCAGGTTAATTAATCAATGAAAAGAGTCCATCATTCCAAAAAAAAAAAAAAAAGCCACAGATAAATCAGAGGTTCACATTAAATCCCCAAAAATCTCATCTTACAGATAAACATAATCAAAGTAAGTTTTTGTAGGCAAAATGAGTTCAACAATAATTAAATTGAAGATAAGAAATGATGGAGGGGAAAGTAAGAGCTTTAAATATCAGAGAACGAGCACCTCTGTTAAAATACTTATCACACTCCATTATAATTGCCTAATGGTTGTTGATTTCCTCAATCCTGTGGGATCCTGGAGAGAAAGGACATTGATTCTTAAAGTTGTGTCCTAGTGGCTTCCACAGCTTCCACACCTGCTCAAAGCAAGTACTCAATGGAAGACAAACAGTAGTGAAGAATACGTGAAAGAACGAATAAGTGAAGTTACTGTATAAACAAGTATCTTGCTGCAGGCAAAAATAAAATTGGGATTGAAATAACCTAATTCCATCACAATATGAAAACCCTGAAAAGGATCAATCCCAGAGACTTTTCTTACCCTGGAGAAAACAAGTTCTTTATAAATCCGATCTTCCCACATTTTTTTCTAATGCTTGGCATAAAGTTGATTTTTGACACCATAATACCTCTTCACAGAAATTACATCTTTTACCAATCTGAAGGTTAAAACTAGATGAAGTACCTTAGGTATGTTCTGGCCAAAGCCTTAAATAGTTAAATATAATTTCATTTGAAATTCTTTCACATTTCTTCCACAATACTACTTGTATACACAGAAATCTCAGCTTCTTCCTTTGCTATTACAGATTTCTGCAAATAACTTCAAAATCTCCTCTTTCCTTTTCCACAGAATATTCTATTTAGAAGATAATGTAAATGGCTAACTAGAAAGTGACTCAAAATAAGGAGAATGATTCCTTTTATAGTTAGTAATGATGAGAGTTGAAAAAAAGACAAAAGGAAGAAAGAAAAATATTCTGAACAAAGTTAAATGACTTTGAGGAATGTATTACAGATAACTACATATAATGTTTGACTTATGGATTCATTTATTATGCACAGTTGTATTAAATACATTATTTAATAGGCTATATCAAATAATAAATTAATTTAAAAATATTACTTTCACTTTACCATGATATCATGGAATAATTTCACTTAATCTCTTCTCATGAATCTTGACTTCAAGGTCTTCCCCAATCAAGATCCATTTTTCAACTTGTCTAAAGTTTTTCAAACCTATCTTTGTCCCATCTAAGTTGTTCAGATAAAGCGCCTTTTGAATCTGTGTTTGTTTTCATTGGAAATGTCAAGCAAAGTCGCAAGAATCCAATTGCATGATATTAAGACTTCTTATTTCCCCATTTGTCTAATAGGTAAATATTTGTGATCTCTACAATGTGACTAAAAAACTAAACTGTGTTATTAAGTGTTTTTAAAAGTCAGATATATATAACGACATTCAATACTTGCAATTGTGAAAACACCTTCCCAGGAATAATGACTAATTCTTTGTTGAGGGATTTTTTTTTTTTAGCATCTTTTTAACATTAATTCTCCAGATAATTGCTATGTAAACCCCAAACTGACATAGCTAATGTCATTTTCTCCCCTCCTCCAAATAATTTCTTGTTATTCAAAATAAAAGAACTAACAGACTACCTAGTAATATGAGAACAATTTATTAGGATTTGAATTTAAGGCAATTCCTTTATGCTGAGGGATAGAAAAAGGAAAAAAAATACTCATGTTGTATTTGGACATATGTGATATTTTCTCTCTCTCATAACATTCATTTACATCTATTTTGCATGACCTAAACTTGGCATTAATTAAGCTGACTAGAACCCAGACTACAGTCTTCTTCAGTAGGCAGTTTTTATTCAGACTTTGTTAGTTTTTAAGCATTTGCAAAATTGGAAGCAAAACATTCTAATTTTTTAATTGCTCTTGTGAAGTAGAGCCATTTTTTTTCCATTTGAATTATGTCTCCTTTCTCTTTTCCTTGTGTTTCTTGAAATAAGCAAAATGCAATATATGTATTTGCTTCCCATATTGGCATAAGCAAATTCACTTTTATGTGAAGAACACTTTCCCTGCAAATTCTCAGGGAAACTCCAAGCACCATGTGCTCTCCTTCAAAAAATTTCTAGCTCAGTAATCACCTTCTGGCAGATATTTTACATATTCCCAACTGTGTCTTTAGGTATATTGTCAGTTTTTGGAAACTTCTGTAATGAACCAGAACTGGATTGATTTCTTCAAAATTCTCCTTCTACTTTCAAAATTCAGCATTGCTTTGTTTCCACTTCGTACCATGACTTTAGCTATTCTCTTCCTTCCACAACACATCATTTCTCTTCTAAGTTTTGTCTCTTTTTGTCTACCGTTACTAAAAAGAATTTGACTATTTGATTTATTATTTTTTGAAATGTCATCTCTCTTCAATATTTAATGTTTAGTTCAGGCACCAAAGAGTCTCTTTAATCTGGATATTCTGCCTTTCTCATTTTGGGCTATAGAGGTTGCCCAAAATTTTGAGAAGCAGCTATAGTCATAGTGGTTAGACACTGGTGCCCTTGGCTTGATTTTAATCCTGGCTCTACTACTTACAATCTGATTGATCTTAAGCAAGTTAGTTAACTTTTCTGTTCTTCAGTTTTATTGTCAATATAATTGGGTCACGTGAGGATTAAATGAGGTAATGTATGTAAACTATTTAGAATAGTACCTGACACACAATGTTTAAAAAATGTTAGCAATTCCTTTTTCTATAGGTTATATCAGGAGATAGCTGTAAAATGAAAGGAGAACTTTATCTGGAATTAGAGGACTTGGACTTTCACCCTGGCTCTGTGATGTATTTGCTGTGGAATTAGGCAAAGTGTTTTCTGGACTAATATGCAAAAAAATGAGTGAGTTCTCTGAAAATTTCTTTAAGTCTACGAGTCTATGGAATTACTTTCATGAGGAAACATTGAATGGTGGCTGAAACCTAGTCTACTTTCACAGAAAATTTTGAGAAATTCACAATGCACAAATCCTCATAACCATTTAAAACACTTGAGTTTTAGAGCCACGCTGCTAAAGTTGGAACACAGGTTTCACATCCTGTTAGTTATGTGACCTCAGAGTGGTTTCTTAACCACTCTGTGCCTCAGTTTTCTCATCTATAAAATGAAGATTGCAGTAATAATCATCTAGTAGAGTTGATAGAATTAAATAAAATAAATGTGAAGCATGTAGAACAGTGCATGGAACATAATAAATTATAACAATAATCATAATCCTCTTTGATCCAATTTGGTATGTGTTTAATTAGTACCTACTATATGCAAGGCACTATGTTGAGTAATACAAGATCCAGAACATTGGCTAAAATATGTTTTCTACCCTGAAGGAGCATATAATTTATTAAGGCTCAAGTCGAGTAGATGAACAATTAATAAAAGAGAAAATCTGAGTTGAAGGAGTTCAAAAGTACAATACAAGGTTTATGTAAGTTCAGAGAGAATAAAGGGAGTATATCTGGATGGGGATAAGTCAGAGGCCTTTTCATAAAGGAGGTGATATTTGAACTAGGCCTTAAATAATAGGCAGACTTATAATAGGCAGAGACTAAATTGGGAATGTCCTCAATGAGAAGAATTTCATCACATGGAAGGAAAGTAACAGCTCATATTTAGATAAATGAAGGTGTCTACCTTAGCATATCCACATACGGCATATCTAGGAAAAACAGAACCTCTAAGAGTGAAAAGACAGTGCGGGCTAACATTTTTGAGGACTTTAAATATATTACGAATTGAGGGAACTTTGAAGGAGATTAAACAGAATAATGGCAACCTAAACATTGCTTTAAGGAGATTTATCTGAGATCAATGTAGAAAATGAACTGGAATGAAAAAAAAAAAAAAGAATGTGATGGTGAATAACTAGTTTTTCCATCTGTGTTTCTCAACTTGTAGTTTAAGTGGCTTATAGTAAAACAAAATATAAGAAAATGGAATTAAAAAGCAAAATAAATTAAAATCAAGTAACACAATAGAATGAAAAGAGCAAATTGCATAGAGGAAAATAAAACACTGCTCAAGGCTTTTTCTGCCCTTTCCCAGTGGCCAAGGCAATGTGGGAAATTCTCAATGGATCATATACCTCACAGTATCTAGTAGGAGGAGGACACAAATTCATGGTGAAAAACACACGTTTTTCTGGTCTTCAGTTTTAAGAGGAGTGTTCTCTTTCGGCTTTTTAAACAGATTCAATGTTTTCCCAAAATTCAGAAATGTCCCCTAACAATATTTTGCATACCAGACCTGAAGAAAGCTAAAAGAAGAATGTTTAAGCACCCTTCTATAAAAGTGAGTCTATGAAGGTTATGGTGAGAAGAGATATTTACAGATTGATGCTGTCTGATTGTCCAACTTTGTGTTGATCTTTATTGATATTAGAATTGGAAATTAGATCTCTTTTTAATAGTCTTTGAGAAAGTATACTGATGAGGAAAAGTGCCATCTGGTCACCCTATACACACTCATGACAAATAATCATTTGTTTTAAGCCACTAAATTTTGAAGTGGTTTCTTATGCAGCCATAGACAACCAAAGAAATCTTATTTAATTTTTATAACAATTCTGTGAAGATAAATAGTTACCTTATTTCACAGATGAGCAAATTGGAGATCAGAGAGGTGAAGCAAGGTATCCAATGTCATGCATCTCCTAGGTAGAAGATCTGGGACAAATGTCAGCTATGTGACCTGAGTGAGTGATTTGTAAGGCCATTAACTAAAATAGAGCCATAATGAGAAGGAGTTAATTTAGAGAAAAATCAGACAATTTGTAGTTGCTATTCTTTATAACTTTAGGACTTTAAACAGAGTAAACTGATAAAGCCTAAAATAAAACTGTCAATAAATATAGTACGATAATCTCAGAAAACAGAGGCAGCCTTCCAACCACTTGTTGTACTGCCTTGAAGACATCAGTGTTCTTTAGAGAGAAGCAAGTTTGTAAGGAAAGGTTCATAGACTGAAGCCAGACGGGAGTATTTTGCAATAGATTAGCTCCTTCCAGTCTGACACTCGTAGCTTTGAATTCAGGCCATTCTTTCTTCTTTCCTTTTCACCTTCCTTCCTATCTTTTTTCTATAAATATTTAGAGTGAGCATAAACTAAGGCTTGTCCCTGTCCTAGGTTCTGATGCTATGGTGATAACTCGGTCACTCCTGTTGTCAAGGAATGCACTGTATGGCAAGGTTAATGGGAAGAAAAACATGTAATGATCACCAAAGAGATAAAACACTAGGTAGGATGTACAGAGAGCTCTGGGCAAACTGGGAGAGTTACTCCCCTCAATCTCTGCAAGGAATGGGAAGAGAGTTAGTCAAGGAAGGCTTCCCAAAGATGAGGATGCTTAAGGCTAGTCCTCTAGGATGAAAAGATCATCTTCTGAAGGAGAGAGGAAACAACATCGGGCACAAAGGCCTGATCTAGAAAGAACATATAGCTCTTTAACAATGAACTTAGCACTCAAATTAGAGTACCACACTGTGCTGTTACTGGGGGAAGAAGGGATAGAAATGGTGAACCTGGAAAAGGAAGCAGCGATCGGAACATGGGAGGCCTTTTATGCTATGCTCAGTTGACTTTCTCTTAAGGCCAAAGGAAAGCCATTAAATGAGGCTTTAAGTAGGTAAGTGGCATGATCCTATTTTCCTTTCAGA
Organism: Pteropus vampyrus; assembly: GCF_000151845.1. Lineage (NCBI taxonomy): Eukaryota > Metazoa > Chordata > Mammalia > Chiroptera > Pteropodidae > Pteropus > Pteropus vampyrus. Next base: position 8,292,424 of record NW_011888857.1, read on the forward strand.
AAAATCATACTGAATGCACTGTAGAAAATAAACTTAAGGGGGCTAAACTATATACAGGATACTGGTTAGAAGTAACGGAAATTAGGAAGTTACCAATGGTGAAAAAGACTAATGAGAAATGAAGTGCCAGTGAGAAAGAAGAGAGGTGGCAGGATTCAAGAAATAAAAAGGTGATACAGGGACTTGATAAGCACATAAGATTTTCTCCCCTGGTTGAAAGTCATTTATAAATCCATATGTAATTGTAAATTAAATAACTTATCCAGTAAGTTCCAATGACAGCAATGAATTAATATCATTCAACAAGTTCTTCTCGGAATTATATTTCAGAATGGTATATAATAGACAATAACAAACATAATAATTTCTAAAATATAAGTACTTACCGTGTGATAGGTACAGTGCTATACTCTTTATGTGTGTCTTCTCACTCAGTCTTCCCGGTGGCCCTATGAGGTAGTTATTATCTCACTTTACATACAAGAAATGTGAGGCAGTATCCCCTATATCATTAATTTTTGGTTAATTCGATAAACATATTACTTATTTCATATGTATCAGTCATTATGCAAGGATCTACAGAGGACAGAGGAAAAAATACATGGTACTGGCCCTAGAGATGCTCATAGCTAAATAGGAAAACCTAACACTGATAAATGGAAAATTCTACTCTGGTGTACTAGTGCCATCACAGAAGTCTGATCCATGAACTATAGGAACGATTCTGGAGATGAACATCTTTAACAGAGAGGAAACATCAGCTCAAATGCAGCTATCGGCATAAACTCCCACTGTCAACTACAAGTCGATATCTGGCTACTGGCTGTGGTTGATCTGGTTGTACCATGAATAAAGTCCCCTCACCAAAAGAGAAAGTGGCACAGAGTGGATAGTATGGGTTAAGATAACATGGGTTCATGTGGGGGAACTTCAAGCCAAAATCTACCCCTTGCCCTACTCAAGAAACAGTGTCTGTGGTACAGGTCTAGACATGGGCCAATGACATGTCTAATGTCTAATAAGGGGAAGACCATAATTATTTTATAACTGACTTATCCCTGCTTGCCTTGTTCTTCAAGAAAGACTCTAGATAGGGTTGAAAGTAGTCACTTAGTCCTCAAACAAAAATCTAAATGGTTTTCCAAAGCCTAGTCCTGACCGTATACATAATGAAGATAGGTGAGATCTAGGTAATATGAGAAGTCAGAACTTTTGGGAAACTGTAAGGAAATCAGGTCTCTAAGTCCAATGTTTTTAACTTGTGGTCCATGAGCCATGGCAGAATCCAAAGGTTATAGGTGAGACACAAGGATTTCAAAATATCATGAAGGATTCACTGTTCTCTCATCTCACTTCTATCTGCAGGCCATTCCTGCTGATAAAACTACTGTATTAAAACCATTGTGTTTATTTCCTACTTGAGGAATAACAATTTCCAAGCACTAATAAAATAATCATTTCTCAATGATAGCCTTAAAAATACTGTAAATAAAATATAGTAAAATGACAGTAAACATTTAAATTAGCTCAGTGCTTTTCATTTTTCTTACGTACACTCTTTCTTTGAAAGAGAGACTAAAAGAGAGTAAACCATGAGAGATTGTGAAGCAGTGACCATGAAGTTTACAGTACATGGTTCTATTTGAAGAGCAAAGAATCTTGGGCCTGGTGCCTGTTAACCAGGAATTTGACCTGTAGACTCTCGAACCCAACTGAAAGAATTCAAAAATTCACTTTCTAGGAGAGCTGCAGTGCCCAGGGATGTTGATGTGTCAAGAATGACACCAGAGAAATATCTTCTCTAATACAAACAAGACCATGGCGCACGGGAGGAAATCTAGGAGGGAGTGAATGCACTCTCTACTCGTTCAGCTTTACAGTACCTTATTTATTATTGCGGTTACAACGTATATTATGCAGGCAAATTTTATTGCATTAATTAACTCATTAACGACCTCTAGAGGGAAGCCAGACTTCTTTGTAGGCTGGTTTGCTGGATTTTAATGACACAGATAAAGAGAAAATCCATGTGCCAAATTCTGGGAAAGCACCAGGACTCTCCAAATAGCAATGACTTATTTAGAATATCATATCACAGATATGTATGAATTGTGGATTAAACTAGAGAAGAATTTCTCAATACACATATAACACAATAGGTTTGGCTGATTTAAACAAGCAATGCTATGGTATTTATGGCATTTTAATTTAATAGGAAAAAAAATCAGATTAAATAACTTTTCCCCAACTCTTCTGAGTTGGAGCAGAAGCTAGTTTATCTGGAGTCCACACTAGCCAAGTTGGCTGGAATTTCTGAGTGGATAGACTGAGGTAAAGAGTGGGTTAGAAAGACTTTGGGAGGGAATAGTTCAGATTCCAAGGTACTGACAATTTAACTGATTTAAGTGATGTGGTTTATGATATTATTAGTGACATCTACTGTGGTAGCCTGGCCTCCGATATCTGGAGTATGGACATCTTTGTTCTTTATGGATGCCAAGACTGCATTTCGAATGGAGGTGGCATAGGAGTATAGCTTCAGGTAATCCAGCATAATACAACTTGCCAGTAGCATGGCAGTAGGGTTAGCTATATTCTTATTGGCTATATTCTTGCCTGACTGTCTTGCGGCTGTTTCAAATACTGCGTGTTTGGAGCCGTAGTTGGCACCAGGCACAAGGCCCGCTCCACCAACTAACCCTGTGCAGATATTGTTGACAATGTTGCCATAAAGATTGGGCATTACCATGACATCAAACTGCTGGGGTCGGGATACCAGCTGCATGGTGGTGTTATCCACAATCATGCCTTCAAAGGTGATCTGGGGATAGTGGGATGCCACCTCCTTACAGCACTGGAGGAAGAGACCATCTCCCTGTTTCATGATGTTGGCCTTGTGCACAGCTGTCACTTTTTTGCGCCCCATCTTCTGGGCCAGCCAGAAGGCATATTTAGCAATGCGCAAAGACTTGGCCTCAGTAATGATCTTTAGGCTCTGTATCACTCCTTTCACACTCTCATACTCCAAGTTGCTGTATTCACCCTCTGTGTTTTCTCGAACAACTAAGATGTCAACGTTATTGTGCCGGGTCTTCACACCTGGCAGACTCTTAAAATGGATGACATTGGCATAGAGATCTAGAGCAGTGCGAAACATGTTGTTGAGGGATTTCTGAGATGGTGGCAGGTTGTGGTCAGTTTCAATGTTGCCCTTCAGGGCCACACGGTTTCGACGGACTGCCATGATGGCATTGTGAAGGTCCTCTTCACAAGAAGTGGCATTAACTCTCACCTCCTCAAAGTCCACAGGCACATGCGCGTATCGGAACACAGACTTGACCTGCAGCATAAGCTCAGGCCCAATGCCATCCCCAGGAACCATAGTCACAGTGTGCCGCCCACCATATTTGGCTGATGGAGGAATACTGTATTTAAATGAGAAGCTCCTCAGTGAGGTCTCGTGGCTAAGTAAAACCTCCCAAGAATGGCCGAGAACGGTAGGTCGGAATATGACCTTCACAAAGCAACTGGCAGCTGTCAGTATCTTCAATGCCATTATCATTAAGTGGAGATTAATTTATGTAAAAGTATGTCTGTCCTCTTGCTCTTTCTTTGACCTGGCTTCTTTTGGTGGCATTCTAAATGCATAATTCTTGCCTAGGTCACAACAGTCTCTCCTTCTCTGTATTCTGTTTTGAACATTCTATGGCAGTGAGAGAGAGAGAGAGCTAGTCAAGAGGAAATGTGATGGGTTATATAATAGAAAATACATTTTGGAATTGGATAACAGTTCTTTAGGCACATTCAATGTGCTAAGCTCTGTATAATATACCTTTTAAAAAAATAGACTTTATATTTTACAGCAGTTTTAGGTTCACAGCAAAAGTGAATGGCAGGTACAGATATTTCCCACACAGCCCCTGCTCCAGCAAAGGCACAGCCTCCTCCATTGTCAAAACCCTACACTTCAATTGCAAACTTGTTACAATCAAGGAAACTACATTTACACATAGTTTAAATTAGAGTTTACACTAGGTATTGTACATTCTTAGTTTGGACAAATTCTAGTGACATGTATCTGTCATTACAGTAACATACAGAGTAGTTTCACAGCCCTAAAAATCCTCTTTGCTTTGCTTGCTCATCATCCCTCCCTCTCCCCTAACCACTGGTAACCACTGATCATTTTAGTGTCTCCAAAGTTTTGCATTTCCCAGAACATCATATAACTGGAATCATATACTATTACAGCCCTTTCAGATTGGCTTCTTTGACTTGGTAATATGCGGTTAAGTTTCCTCTGCACTTTTCATGGCTTGATAGCTCATTTCTTTTTAGTGCTGAATAATATTCCACTGTCAGGATGTACTACAGTTTATTCATTCACTTAATGGACATCTTGGTTGTTTCCAAGTTTGAGCTGCTATAAGCATCTATGTGTAGGTTTTGTATAGACATAAATTTTCAATTCATTTGGGTAAATAACATAACAAGGAGCACAACTTCTAGATCCTATGGTAAAGTATAATTAGTTTTGTCAGAAATTGCTAAACTGTACCATAAAAGTGGTTGTACCATTTTACATTATCACCAGCAATGAATGAGATGTCCTGTTGTTCAATACCCTTGGTAGCATTTGACACTGTTAGTATGCCAGATTTTGGCCATTCTGATTGGCATGTAGAGGCATCTCACTGTTGTTTCACTTTGCGTTTCCCTAATGACATATAATGTGGAGCATCTTTTCATGTGCTTACTTACCATCTATCTGTGTTCTTTGATGAGGTATCTGTCCAGGATTTTGATCCATTCTTAATTGGGTTATTTTCTTATTGTTGAGTTTTAAGAGTTCTTAAACTCTTAAATATTTTTTGATAACAGTCCTTTATCAGATGTGATTTTAGAAATAATTTCTCCCAGTCTGTGACTTTTCTTCTCATTCTCTTGACATTGCACAGAAGTTTTTCATTTTAATTAAGTTTAGCTTATTATTTTTTTCATGGATCCTGCCTTTGATGTTGTATCTAAAAAGTCCTCTCCATACCCAAAGTTAACTAGATTTTTTTCCTATATTTTCTTCTAGAAGTTTTATAGTTTTACATCTTATATACGTCTATGATCCATTTTGAGTTAATTTTTGTGGAAGGTTTAAGATCTTTGTTTATATTAAATTTTTTTTGCATGTGAATTTCCAGTTGTTCAGCACCATTTACTGAAAAATCTATTGTGTTGCCTTTGCTCCTTTGTCAAAGATCAGTTAACTATTTATGTGAGTCTATTTCTGGGCTCTCTATTCTCTTACATTGATTTATTCATCTCCTCTTCTGCCAATACCACACTGTCTTGATTAGTGTAGCTTTATAGTAAGTCTTGAAGTCAACTACTGTCAGTCATCCAGCTTTGCTTTTCTTCAATATTGTGCTGGTTATTCTAGGTCTTTTACTTCTTTGTGTAAACTGTGGAATTAGTTTGTCAATATTCACAGAACAACGTGCTGAAATTTTGATTAAGTTTTTATTGAATCTATAGATCAAATTGGGAAGAACTGTTATCTTGACAATATTAAGTCTTCCTATCCATGAAGATGGAAGATCTCTCAATTTATTGAGTTCTTCCATGATTCTATTCATCAGAGTTTTGTATTTTTCCTCATATAAATCTTATATATTTTTTGTTAAGTTTATACCTAAATATTTCATTTTGGGGGGTGCTAATGTAAATAATATTGTGTTTTTAATTTCAAATTCCACTTATTCATTGCTACATGGTATATATAGGAAATTAATTGACTTCTATATATTAACCTTACATCCTGAAATTGTGCTATAGTTACTTATTATTAGTTCTGGGAGTTTATTGATTTTTTCAGATTTTCTACACATAACAGCTTGTCATCTCCAAGCAGAAAACAGTTTTATTTCTTCCTTCTCATGCTGCATACCTTTTATTTCCTTTTCTCATCTTACTCCATTGATTCAAAATTCTAGTATGATATTGAAAAGAAGTGGTAGGAGGGGACATCCTTGACTTCTACTTGATCTTACTGGGAAAGGTTTGTGTTTCTCACCATGAAGTATGATTTTAGCTTTAGTTTATCTGTAGGTATTTTTTATCAAGTTTTTGCAGTCCCCCTCTATTTCTAGTATATGGAGAGCTTTTATCATGAATGGGTGTTGGATTCTGTCAAGTGCTTTTCTGAATTTACTGATATAATCATTCAATTTTTCTTTTTTAATCTGTTGAAGTAATAAATTACATGAATTGATTTTCAAATGTTGAACCAGCCTGGCATACCTGAGATAAATCTCATTTAACTGTAATATATAATTTTTTCATACATTGTTGAATTCAATTTGTCAATATTTTGTTAAGGATTTTTGCACCTATGCTTATGAGACCTATTGACCTGTAGTTCTCTTATAATATCTTTGTCTGGTTTTGATACTAGGGTAATAAATGCTGGCCTCATAGAATGAGTTAAAAAGTATTTCCTGTTTCTAGCTTCAGAAATATAGAAAATCGATATAATTTTTTCCTTGGATGTTTGTTAGAGCTTACCAGTGAACTCATCTGGATCTGATGATTTCTGTTTTGAAAGGCTATTAATTATTGCTTTAAATTTTAAAATATAAACAGGCATATTTCAGAGATATTGAGGGTACAGTTGCAGACTACTGCAATAAAGTGAATAACACAATAAAGCGAGTTATAATCGTTTTACTGGTGGAGGGCCTTGCCTTCAATTTGTAAAATAAACATCTGTGAAGCATAGTAAAGTGAAGCCCAATAAAACAAGGTATGCCTGTACAGGCCTATTTAGACTGTCTGTTTCTTTTTGTGTGAGTTTTGGCAAATTGTGTTTTTTAAGGAATTGGTCCATTTCATCTAGGTTATCAAATTTGTAGGCATAAAGTTGTTCATTCCTTAATTAACCTTTTTTAATGTCTATAGGATCTGTAGTAATGTCTTATCTTTCATTTCTGATATTAGTAATTTGTGCTCTCTTTTTTTCGTAGCCTGACTCAATGCTTATCAAACAGCTTTTGATTTTGTTGATTTTCTCTCTTAATTTTATCTTTTAAATTTCATTAATTTCTTCCCATATTCTTAATATTTCCTTTCTTCTGCTAACTTTTGATTTAAGTTACTCTTCTTTTTCTAGTTTCCTAATGTGGAAGCTTATATTATTGATTTTAGATCTTTCTTCCTTCCACTGTTTTCACTGATTCCCATAAATTTGATCAGTTGTATTTTCATCTTGTTCAAAACATTTTTTAATTTCTCTTGAGAGTTCTTCTTTGACTCATGTGTTATTTAGAAGTGTGTTGTTCAATGTCTCATTTATTTGGGAAATTTCTAGCTGTCTTTCTGTTATTGATTTCTAGTTTAATTCCACTGTGGTCTGAGAGCAGACTTTGTATGATTTCAATTCTTTTAAATTTTATGGCCCAGAATGTAGTCTGTATTGGTGACTGTTCCATGTGAGTTTGAGAAGAGAATGTATATTCTGTTGTTGTTGGGTGAATTAATCTATAGATGTCAAATATACTCAGGTGATTAATGGTGTTGAGTTCAACTATGTCCTGGGTTTCTGCCTGCTGGAGTTTGTTCCTTTTTGTTGTTGTTAACTTTTTAAGAAATTGCCAAACACTTTTCCAAAATAGTTGTACCATTTTATATCTCCACCAGCAATGTATGGGAATTAGAGCTTTTTCATATCCTCACCAACACTTTGGTATTACTGTATTTTTATTTTCAGCTATTCTAATGGGTTGTAGTGGTATTTTTGATTTACCTTTCCCATCTCACTGACATGAAACTTTTTTTTAATGTATGCTCCCATCTCAGTGCTACAAGCATTAATATCAGATATTTCTAGAAATCAGTCAGCCCTAGAAAGCTGACAACTTCTATGCTTCCTAAAGCTATCCCAGCTATGCCATTTAATTAAAAAATAAGCATATCTTTAATTATGGACCAGCCACAATCCCATTCTCATTTAACTTTCAGGTACCCATATCCCTGATGCAGATTAGTGGTTGTTAGGGAGGTAGGTAACTTATTTATAAAGACTTTCAAAGGACTATTAAAATCCAAGAGGATGATGACACAAACTTAATAATGGCTACCATTACAGAATACCCACCCATCTAAGGTGCTGGGCTGGATATTTTACACATCATCATAAGCTACATTACATATCAAGGTAGGCATTACAGTCCCCATTTTACAGATGAAGAAGGTGGCTATCACAGATCCTACAAATTCATATTATTGTAAATGAACAGAAAGTAGCAACAGGTGAGGTGAGTACTTCTAGGGGTACTAGCGGCCCAGGCCAGTGCTTTCAAACCTGATCAACCTAGGATCTCACTGAAATACAGATTCTAATTCAGTAGTTCTGGTGAGGGAGGAGTATAGATTCTGCATTTCTAAGGAGCTCCCCAGTGATACAGATTCCACTGGCCCTCTTACCACACTTTGTATATCAAGGGCCTGTCTTTACCTCCACACAAAGTCCAGTCAGGTCAAGGCCAGCATTAGATGTGCTGGGAGTAAAGAGAGGAAGTAGTACTGCTCCCTCCTCCTAAAAATTGAAGTAAAATGGCTACAGAGTAGGAGCCAGCTGGATACCTGTTTGTCACTTCTTATGTCAAATAAGATAGATAACAGCTGTCTACCACCAGTGCCAGGGGCTAGAGAAGGTGAGAATATCAGGATAGAACACTGGTAGAAAAACGACGCAGACCCAGCTGCACAATGTTATTTCTACCAATGAGTCACCTTTGCATGAGCATGCACTCCGGTCCTCTTCCTGACATCGGAAAGGAGAGAAACCTTTTAAAGGTGTGGATGAAGAAGAAAGAAAGCCCTGAGACTGGGATTACAATTTGGATGATGGTTGACATTTTAACAGATTGACCTACCAATGCCCCTGGACAACGGAAAAACTTTACCCTCAATGGAACAAAAATAAGCTATGTATATGTTGTGCAGGTATAAGAATAACAAGAATGCCATGGTTTTGCATGTTTGAGTGGTAAGAGTTTAACCAAGTCTATTGTAAGTGTGATGTTGAGGCAGTAAAAGTGTTTAAGTAAGGGAGAAATATAATCCTACTTGTATTTAAAACTGATCCTTTGGGAGGATAATTTGGAGGGCAAACAGTAAGGTGGCTAGTCTGGTGGCAAGTAGGCAAATAATAGGCTATCACTGTGGTTTTCAAAGAGTGATCCCCAAAGCAGCAGCAGCAGGATCACCCAGAACTGGTTAAAATGCAATTTCTTGGAACTCTCCCTAGACTTATTGAATCAGAAAGTTTGGACTCGGGACCCAACAATCCGTGCTTGAATGATTCTGATGCATTCTGACATTTAAGAATCGCTGGGCTATGAAATGGTCCCAATAGAAAATGATGAGCAGTTATAGTTTGGTGAAGGCAGTGAGGAAGAAGAGAAATACTTTCAGAGAAATTTAAGAGATAAATGAGATGAGGTTATTCGCCCAGGAGAGATTAAATATTATTCTTATTTTTTTTTTTTAACAGACTACGTGAATGATGATGCAATCAATAAAAATGTACAACACTGAAAAAACAGTTTGGGTGGTGGAACAGGATAGAAAATTAGCTCAGTTTCAGGTACAATGTGCCGTAGGGAGCCTGTTATAACATCCACATAAAGATGCCCAGCGGGCGGCTTAATAAATGAGTCTTCAGCTCCAGAGAAAGGATTGTGGGTGATGATACAGACTCAGAAGCCTTGCATATATCTAGTTAACCACACAGGGGAATATAAAATAGCCTCAAGAAGAGATTTTCAACTTTTCTTCTGCTATGACAGATGATGAATGGCATTCATATGAGATCCATTCTCAAGAGTATACTACGATTGTAATGAAAACCAAACAAACACATATATAAACAAAAGGAGTTTGTCGAATAAAGCAAAGAGTTCCCAATCAGTTTGTTTTTATAGGTCATATTTACAAAAGTATTTGTACTTTAGCAAATGATTACTAAAATCACTTAATGATCTAAAAACATGCCATTTTTTGAGGAAAAAAATATATATGGCTAATCTAATATAAAAACTATATAAAGCTGTATTTTAAGGGATCAAATTCAGACCTCTACAGGTAGTATTTAAAAAGTCAGCATGTACTAGTAAAGATAAAGAAAATGGTTCAAAAGTATAGCATGTCATGGTTATATTTAGCCGTGATGTTAACATCAACAGCATTATTTCACGTCATGTGGATGACCACTCTGCTTTCATTTGGAAATTGTAACTAGAGCCTCATTCTTATTTCTAGGCCCTGCGGACACATACACGTGCTTTCTTCATTTCTCTTCCTTATTAAAAATGTATCCATTCATAAAATCAAAGAAACACAACTATAAATTCAGTTTACAAATTATAATATTTCAAAATTGCTGTAACTATCAATGACACATCTACAACCATAGTTCATGGAAATTTTCAGCAAATCCAAAGTGGACTACAAATTTTGCACGATTCACTTCCAGCTAACTCTTAATTCTACCTTTTCTCAAAGAAGCAAGCACACACTATTAAAATGCAAATGAATGACTGTGCCATCTTTATAATGGTAACTTTGAAATGAGTCTAATTATTTTAAAAAGTAAATCATTCACAAGTGCTTGTAACTTAATGTCTATGAATAAGTGAGTGTCTTTGACATATGTCATGACTGATCGTAACACTGGAATGTGCCATGCCTCTAAAGGTAAGAAGCACTAGGCTACGAAGATACTTATAGAAAAGTATAGAAAAGTGGTGACGAAATTGGGTGTCATTAGTATTTGAACTATTTGAGGAGGATAACTAGAAAAGAAGTGATCTGGGTGGTAGGAGGAGAATGAATAGATAATGTCATAAAGCCAAGAGGAGTAAAACACTCAAGAAATGAATGGTCAGCCTTGTCATGATCTTGTTAGAGGTTAATTAAATTAGAAGTACAATGATGAGGTCACTGACAATCTCCATGAGGCTGTGCAGATTAGTGATTGAGAGCCTGGGCACTGGAGCCAACACTGTGCCATGTATGACTTCTGCCACTTTTGCAAGTTTCATGATCTCTTTTGGAACTTATATTCTATTGGGAATAGAGAGCAGAAAATATTAGATGATAGATGATAGATAGATAGATGATAGATAGATAGATAGATAGATAGACAGATAGATGATAGATAGATAGATAGATAGATGAGAGAGAGATAATATAGAGACAGGTAAGCAAGCAACACATAAGTGGATCTTTTAAGTATCCACATAAGTATCAGAAAGAAGAAATGCTATGAAACAAATGTAAAATCTGCTTGCCTCCAAGAAGCTTACATTCTAGGCATAGTTAAACTAAATGTTTTGAGGTAGAATACGAACTGGATGCTAAATGGCTCCTGAGTTACGCAGCTGGGATGTGGACGTGCAGATGGCTACAGAAGGGCTTCAGTAAAATCTTAAGGAAGGGTGAGCAGCTGGTAAGTACAGAGGAGAAGAGAAGATGTCTGAGATGAAGGCAAAATTGAAAGGCCTGTAGGGTACACTAAGCATCTCCATTCAGCTGAAAGGAAGAGTTTATGTAGGAAAATAGTGGCAGGCAAAAGGGGAAGGTAAATTGGAGTCTGAAGGTAGAGAGCCATGAATGGCAAAGTAAGGAAATTTATGATACCCTTAAGGCAATAGAGAAACATTTAAAGTTTTATAATAAAAATATAAGGTTTTAAAAGATACTACTTTGAAAAGGAAAACATGCGCTTAAAAAAGAAAAAGAGATACAGTACACTTTCAATGCCCAAGACGACTTTATCCTAAAGCTTTGCCTTAATGAAAGCAAAAATTTTAAAGATTCTCCCTCTCTCCCCCTTTCTCCCCCTTTCTCCCTCCCTTCCCCTCCAAGAAAACTCCTGAAATCCACTTCATGTTGTCATACAGAGCTAACTTATTATGAACATTGTTTCATCAATAATTTTCCTTAAAATGTCAATGCACAGAGACTTAGCTTATTCCATTTTCTCTGTTGCACAATTAACACAACTTCTCCCCTGTCAATTAATCACCGTTTAATAACCACAGAAGAGCTGACAGATGCACAGGTCTTACAGAGAGCTGTGGCAAGCCAGACTTAAAGTAGTCCAGAAATGTTCTCTTTGTTTTCCAAAAGAGAATACACATTGCATGATACCAAATCCACTGCAGAAGCCCTTGTTCGAGAAAGAGCTACATTTATTTTTACACTAAGAAGAGTTTTCTGGATATCATTTTCATTTAGAACATTATTCCCTGCCCCAGCCCCTGCACAAAGGATAGAGGTAAGGAATTCACATTATTCATGCATTGGGGCGGGGAGGTGCTGTCTGAAACAGTGGAGTTTATAGTCCAGTAACAAACTGATGTTTAAGCAGCAACATTAGCCTTTGTTGAAAAGAAGATAGGTGACGACTCGAGATTACAGGTAAATTGGAAACAGCTTATTCTTTTTTATTTTTCTAACGCAACTTCACAGCCACGTGAGCAATTCCATTACATACTTTTTTATTACTATCTAGGGCCTTGATTATGCCACTCTAAATTCTCTCTCACTATCTGGGAGGACTGTGGTCTTCCAAGAACTATTCACAAATGTGATTATAATATTTTTCTTCAACTGTTCTACATTTTAGAGGCTTTCCTCTTAACCAGGATAAGAGAAGCTCTTTGTGCTAATAATGATTGGATGCATGAGTCAATTAAGTCCTCTTTGTTATGCATATCTAAGTTTTTAGTTCATATCTCTCTCTCCCTCCCTCGTCTCTTCCTCTCTCCCTCTCTCATTCTCTCTCTCTCAACAACTGCTGACACCAACTCAGGCAACCATATACTGTGGGTTTTCCCAAAAGTTCCCAATTTCAATTCACCCAAAATCATAGTCCCTCTAACACACATCTCACACTTGTTAAACCAGCATGACCCAGTTTCTACAATGAGGTTATTATAATAACTACAGAATCTAGAAATCAGAGAGGGCTTCCTGAGGCCAGCTGTTTTCGTCAACTGGTTTATCCCTGGTCAATATTACAAAGTAAGAGTAATTGTATAAACCAAAAAAAAAAAAAAAAAAAAAAAGTTCTCAGATGGATTCTCTCTAGCCTCCCCATCCTCTACTGGCAAATGTTCTCCCTTCCTTCGAGATGGAAAATGGCCTCTACTAGGCACCATATCCAAGGATGTGTTAGGTAACACTTCTTCTTAACTCTAAAAAGGCAACTATGAGGTAGGTGTTATTCTCATTAACTTATAAATAAGGAAACTAATATGCCAAGAAGATTAATAACTCTTCCTAAGTCAGCAGAAGATTTAAATTTGGATCTCTTCTCCCTAAGCCTGGGCTTTTCCCCCTACATCGTGCTGCTTGTCTTCTTCTGTGCTTTTATATGTCTCCACGTGCTCCTCTCTCCTCTCACTTCTATCCCTGAGTATGAAAGAAAGAGTCCCACACAAAAACCAAAGCACCACGGTAGGCTGTCAGGCATTTAATAGAAAAACTTTAATTATATAAAACTAAAAATGTCCACAAATTTCCAAGTAAAGATGATTGGTTAAATGCATGCACTTGTATGTGCTCCTTTTCGAAATCCTATTAAATTATATTTGTTTTTTGTTTTTTTTTTTAAGATTGTATACCAACAAGGACAATGAGTATGATAAAGAAGACAACAAAACCGGAAACTGAAAAGCAGATGAAGGAGTGATGACTTCGGATCTGAAAAAGCTTAATTCCAAACACTCTGAGAAAAGTTAAGAGACGATGTGTTTTGTACCACAGAACCCAAAAGGCCCAGGAATGAGCAACACCAGATACCTCTGAGAGTGGCAGGTAAAAGTGGGTTGAAGGTCTCTTTAAGAGTAGGCAGACACCCAAATCTTTTGCTTAGTTACATGACTCCCCCTCCACCAACCTAGGGGAAGATGGGACATGTATGCTATACACTGGGGAACACCATGCACGATTGAGTGCAAGTCTGATATTGAATTCTGGGAAAATAAGTTTATATAGTAAACTGGATGCTGAAAATGAGTTTAGATTTCCTGGGAAGGAGTTTAGAACAATATTTTCTAAAGAAACCAACAAACTAAAAATAAAATATTTAAAGTTATTGACAATTAAGCATTTCCCAAGAAAGAATTACCCAGATCACCCTATAATGGATTCCACTGTCAACCGTCACATCCTTATTTGTACTGAATTTTTCATTAGTGTTTTATTATCTACTTCTCAAGTATGAGTGAAGAGCCAGGGTCAAACATTTGAGGAAAGCTTCGAATATAAAAGACTGAAGCCAAAACAAATCAATAGACAGAAATAATGAGGAGGATACAGGGACTCCATTAAGAAAAGAATACTTCGAATAAACTATTGCTAATGTCCTAAGAATAAAAGGACACTACATTCATGAAACAAAAACAATATGCCATGAAAAAACATAGAAAGAGAAAAAGTGATCTTGAAGTATGAAAGAAAATAGCAGCTACATAAAGCTCAGTAAAAGGGTTGGAAGATAAAGTAGAAGATATCCCCAAATGGTAGGTGAAAATGGTAAACGCATGGGAATAAGAAGTAAAATAAGAAAGCTTGAGAACCAGTAAATCCAGCATCCAAATACTGCCAGAAAGAGAAAAAGGAGACAAAATAAGTGAGTATGAAAGAGTATGGGACAAGTCACCAAACATATAATGCAAGAACATTTACATACTTAAGAAATTATCAATATCTAAATAGAAAAGGTCCACCAAGTGCCCAGCACAATGGAGGAGAATTATACCCATGTCATCATGAAACTTAAAGCCATGGATTTCAAAATAAAGGATAAAAAGTCAGAAAGGCATGGAAACTGGAAAGCAGTTTCCGTGGTGGACTTCTCAAATTCTATATTGGAACCTAAAGAGCAATGGAACAATGCCTCCAAAATTCTAAGGAAAAATGATTTATGACCCCAAAACACAATGCCTTTTCAAATTATTAATCAAAGATGAAGATAAAATTACTTACTAGACATGTACCTTGTGCTTGCTATGTGCAACATAGTTTTCTAAGTAATTCTTAAATAACCCATTTAATAAAAGTAAGATAGTTTTCAGAAAAGCAAGGTCTCAAAAATTTTGCTCCCACACACCCTATCATCATGTAATTAATGGATAATGTGCTCCATCAAGCCAGAGTAGGAAACCAAGAAAGAGTATGAATGATATACAGAAACAGGGTCTTCCACCCCAGGGAGAGGCAAAGGAGCTCTCCAAAATCATGGTGAACAGAGATTCCCAGGACATGGGCTATGCAGTGAGAATAGAAATCAACCATCCTTTGGAGGAGATTTATTCAAAAACATGACAGGGTTAATGTCTTTGAAAGTATTTATACAACTGGTGAAAGTATGGGGATAAATTATGGTAAATCCATAGTAAACTAAGCAATAAGATGATAAACTAGATTATTAATGGCAGGAAATAAAGAGTTGTTCAAGAAGGGAAGTCAAATATATTCGATAATTCATTTATCAAGCATACACACAGTCATAATAACAAATACAGAATATTGATCTAACAAAAAGATATGCGGAGACGTGTGTGAAAGATAGCCAAATCTCATCTTACGTGGTGGGAAGTCAATAAAAATACGCCAAAACTGGGAATATGAAGAAGTAGCAAAGAAACCTGCTATTTAGAGATATGAACAAAAATATCAAATAATTCTGTGAAAAGTATGAAAGTGGCTGCCTCTAGGAACAAGAAATGGGGAATGTTTTCCAGGGGATTAATCTTTATAAAGCCTTCTAGACCCCATTTACCTTAAAATTATATGTGCGTATAAATCTAATAGAAATACGAATTAACTTTTTTACTTTCAAAATTGATTTTCCCTTTTAAAGCAGCAAAATATAAGGGCTAAAAGTCAGTAGATTGTTTGAGTTCTAATCCTGGCTCCTTCATTTATAACTATTTGACCTTGGGAAAATTGCTTACATCTCTTTTTGCCTCTTTACTCTTGTGTAATAATATCAGGGTAATAATATCTTCCTCAGAGTCTTGTGAGGATTAAATACATGCAATTTGGACAGTTCCTAGCTCAATGTATGCTTATAATCATTATTATTGGTGAAAATGCAATATTTGAGGGTATTTTGTATTAGCCTAAAAAGTTTTTAAAACCTAAGAGTATGTCATTTCATTTTATTTCAACCCCCAATTACGTATTTTGCCCCCAAATTATAATTTAAAAAAAAATTCTAAGAACCAATAAACTAGCATTCTAAATAGTAATGATTTTAAGCAAACTTTTGATAACTGAATAGTTATTTACTTGATCACTACAATGTCTATTCAATAAGGTATAGAAGGTTCTTTAATATTATATCTACCTAAAAAATATTTACAGCCCTTAACATTCTAACCTTCCTCCACTTAATAATTTGAGAAATTGATGTAAAGCAATTTCTTCTAGAAGAAAATGAATTAACTTTCATTTATAAGTCTTCCCTTACCAAAAGAAATTATTTTTAAATATGTCTTCATATTTTATAAGCACTGCCTACATTTTTAACATTTTAAGGACCATGAGTATGAGTTAGAATTCATCCATCTAGAATATGCTAAGAAAGAGGCTTCTTGATAACCCTCAAGATGGAATATCATTTTCCCTCATGAAGATCAGGACTCATATCTGCTGCCAATTCATTTGTCTGCTGGGTTACCAGCTAAAAGACAGACAATTCTCCATCAACACTTCTCCTCACTGAGCTATAGTTTGGTATGGAATGTCAAAGGATGCAAAGGTGCATACTTAAGTGGTCAATTGAAGATAAATGTTCTACATGGTTTTTATCCCAAACTGTCATAGACTGTGTTAAAAATGAATGATATCAGGATGTGCTAAGCTACTAATGAGCCATGGTTGAATATCCAAGGTGCCAACCACATCATCCTGCATCCTGGGTTCCTCCACCGATACAAAGGAACACCTAATAAAAACATTGTCATTGTCATGACACTAACACATCCTCACGGACAGTAATCTTTCTGTTTCCTAAGGCAGCCTGCAATACTTGTCAAATCCAATTACCAACGGAAGAAAAGAAACCTATCACTTGTCTAGTACCTCGTTAACATGTCCCCAATGAACCGATATGAAATGAATACAATAACAATGTAGTCTACCAGAAAAAATCTGGGAGACACTGTCTGTGGTACTCATCAAGGTCTGAGCATTAGAAATAATACTATGTGATAAAACTAAGTAACTATTTTCAAGTAAATATATAATGTGCTTGGTTTGCAAAAATTAAATTCAAAGTTGATAGTATGTTTTCTGCATACCTGTGGTCTACTTTGGTACTGCTTGATAATAATATTGGAAGGTTATATGTCAGCTCTGAATCTACATATAAAGTGTCTGGATACAAGTGGAGTATCAGTTTGTGTATCTGAAAATTAAGAGCATTTTACTTTTTATTCATTCCATCTGGAGAAATGCTGCTTCCTCAATTGTAACATCCAACTAAACCATGGCAGTTAGTATAGTGTATCAAGAAAAAGCAGTTCAGCTCACAGTGTAGTAACATTTGTACTTTTAATGTTCTGTGGGGTGGGGTGGATAACGAGGGAGGAAGGGAGAAAGAAACAATAGAAGAAATATTGTAGACTATTGGTGATTCCTTCTGGCATTCCCCTTCACTTCAGTAGTGTATGACATAAAATGAGTATGAGACTGAAGATGAGAATCTGTTATTGCCTAAATCAGTCTCCATTATTCCTTCATGCCTCTAACAGCATCGGTATTTTACTGAATGGAGTTTTAATGTTTAAAGACAGTATTTAGTTTTGGTTGCCTTCAATGTGGCTCCAAAACACAGCAATGCATTAGTCTGGTGCTTGACTAAAGAAACCTGCATCTTTTCCAACTCTGCAAGAAAAACTGGTTGTGTGAGACTCACTGAGTTCAACAGCTATTCTTGCCATCTTGTCCATCTCAATAAATAGCCTTGGAATCATCACTCTTGACACTTTACTGTCTCTTGCACTCACATCCAATCCATCAACAAATCCTTTTGGTTCTAAATTCAAATTAGTGCTCAAATCTATCCACTTTCAAGTCCTCCAGTGTATTGCCATCTCTCATGTGAATTATAGCAAGATCCTCCTACCTGGTCTTCCTGCTTCTACTTCTGTCTCCTTTCGGTCTAAAATCTTCACAGCAACTAGAGTAATACTTTTAAAAAGACAAATCTAATCATGTTACTACCCTTCTCAGAAAATCTCTAATGACTTCTCTTTACACATAGAATAAAATCTGAAGCACATACCTGACCAAGACTTGCAAGTCCCTGGCGATATGGCCCTAGGTCCTCTGAGACTATCTGCTACCACTGTGCTTGACCACTTGCTCCTGCCACCCAGGTCTACTTGCAGTTCCTGCATCTCCAGCCTTGGGGATTTCATACTAGCTGTTCCCTCTGCCTGGAAGTCTTCTCAGATACCTACAGGGCTTGCCTCCTCACTAGTTCAAGTCTCGCTCAGATATCACCCTATCAGAAAGGCTGTTTATATCAATGAACAGCCTCCTTACATCTTCCATGCCATAGTTTCTTACCCTCCTTTATTTTTCTTCTTGGTACATATCACTAATTGAAAACATATTTATATACTTATCTGCTTATTTCTGTTATCTAATTCCCCAGCTTCAGGGACCTAATCTATGTGGTTTTCTGTTATACTCACTGTATTTAGAACAAATCTTGGCACTCAATAAGTATCTGTTGACTAAATGAACTGCAAAACTATGCTGAGCTGTGCATTATAGGAGATTTAAAGGATCTGTGGTAATTCTAATTGTACATAAATTGCATCTCAGAATTTATTATCCACATATGATTCCACTCTAAGCGTATGATAAGGACAACTCTATTAAATTCAACTTAAATAAAACTCTGCTAATCAGCGTGAACTGCTTCACTGATATAGGCTAGGTTTCCAAGAGTGAGGCAAGCTCAATCCTAGGAGAGAAATCATTTCTGAGAAGACCAGTGGTCTAGAGAAACTCCTCCCCAGTATTTCCTACCTTCTTTCCTCTGGAAAACACCAGTGTGACCATGCCACTCTTCTGCTCCACAGCGACTAAAGTCCAAACTCCTTAATAGAGCATTCAAGTCCTCCTGGATACTAGCCCAGCCCATTCATTGGTCCCTTCCTGGAACTCTTTTCACTTTCTGTTTTTCACTAGTGACCCAGCATCATCACATTATACTCTGTTCCCCAAAAAGAGTGTAAGCAATTGTACCTCCATGATTTTGCTCATGCTTTTCCTCTCTCCGAAAGGTCTAACCCTCATATCCACTCGGTAAACTCTCATCCCTTGAAATTCAGATACAATGTGACCACCTCGGTAAAGCCTTCCCTGACCCATTACAGCAAGTCACTCCCACTGTGCTTGTAGTGACACCGCCTTTAAAGAACAATAGAATTGCAATTATCAAAAGTTTATGCATCACACATTATAACATCCTCATGGGCAGGGATGGCTTCTTATTCATCTTAAATCTCCAAATTCTAGTGCAATATTTGGTGTATCATAGATGCTCAATGAACATTTAAGGGTGTTCAATCAATCATTTTCCCTGCTTCAACAGGTACAATATAAGAAGTTCTTTCTCCAAAACCAGATTTCTTTTAGATTTGAATTGCTCTTATCTGAGAGATATTCTTTCTCACTCACCTGACTGCTGGCCTACATTTGATCCTGTGACTCTCCTCCTGAGTTCTCTGTTTCCTAAGCTTAGATCAAGATCTTCTTCTCTGAATGCTCTTATTAGTAATAATTATGGCTACTATTTCCTGAGCTGCTTACTCTGACCATGCCTCATAAACTTTCTCATTTATTATCTACACAGCCTGTGAGGTGATAAAATGGATTCACACAGTGTGAGTGTGCTGGTTAATCTATATGTCAACTTGACTAGGCCAATCGGTGTCCAGATAGTTAGTCAAACATTATTCTGGTGTTTCTGTGTGAGTGTGATTTGGGTGAGATTGACACATCAGGAGACTGAGTAAAGCAGATTGCTGTCCATAATGTGGGTGGGCCTCATCCAATCAGGTGAAGGCCTGAATAGAACAAAAGCTGACCCTCCCCTGTGTAAAACAGAATCCTTCCTGGCAGCCTTCATACTGGAACATTAACTCTTCCTGACTGACGGCCTTCCAACTGGAACATTAGGGTTTTGTTTTGTTTTTTTCTGGTTCTACAGCAGCTTCCAGTCTTTGGATTCAAACTGGAACACTGGTTCTGCAGATTTTGGACATGGTAGGCTACATAAACACATGAACCAATTCCTAGAAATAATTTTCTTTTTAAATACATATGTGTGTGCATATACATATACACATATGTATATATATGCATCTATATCTACATGTATGCATGCTGTTTCTCTGGAGGACTCTAATACCGCAAATAAGGAACTTTACCAAGACATTATCACCAATAAGTTACACAAAAAGAAATTCAGCAAAGCTCTGTTTCCAAAGTCCATGCTTTAACAATTACCACTCATGGGATATAATAAAAGAACAGCTCTCATTTTGGCCCTAACCGAAGAAAGATTTTCCCTTGCCCATGGATGAAATCTTGGTCTTGGTCAACTTGCATAACTTTTTTTTCCCACTCTTAAATAACAGAAAGACCTGTGAGCAATTATGCAGCTCCAGATATTAATCCAAACTCCAAACTTACTTCAGCATGTAATTGCTGCTGGAGTCTGCTGGGTTGGGCACTCACAGTGGGAGGTAGGGACATGGTTCCTTCTGTTTCCCCACCTCTGTATCTCCTCCTTCCCAGGTGGCTATTTTTTTTTTCTCCTTCCATTCTTAACTCTTCCATTCATTCTGCTACTGGCTGTTGTTTTGACATACCAGGTAAGTCCCTCTAAATTTGCACCCATACCCTAGAGCTAGAGCCTTTATGAAAGGGAGTCACAGATGAGAGAAGTCAAATACCCACTCTGATGGCTCCAGGCTCCATAGTCTAAAAATGAGAATACTTTTAGGTCACTGGCAGTTTGATAGCATGAATACACCAGTCTGTGGGAAGTGAGGCTGTGACCTGCTACACATTTTAAGGCCGACCAAGCAGTCAAAGCAAGGAGATGGCTTCAAGCTATTTGTGACCAGACGCTAAAGTGAAGATTGCCAAAAAGCCAATGTTAGTCGATCCAACAGCAGATCTGTCTTCCAGATCTTGTCTCCACTAAGAGCAACCCAGTGGGATTTGTTTTCTACCTAGCTTCAGACTCAGGTTAGAACCTCTTCACTTCTGACTGTTGACTTCATAGTACAGAAAAAATTGACTCCATGTATTTATGTGTTCAAGTCCCACCAATCTGTGCATCTACCTTTAGTTTTCAGCAAGAGCTAAATTATTTAATTATATAGAGATTGTTTAGTAGGAGTAAAAAATATGTATCATATGGATAAGAAGTGAAGGCATCTTAAAAAATAAATGCCATAAACATGAATGGGTAGTCCTGGACTTCCATTCATTGAGTGGAAGTCCAGACATTGTGCTAGGCAACAAAGATAAGGAAGATATTAGTATTACCATTAATGAAATCACAGCCTGTTAGGGGTGACAGCTACATAAAGAGAAGATGTGATAAATATGCTAAGTGTTGGTATGCAGGTAAGAACTGCTTGCAATGGGAGCAGAGAGGAAGATGTATGTTTGAATGCTAAGGGAACTAGGAAAGTCCTCAGGGAAAAGTAAAGCTTGAGCTGATTCTTTAAAGATGAGAAAAATTTTCCTCAACAGTTAAAACCTAGAGAAAATTCCAAGCAGAAATACCAGCAAAGTACAAAAGCATGAAAGTAAAGAAAGCACAGGTGATCCCTATTAGAATGGAGGCGAGAAGGGTCAATAATGAAACTGGAAAGATAGGCAGAAGCAAATAAGACTTTTTAGAAGGAATTGAATGTTTTAAACTGTATTTTGCTAGTATTTTTTGTGAACAAACATAAAAATAGAAAGAATATAATGTGCAATCAGGAAATACGATAATCAGGTGGCTGCGGGAAATAGGAATGGAGAGGAGACACAGATTGATTACCATACAAATGTATGAAAAGCAACTTCCTTAACAACACATCTTCATTTCCAGTTTCCCAGCTATACTGAAGTTGTTTTTTTCCCTCATACCCTGCTCCAGAGGTGTGCCTAGATGTAACCTTGTTAAATTGCATTCCAATTCCCCTTCTAAATCTAGTTCATAAAGACTATTTTGCTACAAAACTTTGAGTGTAGTCATTAGCTCTGTAGTGGATGATCAAAGCAGAAAAGCCTATTTGCCTTATAACATATCCTAAGGGTTTCATAAGAAGAGCTTCTCTGTTTTTCAAGTACTGAAAGAACATGACAGTTACCTTCTTGGGAAACAGAAAGTCTGAAGTGCATAGATGATCAACAAACTTAAGAAAGCTGAGGTTTCAGATTTAGAAGCTCAGCTTCTGTGGACAGGCAAGATAAATGTAAACCCCTGCTAACCATAGTGGAGAAACATGCTGGCACCCAAAACGATTCTTCCAAGACCCATCCAGCCACTGCTAAGGATATTCTCACTAGACTTTGGCAGAGGCCTCCAGACAGTCAGTCCATCGGGCTTACTCTCTGGATTTTTAATTCATAGACTTCTTTCCTCAATAAATGAGTTCACAC
>NW_011888857.1:8316416-8348411 GCF_000151845.1 Pteropus vampyrus
CTGGCACCCAAAACGATTCTTCCAAGACCCATCCAGCCACTGCTAAGGATATTCTCACTAGACTTTGGCAGAGGCCTCCAGACAGTCAGTCCATCAGGCTTACTCTCTGGATTTTTAATTCGTAGACTTCTTTCCTCAATAAATGAGTTCACACCCGTCCAGTGTGTCTGTCATTTCAGATCATGACTGTTCCCTCTATCCCCTCCCATGTCAGAGAAAAGTGAAGGAATGTGCTCCTGGAAAGCAATTCAATGAGGATTTGAAGGCTGCAGGGCTTGTTCAGCTGCTCTCAGATATCCTGAGCTGCAAGCAATCACACTGTATCCCTCCCAGTGGCCACCTCAGCACAGCTGGGCTCTTTCAGAAATGGCTGTGAAATGTACTGTGGAAAGAAGAGATGGTGAAATGCCACTTAATGGCAAAGAAGAAGCTCGCTAACCAGAGAGCATAGTTCAGTGTGTTGGTATTTTCATCAATGATCACCAGTGTGTCTGCCGCCTTTATAACAGCAAAGTTAGCAACAAAGACAAGTATGGTCAGAGATTGTTGAAAATGGCTGGTAGGCAAAGATGGATTTCCAGGCAGTTCAACAGCTCCCGTGGGCATGTGTGTGCTCTCCTGCTGCCTAATTTCAAAGCTCCCTTTTCAATCTCTTGCTTCCCTCCATGCAAAGTCCTTTTTCTTTAAACTGAGCAAACATAACTTTAATATTAACCTTACTCAAGACATTTAATTTATGCATTTGTTTGCCGGGCAGTGATTTTTTTAAAGCCATCTATTCATTCTGATGGTGCAATTTCCATAATGTAATTTCTTGGGTAGCAAGGAAATGGCTTTTTTTCCATCATTATATTTTCTTCAGGTACCATTATGAGTGTTTCACTTAGTCTTGCAATTAGTCGTATATTTAACATATGCTGACTTCACAGAGACACATTTATTATTTTCATTGCCTAATGCTATAAAAAGAAATTCTAGGCATAGATCAGCGGCCTACAATTCTTAGGCAATTCTGGTATTTGGTAGATAGGCAGCCGTTCCATACGCTTGCTTTGCTCTGTCTTGCAAGGGGTCCACACTGCTCATTTTACATGGAATTTTTTTCTTTTTCCACATACCACTCTGCTATGCAAACCTCTGATCTTGTTTAATTCACTGTCTATTCAATCTTATTTGTCAGTTCAGCAGTAACTTGTTCAAACCTTCCCAGACCTCTCTCCCACACTAAGACTGAGGTTTTGTTTTGACCATCATATCCCTGACTTTAAACATCTGACATATTCTTGGTTGACCAACAAGTATAGGAGGAATTACAAGATGATCAGATGTTCTACCCTAGTTTGTCTAGTATGGTACTGTTTTATGCCTGTTGTACTAATGAAATCATTAATAGCCTTCTTTTATTCTTAAGAGTGTCATAAGTTGGATGTTATGGTACATGGTTGCTTTACGATCAATACATTGGAAGGAGTATATCCTATACCCTAAGAATTTGCACTGGACTCTGAGCTCTGGTATGTCTTTCTTGTGTGGCCTTAAACAAGTTATTTCACCCCCTTTAAATTCAGTTTCATCATCTATAAAGCAAGTCTGAAGATAATATCTCCCTCAAGGTTATCTGAGAAATAACAGAGTGAACATTATTTTGATAACAGGCAAATGACTACATAAATCATAGTTACCACTCTATCACTATAGTTGTAGTATATATTGTAGTACATAGAAATTACCATGAAACAAAAAGAAAAGTCCAAGAAGATATCATGGAATAAAGAAAAGTTTTCCTAGAATTAGAAACCTGGGTTTTCAGCCTCATTCTGTCATTAAGAGGTTATAGACATGTCTCTTCCCAAGGCATCCAGATCTATAAATAGGAGAATAATCTCTAAGGGCACATCTAGCTCTAAAATGCCTTGGTTGTCCAACAATGAGATATCTCATATGATTTCTAGATTAACCTTTATCCACAGAGATAAAGGTTTTATTTACTTAAAATGATGTAATTTTTTACAAGTTTACTCAAGTGTTAAGTACTTATAGTACAGACTAGCATACTTCACCTGTTGTCAGTTGTACATTTTAAGCTTAAGAATAACTCAGTAAAATTATTGATTAAAAGAAGGTGCGGAGAGGCTGTAGAACACAAAACCACGTTTGAGCAAGAGTTGCCTTTGAAGAGATTAAAATCTAATAGTCAAGCCTATTGTTATCATTCTTCCTACACTAACTTATCTGAAATGTTTCCCTTCTTTTGCTATCTCCACTAAAAGACTGAATACATATAGAAAGCAAAACCTCCTACTGTACATGTTTGTTCAAGGCATGAGAATTGGGTTCTTTTTGAGCTCCATTTCTGATTAATCCCAATTGTCAACTTATTATAGAATGAGTTGACTGCACCTGACTCCTTCAATCTGCTACCCTTAAAAATATAATATGCCATAAAGTTTTCATTTGGAAGCAGCTTTCTTCAGTTGCATCTTATTTTAAGAAATTTGGCACATGGTTATAGGACGTGTCAGGGACAACTTGGTCAGAAACCTCTTAGCTGGGCCCCTGGATCTCAAATCTAGCTCCACATTTTTTTTCCACAGATCAACCCAGACCTAAGCAGAAGGCCTACATGTCCCCCAGACTAGTATTACAGTAGTAAAACTGATCAGATTCCACAAGTCTTACTCAGTGCTTCTTTCTTGGTCCCTGTTCCCAAGGATCTAGTTATCAACCTCTCTTACAAAAGAGAATAGACTTTTAAGTCAGAAAAACCTGGGTTAAAAATCCTAGTTCTGCCATTTGCTAACAGTGTGATGACAGGTGGTTACCTAAGCCTCTGTTGTCTCATTTGTAAAAAGAATAATGCATGCCTTTGGAGAATTTAATAATGCTTAAATGAACAGTGTGTATAAACGTCTGGCACAGACTTGCACTTAAATATGTCATACATGTTTATTAATTTCTGTGTCGATGTACATTCAATAAACACAGCTTTGTTCACAAATCCTAGTCTGGTCCTTGCTCCTTTGATAGAATGGAGCTTTATCCTTGAACTTCATCCTAGTATCTGGAACCTAGCTACCCACAGATAGACCATCTTAATATATAAAATCTGCTTGGTTCACTATTTCCCACTTCAAAGTCTTCTTCAGTATGATCCATTCCATCCCCTTGAGGCTCCCTGCCTTAGTCAGTTTGTGGTGCTATACAAAATACAATAGAAAGGGTGGTTTATAAACAACAAAAGTGTAATTCTCATAGTTCTCAAGGCTGGGAAGTACTAGATCAAGGCACCAAGAACAACTGTATTCTTCCTGGTTCATAGCCACTATCTCCTCACTGTGTCCTCACAGGTAGAAGGAGCTATGGATCTCTCTGGGGCCTCCTTTATAAGGCACTAACCCCATTCATGAAGTTTCTACCCTCATAACTTAATCACCCATCTCAAGGCCCCTCCTCTTCGTACCATCACCTTTGAGGTTCAGAATTTCAACATATGATTTCAAGGGGGCCACACAATTCAGACCGTAGCACTCCCTCATGCCATTGCCAAAAGTTTGCATAGACTGTGATTATTCATTGTTGATTCTCTTGCATCCTGGGTTTGCCCACAAGAATAAACATCTCCTGGTGGTATCTGTAGTCTCTTCAACTTCCCTGACCCCTGATCATTTGCCCTCAAACATCTCAACCTGGAGGATCTAGTGCTGACCTTTCCCATCAAAGTGGTCAGCTACTGCTCCTGCTAGGCACTGACGGTTACGGACATTGAAATGTCTCTAATTCTATGTACTAAAGACCTGGCTAAGGAAGAATAGGCTGGTTAATGGATGAATTATGTGTTTATATGTTTTCTTTCTATGCTATCAAAGAACAACTAGGAACTGGCTCTAAACATCCTCAATTGTGTATGTGCATGATGCTCTATATAAATATACTCTGAGGATTTTAGGAGAATCTCGTTTTATACTTGAGGAATAAATAATCTCAACTCTTCCTTTTAGTTCAGAAATTCTATGAATAATCTCTGAGTACTAAACCCAGACCTTGACACTTTCTATCATATACTGTCAGAAAAGTATCTTAAATAATGTAGGTATGATTTTTTTTAAAAAAAAGTATGCTTAGCAGTAATTAAACAGACCTAAGTAATGAGCTTCTAGCTGATGCTTTCATGCTGCTCCAGATATACAGACATGTCTCATTTGAACTAGACTGGAAAGTCCTCATTTAAGGATGCAGGATTAAGGACAAAAAAAAAAAAAAAAAAAAAAATGTTAGAAACACTCACTATAAGAAGTACTTTTATACACCATCATTACGAAAGACCAATCATGTAAAAAAAAAAAAAAAAAAAGGCAGTAAGAATGCCCCAAGATACAGTGGTGTTTAGTGACTGAGCCTGGATCAAAATCACCCCATATGGTTTACAATTCCAGGCGCTTCCCAATCAGAGTGCCAGGAATAGGGTAAGGTATACTGAGCTACTGTTCCCCTCAGCCCAGCCAGGTGACCTTAGGCAGTCAGCAGCCTCATCAATTTATTCCATATGCCTATCAAATACTATCATTTCTATGCATATCATGATGTAAAAGATAAAAGAGATTGGGAGTTACTGTTTTTACTCCTTGCTCCAAATATTTATAATCTGCAATATCCAGGGATAGAGTGTTTTGCTCAAGATAATACAATTTATGGAATGATCTGAATTAGAGTCATTGGTTTAACCTTACCTAAAGAGTAACTCTTTGAGTTTATTTGTATTCTACTTCCTATCAGCCAGATACAAAATATGAAAACTTTCCCCTATCAATCTGAGTGATTAGGCTATAGACCTTCAAACCCAGCTGGCTGCTGATAAGGAAATCAAAGGACACCATTCTAAAGAAGAGAATGATATTTTAATTCTAATAGCCAGGAGCAAGGAAGCACCCTACAGGTTTTGAGGATAATATGAATGATAGAAAGTAGTGGCTGTCTTATTGAACTAAAAGACTCCTGAATACAGTGGGGAGTAGAAAAGCATCTACAAAGTGCATATTGTATGCATTCATACGACATGTAATTTTTAGTAAATAAAACCCTTATTCAAGAATATTGAGATTGATAATAATTTGGCCGTACCTGAGGGAAAAAAATGTACAAGCATGTAGTCAAATCTGTTAATTAATCTTCCACCTAAAACACTGCCTTCCCTTTGGCTTAATAAGAACCCGGACCACCCTGATTCATATCATCTTTATTCCAAATAGATCTTATTCACATAGAAATACAAAGATGTTCCCATTGGAATGTAAAAGATTCTTACTGCTTTTCTTCACAAAGAAGCTGTGTTATGATGCCAGCAGTTAGTACTTTTTTAGCAGTTAAAAAATAATAACAACAACAGGAAACTAAGTAGGATTAAGCAAAACTAGGGCTAGTCCTATTTCAGCTGGGGCTTGAAGAAGCAGCTCTAACAGTATTAGCAGGATCTGGTTTAACTTCCTCTCTCCACTCAGCTCCATGTTGGCTTCATTCTCAATAGCTATGGTCCCAAAATGGTCACAAGTGCTCCTCGTCATATCCTTTCACATTTCCTTCTATGGTAAAAAAAATGAGACCCTTTAAAATAACCAGGGGGAAAAAAAAAAAAAAAACCTAATTGGATCTGCTTAGGTGACATGTCAGACCTTGAACTAATCCTTGTGGCCAGGAAAATGTGCTGCTCTAATTGTCTTAGAGGAGAGCTAAAAGTTCCAACCCTAGGGCCACATGATCTGAACGTGAGGAGGGGTGGTTCCCAGAAGGAAATCTAGAATGACTACCAACAGGGTAAAAGAATGCTGGGAAGCAAAAACAACAGATGTCATTCTCTACTTTAGCTGTCTTCATTTTTCCCTCCTCAATTGCCTATAATCCAGTTTCTGCAGCTGTCATTTCCGACTCCACCTTGGGAACCACAACTTTAATATTGAGATTAATCTAACCAGGCTCCATTTGCCTCTGATTTCTGGCTCTCATCCAAAATACAATCCTTCCCTGTTTCCATCTCAGTTCAAACTCAATGTCAGATGGGCTACTTCCTTTCTCCCTCCTGTTGCTTCTTTTTGTCCCAAAGATTTGGGCTATGACTTCTAAAACTTCAGCTGATGGGAAACAAATTCCCTAATTCCTTATCTTCAGAGAATGCTTCCTCCAACACACAGCAATAATTCGGTTCTTGCTCATGCCCAAAAAATCTGCTTCCCTCTCAAGAGAAGTATCATTATTCCCACGTGACCTATGTTCCACAGAAAGTCTTGGCATTCTTCAAGCTTGTATCCATATGACAACTTGGTATCTATGCACGTTACAACTCAAGTATTACATAAAACCCTTTATCCTTATCTAACCTTATCCCCGCCCTAAACTACATAGCTACTAGCCTCAATTTTCCTTTCCAAGCCTCTGTTTCCATATTACGTATACATAATAGGGACAATAATTTTGCCTTCTTCAGAGAGAACTGGTATGACTTAAATGAGATATTTATTGCAAAGCTCTTAGCATAGTGCCTAGTTCACAGTTTTCAACAAAGGCTAGCTATTATTTTTTGTCTAGGGGTGGGCTTGTGGGTAAATGGTCACACTTTTCTTTACAGTATTATATTTATATTACTTCAACATTCTTTAAGTAAAAAAAAAAAAATAACAGTTTATATTAAATGGAATAGCTTGGACCTGGTGGAACAAACCATTTCAGTCACTAGGCTGGTGGCCAAAGCCACATCTAAATAGGTACCAAATGTAGAATACCTGTGCTTTGAACAGGATCTTTTATTTATTGACTTTCTTAATTTTCTCATTAAAGTGTAAAAGTCTTCCCACATAATGTAGGTACCTAAAAGTGAATTTTAAGGTAAAGTAAATTTGTATTTACTACATTCCTGCTATGTGCCAAACAGTAGACATAAGTTATTTCACTTAATATTCACAACTATTTTATGGTTTATTTTCCTCAATAAATATTTATTTAAAAATCCCTACACGTTAAGCTTTAAGGACACAAAGATGAATAGGACATGCTGTCTGCCCTCCCAGGCCACTGAGGGAGATAAATTAAGCAAATTTGCAACTATAGTACAGTGTAATAAATGCCAAGACAAAGAATAATATGCAGGAACACAGAGCAGGAGTGAAGGTCGATCACCTGAAAGAGGTAAAACTATGAAGGATAAGCAAGGGCCAAATAAAGAAATTTCCAAGGTCATGGAACTGCTAAATGCTAGAGACCAGTTTTGAACATAGCAGACTGACTTCAAAAATCCGTGTACCTCACCACTGAGCTATTCCACAGCAAGGAAGACTTGGAATACATAAATAGTTTGACTGAAGTATATTTTGTTGGGGAGGAAGTGGCAGAAAATGGGGCTAGAGAGGTAGGTAGGAACTAGACCTGAAAGGCCAGTGTACCACTCTGAGAAGTTCTGAAAGTCATGGCGATGCACAGGAGGATCTTCAGCACAGAGTCACAGGAGAGACAGATAGATACTCAACAGTTGTCACAATATGCCAGGCAGTGGGTATCCTAAGCATTTACACCCCATTTAAGCCCGAAAACAACCGACAGAGGTAGATACAATTATTATTCTCAGTTGTAAAGTGGGACACAGATCAGTTAAGTGACTAGCCCAAGATGGCACAGCTAGCTAAACAGAAGAACTGGGCTTCCAACCAAGCAGTCTAGCTCCCAAAGCCACGCCCTTCACCATGGAGAATCACTCTGGTTTTGAGTGTGTGGTGGATGAATTGAAAAGCAGCCAAACTGGGAATGATTGGTGGTAATACCGACTATAAAGTTTGTGTCATTTCCTTCATATTCCTTGGGCAAACAAGCAAACTCAGTGAAGCTGAGAGACTCTGCTCTAGAACACACAGTATATGTTGGAGTTGAGATTTAATTTCAAGAGTGTCAGATTCAAAAGTCCTTTATTTACAGTGTTCGGGTCCACCTCTTGTTAATTCAATTTCAATAAAATTATTAAGAATTCCAAATTATCTGGGTCTAAAATAATGAGGTTTATTCTCTGTAAATTTAACATTCAAGTATGATCACACTAAGTGGCATGTTTAAGTGCGTCAGATAATTATCCACAAATTGCCATGTTTCCCTGTCTTCGAGAATGCGTGACTCTCTTCTGGCTAATGGCTGTAACAAGAGACTACTGAGCATGTCACTATTTGAAGTTGACAAGCATCACCACAGTGAGCAGATTATTAAGAAAAGCATTATGTCTGGTCTCTTATGAATTGTTTTTAATACAAAATTGATCTTGAAATGCAACAAAAGTAAATGCCAAAGACTTTTCTTTTCCCTCTACTCTTATCTTAGTACAATTTAAGCTTTGATGAACACTCCTTTTTTCTATTCAGTATCTGACTTTATGGTGAAATTCCATCCTGAGACAAGAAATGTTATACTGGATGGATTCCAGCCATCTGTCTGCTTAATAAACACTACCGTTTTGCGTTCAACTGAAAACCAGACCTGGGCTACTCGATATAACAAAGAAAATTACAGAAAACACCATTCTTTTACTTTAAGGGTACCATGCTGCCTCTCCAAGAATCTCCTCTGTGTGCTTAGGGGTATATAATAAAGAGTGAGCCATATTAGTTTCTTATTAATTAAAACCTACCCTGAAGTTTTTAGAGCTGCTGGGGTAGCCACAGGTGGCTGTTGAGCGCTTGAAATGTCTGAATTCAGATGTGTCAAACTTATTTCTTCTTTTGTTAAGGCCACTTCTAGAAAATTTAAAATAACATGTCCTTTACATGTTATTTCAACTGGATAATGTTATTCAAGAGTCTTTACATTTTCTAATTTCAGAGCATACACTTGTTTATGTGCATGTGTGTGTTTCGTTGTGTTAAACATAAAGGAAGTCCTCTTGAAATAAATTTAATATACCTTTCTTATACTTAAAATAGTCTTCAAAGAGATACTCCAAGTAAATATATCAATGATCAATACCCTCATCTGCATAAAACTCTGCAAAACAAAGAGTTTTCCATCTAGACCTCAAAGATCACTTCCTAACTTAAAACAGTCTAGGAGGCTGAATTGAACTCATTTTCCAATCTCACCTAGTCACAATTCCCTAAACAGGCTATGCTTCAGATGGATAGATGGATAGCTAGAATTCCTCCCTCATCTATGAAGCCATTTATACAAGCAAAATATCTATTTTTGAAATTATAATATTCTACCTACAAAAAATTATCTTAAATTAGTTCATTATTTCTAACATAAACCTGAAAGTATAATTAAACTAGATTTAAATAAACACTTGAAATTTTGCCTTATCCCTGCCCAATATTTTTTAGAATATACCACATTTTAAAAATATCATGTCCAAATGAGTAAGGTGATACAGAAACACAGTGCAAGAGAACCAACACATGATTTCTCTGTTGTATGTTTAAAAATGGAAAATTGACCAATTTTGGAAGAAATGAGCACTAATCACAGGAAGAGGACCGTCATATTAACAAGCAGGAATCAGTTACTTAAGTAATAGAATTATGAGAGGTCCTGGGCACAGGTGGAGAGTTACTGTACTATGTCACTGGCAGTTCTACTCAAGAGATATTTAACGATTCTGAATTGTTTACACCACTTTTAGTGACCTACAAAGCAGTTTCTTAATTTTTCGAAAAACTAGCAGGATCAAAAGCTTAGACCAAAAGCGAACCGTCTTTATTTTGACTGAAGCCAGACAGAAGGAGTGATGACATGGTTGGAAGGAATGAGTTCAGTCAAATGGAGAAATTTTGAAACCCTAAATACTCCCAGTCTTTCTTACTTGAAGGCCTGCAAATGATCTTCACCGTGCATCAGCTAGAATCCATTTCAGAACTGCATACAGAGCTCGATTTTCTACAAAGAATAATGCAGCCATTATTATTCACTTAGAAATGTTTTTACAACATCAATATTACAGAGACTGCTAGTGCCCACCCAAATCTGTGTCCTTCCCCTTCTTCCCAAGCACACATTCGGTTCCGCTGTTAGGTGTGGCCATGGACTGAGTCCTACTCAATGCCACATGAGCCAAATAGATGTGTGCTGCTTTCAGGCCTGGCCAATGAAAGCCTCCCAAGCATGACCTAACTCTCCTTCCTTATCTGCTAATGGAATGGTAGGATTCTGAGAACCAAGAAGAGGTCACAAGATAAAAAATGAGTGAATTCCTGAATTACTGTGTGGAGCACAACCCCTACTCACCACTGACTTTTAATGAACAATGATATGAGTAATAAATAAGAATTTATTGTTTTGGATCTAATGAAAGTTTGGAGCTTGTATATAACAGCAGCTACTATTGTTTCCTTACCTTATATAAGCAGTTTCACATGTATTAGCCATTTTACCCCATTTAGGAGCTGAAGGTGAAAAGAAATTTGAAAACGTCATTTTGTCTATTAATAAGTGACAGTGAATAACAAGAGGTCACTTGAGTGGTTCATTATAACAGGATAAGGTGTAACCCAGATGCCCTGGCAAATAAACAAACAAAAATCTAGGTATACATAAGAAAATTAGGAAAAAGCAATAAAAAGACACTGAATTCATGTGGTTGTGTCGGAAGATAGCTGTATTTTATGGACTAAGCTATGAGCAATTGTCGACAGAGCTGAGGCGCTCTGCCAATTGGCATATCTAACTTTATTCTAGAAAACAAAGAGAGAACATGCATGAGACTCAAATGAAGAAACACATCATTGTGTAGGGGATAGGATGAAGCAGAAATGTGAAAGCAAGCAAATGTGAACCACAACACATACTACTGGTTATTCTATTGATATCCTACGAAGGAACGATGCAATTAGCACTACCCCCAAATTATGTGGACATTTGAACATTACCTGTCAATGTTTTTCAATTTATCTTTTGTTTCCTTAATAAAAATCAGAGTCAAAGGAAGTCTCTAAGTATTACGAAGTATCTGGGCAAGGCAGATCCTGCAACGGTACCTGACCTAGGCAAATGACTGCTTAGCTCTATTACCACAGTAGTCATTAAGAAAAACCAGATCTACCGAAGCTAATCTTGATTTCAAATATGGCACTCAACCAGATATTATAGTTATTCTTTTTGTTTGTTCTACATAGAGTAAATTCCCTTTGCACATATTCTGAGCTTCTATGAGCATATCAAGTATAGCTGGTGCCATTCTATAATAGTACTAGTTATTAAATACTTTGAATATTTTGTAAATAATTGCTCCCCTAAACAGATCATAATCCAGCAGATAGTCTACAGATTAACTATAGCATCTTTCAATAATAGTGCCTAAAGAAAGTCTTCTGGTCCATTAAGAATTGTTACTCAGGAAAAAAAAAAAGACAGTCTTATATTGATTGCTCAATAGAAAGTCAATGTTCAGTAGCCTATATTAAAATAAAATAGACTGATATATATTCATATGGCTTTGCTAATCTCACGAGTCATTCAGATGTGACAATTATGGATAACAAACATCTCTGTAACTCACCAAAGTGCAACCTCGAAATGCACTCAAAAGAATCAGCACTTGTCTATGTGTCGGATTTCCACACCCTCTGAGATACAAGCTGGTTTAACATATTTCCCTTAAGACCCTAGGGATGAAGTCATTGTCCACTGGGATGAAGTTATTGTCCACTAGGCTGCAAATTTTAAAAGGCAAGCACTGACTTTGGTAAGTGATGGAAAGTGCATTAATTGCAGCAAAGAGAACTCTTTTTTTGTCCAGTAGAAATATACTTGAAGGAAAAGAATATTAAAGGCCAGGATAATACTATATCAAGGTCTGTCTTATTAAGCCAAAATAATCCAACCAATATATTGTATCATGTGCCACACAATTCCCCTGCCCTTGCCCCAGTCTTGTTGTGCACTATTGCTGGTTTCAAGACTATAATTTAACTTCTGTGTTTGCCTGCAGTTCTTTAGCAAGCTGATGAACACACTGTCTCTTGATAACTTAAACTAGACAATTGGTTTCATTTTCTAGTTTCTGTCACACTTTTCAAAGCAAGCATCATTTAAAATATAAACATAATAATCTTCCCTAGGCCTGGAGATTCTTCTTTCTCTTAAAATTAAATCAGCATTATAAAGTGACCCCCCTTTTAGGACTATAACAAATACACTCATATTTAAATTCAGTACTAATGCTTGTATGACAGTGAGTTTGCAAAACAGTTTGAAATTATTTTAATACTGTTTAATGCCATAGTTGATACTCAAATACTCATAGTAACATTACTACCAATCTACTTTTACTACTACTAATAATAGGGCATCTAAAATAGGTGAGCATTTCTGGAGCTGGAGTAGTTGGGGTGCAAGAGTCTTTATCATGCTATCTTTTCCAGCCTTTTGGAAAAAATGGTAGTGGGATGATTGTTTTAAGTTTATTTCTGTACCCAAGTCATAGCTTTTCTCTTTATGAGAACTGTCTGTTGGCAAGTCTGATGAAGAGTTGTACATGTGTGTCAGAGACCATGACTCCAACATGATACAAGCCATCTCCTCTCAGACCTCCAGCACTCGGGCATAGTGAGATCCCCAGACCCTCTTATCTTTGTGCCATCAGTAGAGCAAACAGTTCTCTGCATCCTCTCTTCTACCTTCTCTTACAACTGAGAGAGTATGAGGGGTGAGCTCTGAATTGGTACCTGACTGTCCCAGAGAGGTGAAGATTACGGCAACACTATGATTCCCACACTGACCTACATCTATTTTATACCAACTTTAACCTACAGGAACGGAAAAGAATGGTGTCACCCCAAAGCTCCAACAGGTAGTGGTAAAGTAATATTTCATTTTATGGTACAAAATGATACTAAGTTTATTTATGGTTGAAAGTTAAACAACCAACAGAAAAATTGATTCCATGTTTTTTGAGTCTTCTAATGGAATATGGATCTGAGTCTCATGAATGTTTCCCATTTGTCACAGTGAACCAAGACCACAGTATGAAAAGACTATTGCCCACTAAACAGCACACACCACACTGGGGTGAGTGGATGTCTACAGAATTCTGTTGAACCATGAAGGGCAGAGATGTGTGTTCAGTAACTTGTAATGCATCCCTTGCTCCCTTGACTTCCCAGCATGTTAAATGCCTTCTGTTTCTAAACCTAGCCTATATTAAGATTGCTGAGTAAATAAGTGAAAGAAGATTTTTAAATATATGCAAAAAAGAAACCACATTCAGGCTTCTATTGCCTCTCAAATTATGCTAAAGGATTCGATCATTACTGATAAAATTATGCTTGGTATCCACTGGCTATTAGTATCTATGGGGCAAATTCAGTATCTATGGGAATTAATGAATAAATGAATTTTCTATGTACAACAGATAACGTCTTCGAAGTTAAATAGCAGGCACATTGGTAATTTTCTAAAACATTAGAATAGAGATGATACAAGCATTTACTTTACAATTTTAGTTTTTCTTTAATTTTCTGAATGGTAGTCTAGATTCAGCAGTAATTAATGCATCAGGCTATAAGAGCACAGTTGATTTGTGTCAGATGACCTGGCCAATTCTCATTTTGCATCAATATATTTTACTGAGCACTCAGGAAGAACAAGGTCTTATGTCAGGGGGAAAGCCTGATATGTAAACATCAAAGATTAACAAGGCATAATCCATTGAATACTGTAAGCAGAATTGAGAGGAGAACATTTATTCTAATTGGAAAGATCAGGGGAAATGAAGTTTGAACTTAACTAAGAAGTATGAATAGAATTTCAATTGGAAGAAGATGAAAAAGTCAAAAAGTCACTCAAGTATAATAAATGATCCCCCCAAAAGGGGAGGGGACATGAGATTCTCTGGCCTGGCCTGTTAGGAGAATGATTAGTTAACTCTCGAGTGTGACTGATGAAGGTAATGGGGAGAGATGATATATAAGAGGAGGCTCAGAATATTCACATGGGGCCAAGCCATCACAGAGTCTTAAGTGCCTTGCTCGAGAGTTTAGACTTTATTCAATAGAAAACAGTTTTTTAGTAGAAAATTGTGTCATCATTCTGTAGCCTACTCCTAGGGACTATACATATATAAGCATGGCATTATTTCTGCATATTCCTGACAAACTATTTCTTACCACTGTATGTTAAAATGTATATCCCTGTGTTAAGAACACTGTCTGATAACTAGTTGAACTTAACTGAAAAGTATTCTGTCATCCACACTCACATGAGTTTTGTCTTTATGCTTATTTTTTATGGTCAAATCATCTAATAGTCCTAAAAAATTTTGAAAGTCACATTTCTTATAGTAATCTGACCTCATCCAATTATTTCAATATGATTCTGATAAAAAACCTTAAAGAAACACAGTCCCACATCATCTTCTACAATTGAACATTTTCAAGTGGCTCTAATTGCTAGAAGTGTAGTCCACATTTGCTACAAAGAGTTTTCCTGTTGACCAAGTCTGATCCTGAGCTACCTCTAATCTACCTGCTTTCCAACTTTATAAACAGATTGAGCATAGAGCAGCATTTCAAATCCTTCCTTGGAATGCTATGAAATTGCTCCATAACCAGAGGTGCGCTCAGAAATATACTCATAACACTTATTTATTTATCAATATGAATGTGTTTTTACAAATGAGCCTGACTCTAAATGGGTCAAGACATCCTATAATGTCAGTCAACCTCGCTTCTTGCCATTCTCTCCAACATTTTGTCTGTACGCCTAAAGGCAGAATTTCAGATTAGAACCTTCTTGAATTCTTCCTCATCACATTAACCACTTTTGAAAGCTATGTCTACAGTGCTGTAAGTACTTTTGCCAAAGGCTTTCCTATTCCCCTTGCTATTTGCTTTAAAATCCAGAAATATCATCTTCTCTGATTCACAGCCCGTTTATCAATTTTATCATCATACGTGATACCTTATTAAAACAACTTACCTTTCTATTCTCTCTCTCTCTTCCTCTTTTATTGCCTATGAATCTTTGAAAGCCTTTAATGTGAAATACCTATATTAGTTATTTAATTCAGGATTTCATTTACATCTTTAGCATGAACTGTAACACGAATCCGTTTATATTAAACTTTCTCTGGTTTTCTGTTCCTTACTTTATGCATCTTTCTTGAACAATTTATCCAGCATCCCATTAAACAGAAACTTCTAGTTTGCATATGCACCCCAATGCAAACACACTCATAATGAATGACTTCAGAACACTACAAGATTCTAAAATGTCTTAGAATATTCACCTATGTTCCTGGAACTTCTACAATGAATTGAATTTTATTGTACTGATTTTCTTTGATAGCCAGTCACCCATTAGCAATGCAGACTTGACAGTAAAGTCAGTTTGCATATCTGCCTTTGGAAGCAGTGGTTTCCTCAGGCTGGGGGTAAAGTGTGAGTGGCCTACATACCTCTGTGTCCTAGGCCCAGGAAGACCTATGCTTTCTTGTAAAATCTTCTAGATACACAAGGGCATGTTCTATTAGAAATGAATCTTAATGTATTTACTCATCAGGAAACTATTGAGCACTATAACATGCTCAGCTCTGTGCTAAATACTGGTAAAGCAGAGATTATTAGCCATGGCTTGCAGGTAACAAGTAAAAGATTCAACTGCGGCATGAGATCATGAGGAATGGAGTATTGTTTCTAGGGTGTCTTTGGAGCACAGAGAAGGGTTGCTTACCCAGCCTGAGATTAGGGAGGGCTTCCTGGACTTGAAAGGCTAGGAAAAACAAAACTACATTGCCATAAACTGTCAAGTCATTAAAGAGCCCCCTCGCCTGGTTTGAAAATAAACTTTGGGCAAGGGAAGATTCATTCATCTATTTCTCTAGGCAAGAGAAGGACATTGAGGGGACAGCAGGAGTGCGACATCTCTCATTGTCTCCTTAAATGCTAGAGTACGTTGAGCATTGGCATCACACTAACTTTAGAACAGTCTCTGACTATTCCTGCAGTGAAGATGGCTGCAGCAGGCAAACAGATACTGAGATGATGATGAGCCAATAAAACCTCCAGCTAACTCCTTAGCTCCAATTTCTCACTTAAATAATTCTGAATTTAAAGAACAAAAGGCTCCCTGCGTATCTTTCATTTAAGAAAGAAGATGAAACTGCAGACACAAACATTTCGCCACTTAACAGAAGTTGGTGGAGTTGGGGGAGGGGCAGTGTGTTTCTGTTCTATTTGTCTGATTTCCCAAAGAGCAACTTCTCCTTGGCCTCTTGACCTATCCTCTCATTCTTCTCTGATTACCCGCGAGACAGAGATAAGAACTGGACATGTAGACCAGCTCTTATCTCACTTATGGGCTAAGGATCAGGAAGCCCCAAGGAAACACCCATTCCGAATTATGTCTTCTGTCCTAAAGTATACAGAGGAAGCCCTACCTGAAGATGCTCCACAGGTCACCCTGGACCACCTGTGAATGGCTGTATAAGCCTCTGTAATTTGGGGATTCAACATTATGAATACTGGCATGTACATTAGCCATGTTCTCTAGTATAATCTTTCTCGGTACTCATATTAACATTTTGGTCTCCACTTGCTTGATTTGTCTCTTAACTGGTTCTGAATGCAGATGGGGAAAAACAGGTGTATCATTTTCAGGAACTCTTCAAACCACAACAGTTATCATAATAAATTAATATACAGATCCATAAGAGATTGATCATCTCATGTATCCTTATAAGACCAAGTTTCTGAACTTACAAAAGAGGATCTGATCCTCAACCACATAGAAAAATGAACAGAAAGCCAGCCTATAATGAGAGAAAAACATGAAGCCAATCCACAGAGAAGCAGAAAGGAGACAGAGGAGATACTCTCAGCAATGCAGCTCTTAGAGCCATCTGTTCCTAAATTCGAGCCACCTTTCTTGTCCTTACATTCTATGACATACCTGAAAAGCTCACTAACACTAGTAGCATGTAACCGGTGCAGTTGCACAGGATACCTCACTCAGAAGGGCCCCACGCCTATGGGTTAATGCTCAGTGATCACCATCTTGAAGTTCTCGATAATTTCGTCTTTGAATTTGTGTTTTGCAGGTGAGGTCCAATGGGACAATGGAGCATGTGATGGGAATTTGGAACTCATGAGTGGTCCCACCTCTCACTGCCTTCCTGCCTTTCTCAGATGGATTCTCAGCTCTCTATTCCTATCCACTGGGGTCCCCAGCTCCCTCATAACCTCTCCCACTCCACCCAGCCACGACTGCCATACTCTGTCCTCAGCAAGGTCCTGCACACAGTTTCAGGGAGGGCCAGGTTTGAGCACCCATGTTCTGAGTGTTTCCAGATAGAACATAGCTGCATCCTCCCCACCTGGAGCTGGTCAGCACTCAAGTCCATTCTGTGGATGATCTACAGAACTGGTAGAGAGATTGCAGTCCCTTTGGGTTACCCATCTGCTGTGGACTGGGATGGAAGAAAAAATGCCTGACTCAATTTCCATTCCCAGCCAGGCTAGAGAGTATTGGTCAGGGCAGAGGGGAACCCTGTAGTTAGTGGGCCACGTGCATGAGCCATATTGGGGGATGGACCTAAAGATCCTCTGACAGTCTGCACTCACCCCAAGAGTATCCATGGACAACAGAATAACATTAAATAGCAAATAAAAAAAAAACAAAAAAACGCCATGTTAAATTGAGAAAGAGATCATGGAAAGATGGTAAAAGCTTTATATTTTAGTATGTTTAAACAGCAGATTTTTCCTACTTTTTGGACAAGGATTCCACTTATTTATTTTGCTCTGGGCTCTGAAAATTACACAACCAATCCTGCCACTAGATTTCTCTTACTTGCAACCAAAGGAGTCCCAACGAACACATAATATGCCTTTCACGGGGCTCTATATTTGCAGTAATTCTACATAAGCCTCTTTCCATGAGATAATATCATTTTGCAAATTGTTTTATTGGGTCGAAAGCATTTGTTCAAATCCCTTTCCCACACTAAATGGTAAAATCTCCTGCGACCCTATCTCATTTGTCTTTTGCTCTTTTGGTGCCTGGAACTAGCCTCCAGACACAAAATTGACACTCGCTGCATGTTTATGAACTAAATGTCAATACTATCAGTCATTAAGACAAGAAATTCTTCAAGGATCATCGCATCTTATCCAGCCCTAATGACAGACAAGACTGAAGGCTTAGTCTATCAACTACTTATCGACGGCTGCCTAGTTAAAGCCCGCCTTCGGTTCCAGGTTAATGCAGGACTGGGAAATCAGATACACACTCTTCCACAGACAACCCCCACCTTCTGTCGGGTAGTACAAATCTGATTTGAAACAGTTTGCAAGTGTTTTCCCACATTTAACCCCAAATGCTGAAATATTTGGCAACAGATGTTATATATTTTCAAAAGTACTTTAGTCTGTTTATTAAAATGTAGGCAAAAAGATTTTTAATTATAGACGTTATTGCAATCTCCCTTCCCTTTCTGTTTTCTTTGCAGTCTTTAGTAAGAACATCGAAAAGAGAGAGTGAGTTAAGTGATGAACAACAGGGAGGAAGTGAAAGGGGAAATGGAAAAGAGGCAGAAAACGGGGGAAAACAATGAAGGAAAAGGAAGAAGTGGGAAAGAGAGAAGAGGGAAGAAACTAAAGGCAGTCGCGCTAATTGAGTTAAATCAGGTTCAACTATGTCTTATTTAAGTTTTATCTGTGAAAGAGAATAATGCTATCAACCTTCCAGGGTTATGGTGGAAACTGAATGAGAAAACATATGTGAACGTGCCTAGCGAGGTGTCTTGCACATACCTGGTGACTCTTGTTGAAGCTGAACTAATATTTTCCACCCATGTGAAAGGAAAAAAAAAAAAAAAACCCTCCTCACATGGGCTTGAGCCACCAGGAAAGCCCATCTGAGAGAATTCATACCAATCAGTATTAGTTGAGAAACTGCTGCCTTGTGTGTTGCTTGCTAATAGAAGTGTTAACAGTGTTTATTTCTTCCCAGATGTAGTCAGTGCCAAGAACAACACAATGTCTAGAAAAGCTCATTTAAAAAAAAAAAAGAAAAAAAAAAGAATTAGTTCAAATTGTCTTGTGATTCTCGTCCAACTCCTTGCCCATCAGCAGACAACTTGAACTAATGTTTCAGTTACAAGTGTAAAAGACAGGCCCTGAAACAGACTCACATTTGGGTACAGGCATACCTTGGACATTTTGCAGGTTAGGTTCCAGACCACCATAATGAAGTGAATATTGCAATCGTTTTGCTGGGAAAGGGTCCTGACTTTGTTTTCTTAAAAACACAACACCCATGGAGCATAATAAAGCGAAGTACAGTCAAACAAGATATGCCTGGACTTCCATCAGA
Organism: Pteropus vampyrus; assembly: GCF_000151845.1. Classification (NCBI taxonomy): domain Eukaryota; kingdom Metazoa; phylum Chordata; class Mammalia; order Chiroptera; family Pteropodidae; genus Pteropus; species Pteropus vampyrus. Next base: position 8,335,743 of record NW_011888857.1, read on the forward strand.
AGGCTAAGGCACAAGCAACTCGTGAACTGCCTCCTTCTCCTCTTTCTTCATCACTGACCACTAACAATACTGTCTTAACTTTTAATAGCATTCGATAGTTTAAAACACTTCATTATATCTTCCTTTAATAATTCTTTGCAATAATATTGGATAAACACAGAAGGTGATATTCACCCAATTTTAATACGTAAAAATATAGAAGTCACAACTCAACAGTAATGAAATCAGGTCTAAACCCTGACTCTCAATGCGTCCAGTTCTTCAATGACACTGTACTGTCTCCTTCATGCAACATTTATAAAACACAGAATTCTCCCTCTCTTACTGAAGTAAACACAGTTGACCAGGAGAATCACTTTAAGAAAATTATTTTCCCTAATTCATAACTTTCAAGGAAATGTATTTTCAGTTTGTGGACACCAGAAACATTATTTGAACCTTTTTATTGCACAGTTGGACTTTCAAATTCCACAAATCTGAAGCGTCTACTTATCACAAGAGCGCGAGAGGGTTTAGCAAACACAAACTCAGTGAACCTGTGCAATTAATACTATTTGACAAGGTAACATGATTCTGGAAAAAGTGCATTAAAATCAAATCCCTATGTTGCCCCTCATATTTATAGCATGAGCAAGCAGGGACCAGCAGTGGGCTTGATAATCCCAGGAACTAATTTAATGTTTATGTTTTTTATTTTGCTTTAGAAATATTTTCAGCCTTCTTTTAAAAGCTGTGACTAGTTTATTTGCCCCATGGAACTTTAAAAAAACCCACACAAATATTACATATATAAATTCCCGTTGTAAGAGATTCAAAATATTGAATTCATAGCAACACATGAAAGCTCTTTCACTCACACACACACACACACACACACACACACACCGATGGATAAGATGGTGAACAGTTTGCATGTTTACAGTTTCTATGTAGTCACATAAATATACATATATATTTTAAAATAATATGTTAGATATGTAAGGATACTATATTATTGTCCTGTAACTTGATTTAACTTATTTTTTTTCTTTTTCCCTAAAATATTTCCTGGAGATCTTTCAGTATGCGTGTGTGTGTGTGTGTGTGTGTGTGTGCGCGCGCGCATATGTGTATATACACGTACTTAGAGTTTTCAAACCACTGCATTCTATTTCATGAAATGATACACCAAATAAATTAAATCATTCTATTACTGGTGGATATTTTGGTAGTTTCTGGTTTTTGATGAATACAAACAATGCAGCAAAAACATCACTGCATGTGCACTGTTTCTCCTCATGAGGATGTACTTTCAAGAACACATTTCAACAGGTAAAATCAATGCAATCAAGAGAGTCCCTGTACACTCCTCAGATTTACTTTAAATGTTGATAGATTTTGTCCCATTTCCATTAAAAAGTTTTACCAATATGTACTCTCAGCCACATAGGAGGCTGTTTTCCCCAAGACCAGCAGAAGAATAAAATGAATGTTTTAAAATTCTCCTCTAATATAATGCATAAATATAGTGATTTAATCACTGTACATTATTTTTCTCTCATCACCAGCATGTGATCTCTGTAGAGGAGTACTAATAACGTGTTGTGTGTCCTTGGTATAGGTACTGAATCTTTCATGAGAATGGTCATAATATCTAACTCAAAGGGTTTTCTGGGTTTTTCTTTTTGTACATTTTGTCTTTTTTCATTGTGATTGTGTCTCTTTCCTCTTTGGTTGATTCAGTCAGTTAACACATATTTAATGGGTGCCTACACTACACTATGCCAGGCACCATTGTAATTGCTGGGGACAGAGCAGGGAGAGAAAACCAAATGGTTGCACTCATGGAGCTTATAGCCCAAAGGAGAGACAGACAATACAAGTGTATAAATGTATAATGTTTTATCAGGTTGTATTATGAAGAAAAAATAAAGTAGGGCACAGAGTTAAGAAGAAATAGGGGTTCTATTTTAGACAGAACGGTCAAAGAAAGTTTCTGTGATGAGCAGACAATTGAGTAGAGATCTGAAGAAAATGAGCATGGAGGTTGAGGGGTCAACAAGCACCAAGTTCTGAGACAGGAATGTGGTTGGCATGTTCAAGAAATAGCAAGGAATAACATGGTGATGCAGGGGGGAGAGTGGGGCTGAAGAAAGAGAGGTGCCAGCTGACAGGAGCCAGGGACCAGATTCTGACAGCCCTTATCAACCAAAAAGAGGATTTTAAATTTTATTCTAAATGCAGTTGGAAGCCAGGACCCAAGAGATGTTGAATGTTATCATGTGTAGTGCCCACTTGCCCTCTAAGCAAAGCCTCAAGGGAAATGGAAGTAATCAGAGCATCGTTCACAAACTCAAGTCAAGAGGCAAAGCTGAACAGAGTGATCAAGTTGTAAAACCATGCCCCTGACCCACACATACACCTTTTTCATTAAACCCAAAAGGTCGACTCAAAGCATTTTTCTTTTTATCTGATGCACGGTGCCCTTGCCAGCTAATAAACCAGGAACAGAAATCCTGACCATACTCAGTAACCAGAATGGCGAAAATCGTCTGCCCCATGAATATCGAGACCCCAAGCAGGATGGCAGCTCACAGTATGCCCTTACGGCAGCAAGCCTACCTTTGCAGATGGTCCCATTCCCCACGTAGCCAGGTTTGCAGGTACAGCTGTGTCCCTGGACAGTGTTGGTGCAGATGGCATTCTTATCACAGTTGTGCTGCCCATTGCCACATTCATCGTGCTCTGTTTGCAGGGTGAAAAAGAAAGAGAGACACCTTTTCTTAAGTTGGGATCAATGATGTTGAAAAAAAATTAGCTGAAATTCCCCCAATAGGAATGACTATTCTGTATTAAGATCTTACTGTATGCCTCGCAGTTTCTATGCCTGATGTGGTGAAATCTCAACTCTAAAAGATGGATACTATTATCCCCACTTTGCAGGTAAAGTAACTGAGCGCCAGAGAAGTCAAATGACTTATGCATGTCACAGAATTGATATGTGCTTCTAAGGTTATCACCTCTTCCATGCTCTGCAAAGGTTTCTGCAGAGACGACAAGGCAGTGATTCTCAAAAGGGGGGTAATTTCGTGTCCTCTCTACCCCTAGAAACATTTACAGTGTCTAACAATATTTTTGGTTATCATGATTTGGAGTAGGGGATGCCACTAAAATCTAGTAATAGAGGACAGGGATGCTGCTGAGCATCTTATGGGGCACAGCAGAGCCCGCCACAACTAAGAATTCTTTGATGCAAAATGTCAATGGTGCCAAGGTTGGGAAGCCTTCCTCTAAGATTAGAAAAGAGAAAATCCTACATGAAAAATTCTATGGCTTCTTTAGAACAAAGAGAGTAAAAATGAAAAAGGAAGACCCAGTAACTATATTCTGGCAAAGGAGCATTGACCACAAATATTTTCAAAAGACTGGCAGCGGTCACTGGAATGTTGTGAGCACAGGGTTGTGCTCTGAGTAGAAAAGCGATTTACTCTCAAGACTCTCTTTAAGGGCCTTCAGCAGTTTAACTCTAATTTTCCATAAAGCCCATTGTCATGGGGTTCAGAGTTTAACCTCCAGGTTTAATATGTAGTAATATGTAGTAATATAGCTAAACACACACACACACACACACACACACACACACACACACATTCGAATAGTGGTGACATCCTTAATCCACAAGATATGTGGGGGGTGCGGGGGGGAGCAGACATCTAACACTACAAAATGAACTGAAAGATTCCAAGTTAGAAATCAAGATTTCACAGATAACTATACTTTCCATTCATAATCAGGAAGCTTAAAAAGTCATCTAAATGACTACTCTGTAAATAAATAATATGGGAAACTTTATGCCCTTTAATCCCTTTAACATCTGCTACTATAACTTCATAGAAATTTTAAAAAGGAAAATCAAGTAGGGTTATTAATTCATAAAATGTTATAAAACAAGAGTTGAAATTCCAGCTAGAAATCCCAAAGAAATAACACCACTTGAACAAAACTAAAAATGCAATAGTTTGTAACTATAGTGTCCTATTAGATCAATGTAGGAATCAACTGAAATATCATCTATCTTCATTAATTTTTATTCTAAATTTTTTAACAAAGAGCCAGTAATGAGAAAGGTTAAATTCTACAAAGTAGAACTGTTTTAGTCACCCACATGCAATTAAAGTAAAGCACAAACATGCATTTACTCTTGATTTAACACCTTGGATTTTTTCCAAAGAAAATTTTTCTTTGGGCCTTAAGACCAACCGAAACTGTCAATGAGAAATGTGCACCAGCTAGCAAGCAGTGAAAAGGGAAGGGAAGATTTATGAGGACACACTTCTGGTCTGTGCTAAAGTCATCTCCAGCAAACTCCAAAAGTAGTACAACCCTGTGGATGTCTGATCAAATTTACAGACCTATCACATACCTGGTATGGGCCAGTACGACACCAAATGACACTAGGAACACACTTCAACTCCAAGAGCTTTCCATCTCCTTATTTAAATTCACTTAATATATAATTATTAGTGTCTGTCGGGGGAATGCAGGAATGAATAGATATGATCTTGGCTCAAATAAACGTTTTATTAGGGGCCACCAGACAGCAATATGTAACACAATGGAGAAGAGAATGAGGTATAAGTAGGTGACCTTATATTTTTATCATACGCACAAAACATTTTAGAGTGAAAGGGGATTCTGCTAATAATTACACTGGGATAATAAGCATAACTCAGAATGACCTAAGCAAATCTGCAAATGTGATCATGCCAGATAAACAGGAGCAAAGATAAACTGGAGTAAGAGTTCATTGGAGGAAAGAAATTTCTGATAATAGGCAGAAAAGTCTTCTTGTAAGACATAGTATTTGAACTAATCTTTTTAAAATGGTCATCATTTTATTAGCCAGAATTGCCCATGAAGGTTACTCCAGAAAAAAGAAACTATAAAAAAAGGTATGGTTTTGTGCAACATTCCAAAAGTTTGGTCTGTCCTTACCTACCTGATCTTTATTTTTAGCTTTATTGATGTACAATTGAAAAAACTGTAAAATATTTAAAGTGCACAAAGTGATGATTTGATATATCTATATACTGTGAAAGGATTCTCCGTAGCTAGTTAATTAACACGTCCACCCTAGCTGGTCTTATTTCCCAATATTCTTGAAGCAAATCCTCTTTTCTAATGAAGTGGCCCATCACTGTGCTGCAAATGTAAGAGTTCATTCTTTCCTTTCTAGTTTGTCATGTTGTCTCACTGACTCAAACTACTCTCTCCCAACATAGCTGGAATATCTGTGCCCCTGCCTGGCTTCGAACACCACTACATACCCATGCTCTTGCCATAAAGCTTTCCACATCTGCCCTCCATACCACGTGAATTTTATCCATCTTGGAACTTTTATTAAATTTAATATCTTTGCATCTCTGGAGGCAATCATATTAAAATATGTGGTAATATTTATGAGTTTTATCATTAATGTCTTATTAACTAATTAGCCTATTGACCATTTAGGGGGGAAAAAAGTGCAGCTGCCAGCATTAATTGAATTTTCATAAACATGCTCTTTGAGGCTGAAGCAAATCTGACTGGTTTTCAATGTGAAAATAAAATATAAAAACTGTCCTTGGAGTTATTTCTAAACAGAACTTGTCTCTAATCTTAATGTAAAAAATGTATATGGTGATTAGTATTTAACAATTTTTTTCATGTGGTAAATTTCAAAGCACGGAAAAACAAAGCAGAACATTACATTCTGCACAAAAACACTGCTTTTCTCTCTGCATTTTCTTGCTATCCTTGTTGTGCAGGCAGCAAACTTCACAGCAACCAGTTGGATTATGTTTCCTTGATGTTGATGGTAGCTCTTGGGGAGATGTCTTCCAGACAGGTGAAGAGGTGTGACATCATCAGAGCATGGATGACCTCAAAGATATTGCTGCTCTGGCTTGGGATGCTTTCCCAGCATACTTTCAATCAACATCAGTCTGAAGTATACATGGCTGATCGTGTGCTCGGGACTGTCTTTCTTGAACAGGATGCAGGAGTTCAGCACTCTAATGTTCAGTAGGTGGCAAAAGAATTTCTTTTACCAAAACTTGTGACTTTTCCACTCAGTGGGATGAGAAGTGAGCATCTGAGCAGCTGAGTCTGCTGCTCCCAAATTCTCATTACAATCCACAATGACACATGGCTTTTTAGTTTTCTTTCCATTTCTGTTGTCTATTTCAATCACAGTATCATTGTAGAATGCTGACAACATTGTCACCACCTTCTTGTCACACCAATTCAGTGCCGTAAGTTCACCACAGAATCTGCTACAGTCGTCCCCTTTGCAATCCTTTTTTTCAGATCATTCAGCATCTGCTTTCTGTTCAAATGAGCTGACCCAACTGCATCAGTCTGATTTTGATGTAATTCTCTAAAAAGCATGGGAGATGTATGGCAAACTTTGGAGGCAAGGTTAGAACTGTAATCTGCGAGTTATCTCGGGATAAACACTGCAGCCGCAAACGCCACCAGCGATATTTGGTATTTTCTAGCCAAACGGGAAACAGGTTAACTCTGATGAGAGGAATTGCAGCATATTTTCTACAGCCTTCATTTTGCCTGTCACTACTTCACGTAAGGGTATTGAGCCAGAGCGTGCCAAGCATTGAACTAAACATTATACGTATATCATTTAATTCTCCCAACAATCATATGAAGTAAGTTTGCTCATTTTCCAGTGAAGGAACTAAAAGAAAAAGACATGAAATAATTTGCCTAAGATCACAAAACTAGTAAGTGGGGTAGCTTGAATTTGTGACTCTAGACACGGGGGCAGTGACCACCACATCATTGCACAGTTGGAAGCACTTTAGATGTGGCTGAAACTAAGCCAAGGCATGCGGAAATGATTCTACAAAGCCCCAAACAACAAATGTCTTCTTCTATAATGGCCCCTAATTCCTACTTAAGATCCTACCGATCTCCAAGGGCAAAGGTACAAAACTTCCATATTTCATTATCTTCAGTCGTGCCCAAGTTTTCAAAGTAACTAGTACCTTCAAAACTATGACAGAAATGGCCAAAGAAATGGTTTCTTTCTAAAAATATAAAAATATTAGATTCTCTTCCAGTTCTTGGAGATGCGACCAAAGGTGAAAGACAAGCTCTTGTGAGAGGTGGCATGACACAGGGGTGAAGGGCATAGACATTAGAACCACACAGGCTGGGTTATGGGTTAGGTGATCCTGGGATTGCCACTTACTAACTATGCGAAGTTGAATCACTCAGCCGATCTCTCAATCTTAGTTTCCTAATAGTTACAAGGTGGATAATAATAGAACCTATTTCTGTGGGTGGCTGTGAGGATTAGTTACTACAGGTAAAATACTTATCACAGCACATTGTGACTAGTACGTGCTCCACAAGTATAAGCTATTTTATTATCATTAATATTATGACTACTACTAATAGTAGTACTTCTAATAGTATTAGCACTACTGTTACCACTACTGCAATTACTTGCAAGCATGCTTAATTGTTGGATAGTGGTTAAAATTGGTTAAGAAAATTTTGTTTCCTTTATAGGCTGGCAGTTCAGGCAGAAAGGCTGTTAATACATAGGCTTTCAAAGATAATTAAATTAGAATACCTTTTTGAAGATCCAAAGAAGTATTTGCTTAGGTCACCAAGAAAAAAAGACTATCGATTGAGAAGATGAAGGATGTATGTTTAGAATTCTTGTATCTCCAGAGTTTGCTTATAGTATATTTGGAGTAACAAACATCTCAGGACAAAGGACAATGTTTGTGGCAGCAAGCAGTCTCTCCACTGATAATAATTATTGTTATGCGGGTTTATATTTATTGAGCACTCATGAAGCACTGTCATTATCACTTACTTCCTTTCTCCTTCCTCTTCTTTACTCTTTTAAAGGATAGTTCTGAAGGACTCTAACTAATCTACCTCTGTAACACTGTAATCAATTGTAATCAATAGCTACTGTCAATTAATGCAATGTTTTCCTTAAAGAATTAATCGGGACCCGAACAAGCTACTGAAATAGTCAATTCAGCTGTGGCTATAAATGCCTCATGTTTGGGGTCTGGACTGATTGTGGCTTTACTTCATTCAAAGTAATCTCTATTTTACTTTACAAAATTGTAATAGTGACCTCATCTGGATATGCCAAGCAGGTCTTATCAGTTATAGTTTACAGACGAAGAAATCGGGGTTTGGAGCACATAAGAGGCTTTTTCTATTAGTACATAGACAAGAAGTTTTATATCGGAAACTCAGATTCCTATCTCCTCATTCCTTTCACATTCTTTCCAAATTCCCACTTTATTGTGTGACCAAAAAAATTTCTACAATGTTGGCCACAGTGCAGGTAATAATTTGTTTAAAAAATCTAGATTTACAAGGAAGTTACAAAAGTAATACAAAAAGTCCCTTGTGTCATTCACCCCGCTTCCCTCAATAGTACCACCTTATACAGCTGTAGTACAATATCAAAACCAGAAAACTGATATTGGTGTATTAGTGTTAACTAGTCTACAGACCTAATTCAGTTTCGCCATTTTTAAAACTGCTTTCATTATGTGTGTATACATGTGCACAGTTCTAAGACATATTAACCCACGTACAAGTTCATGTACCCACCATCACAATCATGCTATATATTTGTGTTTGCACTTACTCCATATTCCCCCATACCCATCACCCCCAATCCCTGTCCCTGTCAACCACTGGTATATGTTCTCCATCTATAATTTTATCACTTAGAGAATGTTACACAAGTAAATGTTACAGTAAGTAAATTTTGAGGTTAACCTTTTCCACTATGCAAAATGAGCTCTATCCAGACTGTTGTGTCAATAGTTTATTCCTTTTTATTACTGAGTAGCATTCCACTGTATAAATATATCAGTTTTCTCAACCATTCATTCACTGAAGGACATTTGGATTGTTTGTATTTTGCTATTATGACTAAAGCTGCTATGAACATCTGGATACAGGGTTTTGCGTGAACATACAGTTTCATTACTCCGGAATATGTGTCCAAAGTGTTAGTACAGGGTCACCCGATAAGTGTATGTTTTCGTTTTGTAAAAAACTTCCAAAATATTTTTCAAAATAGCTGTACCATTTTCCATTCCTACCAGCACTGTATGAGTGAGTAATCAAGTTTCCCCATATTGCTGCCCTCATTTGGTATGGCCTCTTGTTTCGTATTAGTCACACATATGTGTGTTGTGATAACGCATTGTGATCTCAATTTTCATTTTGCTAATAGCTGATGATGTTGACCATTTTCCACGTGCTCATTTGCCACCTATATCTTTTCTGTTATGTCTTTTGCTCATTTTATAATTCTTTTCTGTTGAGTTTTGAGGACTCTTCATATACTCTAGATATAAGGCCTTTGTTGGATATGTTGTTTTCACATATTTTCTCACTACCTATAGGTTGTATTTTCATTCTCTTAGCAGTCTTTCACAATGGAAAATGTTTTACTATTGATGAAATTCAATTAACCTATTTTCCTATTTTAAGGATAGTGCTTTTAATGTCATATCTAAGAACTCTTCATCTAACTCTAGGTCCCAAAGATTTTCTCCTATTTTTCCTAACAGAGTTTTTGAAAGGCTATTTTCCTCCATTGAGCTGCTTTTTTACCTTTGTCAAAAACCAATTAGTTATAATTGTGTTGATCTGTTTCCGGGTTCTCCACGCTCTCATTGATCTATGTGTCCATCTATTCTGTGGACAATAATACTGCCTTGATTACTGTAGGTATAGAGAAAGCCTTAATATTATACAGAGTGATTTTCCCCCACCATATTCTTCTTTTTCAAAATTGTTTTAGTTTTTCTACTTCTTCTGCATTTTTACATAAATCTTAACTTGTCCATTTCTACAAAAAGTCTTACAGAAATTTTAATAGGAATTATGTTAAACTTATAGATCAATTCATGGAAAACTGACATCTTTACTATAGTGAGTCTTCCAAACCATGATTATTTAATTAGTCTTTGATTTCTTTCATTAGGGTTTTCACCATATAGATCTTCACATGCTTTCTTGGATTTATAACTAGTTTTTTTCATTTTACTTTGGGACAACTATATATGATATCATGTTTTTTATTTTGGTTTCTACATATTGTTTGCTAGCATACAGGAATAAAATTGATTTTTGTGTGTTGATCTTATACTTTAAGATTTTGCTGCACTCACTTTTTCTACAATTTTTTTTTTTAGATTCCTCAGGATTGTCTACATAGACAATTATGTCATCCGTAACCAGGACCAGCTTATTTCTCGCCTTCCAATCTGTATGCTTTATTTCCTTTCATTGGCTTGTTGAACTGGGTAAGACTTCCAGTGCCAGGATGCACAAGAGCAGTGGAAGCAGGTATGATTGGTTTGTTACCAATCTTAGGGAGAAAACACTCAGTCTTTCACCATTAAGTAAAATGTTAGCTCCACCTCATACAGCCTTGTCAATCCTGGGTGGCAGTGGAGTGTCCCACTGACAAAGAAATTGGGAGAGAATGGAGAGAATGCAATTAATCTTGCATTGTACTGCTCAGTTCAGTCTTTGTGCTGCTGGGTGCAGTGAAGGCCCAACTCCACTCTGGGCCTTACTAACCTTAGTACAGAGGGGGTATCACAGCACCACCTGATTCTGCCAAGCAGGTTTTCCATTGACATATGGATAAAGTAGAATGGGTATTTGCAAAAAGGTTTTCTGTTCTGTTGGGCCTCCTTTTTCCCAGTTCCGTCTCTAGAGGGACTGGTCGGCTTTTCCTGTTTTGTTTTGTTTTGTTTTGTTTTGTTTTGTTTTGTTGTTTTGTTTTGTTTTGTTTTGTTTTGTTTTTTCTCCATGCCAGTTGGTTTCAGGTGTCTTCAGCTCCCCGTCAAGGATATAAGAGAGGCAAAAAGAAAAAAGGTAACTCATACCTTTTTTCCTCAAGCCCAAAGTTCCTAGGTAGTCCAACTTCTTTTCACCTTTTTGGTGAGTCTTCCTGGGTATTTGTTGTGTTATGCCCAAAGGTTTTTTTTGGTTTTTTGTTTTTTTTTTTTTCAGTTGTAAGAGGAAGGACCTGGGAGGAATGGGGCTAGTCTATCTAGGCCAGAAGTCTTCGGTGTATTTAATTTTTAAGAAACTAGTCACTTTCATTCTCTGCCTTTATAAACATTACTAATAACTGAAATTTTTTCATAAATACACTACGAGCAGATTTATTAATTTAGCACATTTAGTGAGCACATACTATGAGCCAGATGCTGCTGTAAATGTGTTATAGGACTCATATGAGTTAAGTATTATCATTCCTATTTTCTAAATGAGGAAAGGGGAACAGAGGGGTTGTCAGGGGTCCAAGGTTATAGAGAGGTAGATTTAAACTAAGGCAGTCAAACTATGGCAGAAGAATTAGAGCCATGGAGTTATTATTCACTCTTGAACTCTCTTAATTTCTTATAATCAACCCATCACCAAGACTTGATGATTTTTCTTCCTAAGTATTTTCAAATTCAAATTCATTCCTATGTCTTTATTTCCATTTCCACCACCCTCATCCAAGCTACCATTATCACCCAGGCTACCACCATCTCGCCCACATGTAAGCCTCCATCAATTGGGCAACTGTTAAAGCTCAATAAAGCCCCTCTCATTCACTACTGACCATCTTCAATTGATTCTTCATACTGAACTTAAAGCAATCTTCTAGGAATTCAAATGTGATCAACTTGCCATTGTTCTAAAACACTTCAGTTACTTTCTGTTGGTCATATAAAAAATGTGGACATTTTTAACATGACCTCCTAGGTCCCTCACAGTCATTCCCTCCCCTAACGACCTCAGTTCATTTTCACTTATGCCTGCTCTGCTCCAACCACACTGTCTTTATCTCCTTTCTCAAAAGGGCCTTGTTCCCTTGGGTCACAGGCACTTTCATATGTTCTTCCTTCTTGGCCCAGTTAAGACTTGCTTATCCTTGGTATCTCAACTCCGTCCTCACCTCCTCAGAAAATGAAAGAACTGATTTCCTTGACAGGGAGGTTTTCCTCATAATATACTGATATAACACTCAGCTCCCCTCCTTCATAGGGCTAATCACAGTTATAAATTTACATTTATTACTGTGTTACTGTTTCACTAATGTTTGTCTTCTTTACCAGAGCACAAATGAGGATAGAACATACCTATTTTCTTTATCCCTAATCCCTAGCAGAGCTTCTGAAACAGCAAGTACCTAATATAAATACCCATTTATGGAAAAAAATTTAAAAAAGGATAAATGGATGGATGAATGGGTGAGTGGATGGATGGAAGGAAGGAAGGAAGGAAAGAAGGAAGGAAGGAAGGAAATAAGGGAAGAAGGGAGGAAGGGAAAGGAAAAAGGAAGAAGAGAAAGAGGAAGAGAGGGAGGAAAGATGAAAGGACAGAGGAAAGAAGAGAGTGTTACTGTCTTTGACATTGCAGAGAGGTCAGGGAGAATTAAGACAAGAAAAAGGTAACTAAATCAGGCAGCTGGGGGACGTTTAGAAGAGCTTATAAATGAAATATAATCAGGTAATGATATGTTGATATATTTATTTATCATTGTGACTGTGAGAAAAGAATGTGGTTTTGGGGGCTCTCTTTGAGGCAGGCCATTTCTTTCATAAAGAATTGCTAAAGACACAAGCCGTCTAC
>NW_011888858.1:0-2682 GCF_000151845.1 Pteropus vampyrus
TCTGTAGGGCAGTGGTAGATCTGTGCAATTCTAGATAGGACATAACCGGACCCTAATCATTTCAAATTCAGAACTTTTTGCTTGTTGTTTTTAAATTTTAGAGCTCTTATATGACAAGATAATGTGTATTTTTCTAGTCAAATGTTGCTGATATAATGACATTTGTTCTCTTTTAAAACATTTTTATAGGAATGCAATTTAGAAAAAATTAAATGACAATAATCTAGGGGAAAAATGAGTACATAGCAAGTTCATTTAGATTTATTTACAGGAGAATATATGCTACCACTAAAATATTTATAAAAATTTGATCAAATAATTAAAAACTAAATGAAAGGCAATATATAGTAATTCACATACAGTATGATTTAAAAATATAAACAGGGAATGATATTAACAAAATGACAGAATAGGAATTTTCCACCATCTTCTCCCTAAAGAACACAAATTTTAACAATTGCCCATGGATGAAAATCCCTTTGTGAAAGTTTGGGAGATCGGTAGAGAAGTTAGTAGCACACTCTTGGGGCAAAGAAAAATCCGACTCAGACATGTTGGTTAAAAGAAATGGTTTCACTTTACCTGTGTTGCCCCTCCCCCAAGGCAGCACAGCTCAGTGCCAAGAGAGATCTTGATGGCAATTTCTCCCACAATGGAAAATGAGAGCCTGTGAGTGCACACCTGGTTTCCCCAGTTGTGCATGCCGTTGATTCTTTTTCATCTCATCCAAAATACTAAGGCATGCTGTGAAACTGGTGGTAAGGAGGAGCTGAAAGGACAGCAGCCATGGCTCTTTGAGAATGTCAGAGGGACTCAGATTCTATTAATTGTTTGATGTACTCCATCAGAAAGCCAGCCCATGAGGTGCAGGGATGCTTCCCTTGTGGATCATCCCAACTGAAGCATGAGCACCCCCAATACTCTATGCATCTCACCCTCACACACACTTCTACCATGTGTCTGTCTCTCTATTCATGTACCTGAGGGTATTGATCACAGCCTTTGCAGATGGCTAGTGAACACACATGGAAAGCCAGCTTGACTCTGTGAAATTGCGAGAAAGCACACAAAGTTGAGCACTTAACACCACCCAAGGAAAAGCAAATAGAAGGCTGTCAGTAACTAGCTTGACTTTGCAGGATTGAAAAAATCCCCCCAAACAATAAGAATATTTTACCAGGCAAAGTTGTCCATCAGAAATTGAGAAAAAATAAATACCAACCATTCTCAAACTCTTCCAAAAAATAGAAGAGGAAGAAATATTTACAAACCAGCATTTTACAAGGCCAGCATTACCCTGATACCAAAACCAGACAAGAAAGCCATAAGAAAAGAAAATTACTAGCCAATATCACTGATGAACATAAGTGGAAAAAAACTCAATGAAATATTAATAGACTGAATACAATAATGCATTAAAAGGATCATATACCATGATCAAATGGAGTTTATTCCAGGAATGCAAGGATAATTCAACATCTACAAATCAACCAATGTGATACACCATATTAATAAATAAAAGATAAAAATTATATGATCATCTCAATAAATGCAAAAAAAAAGCACTTGGCAAAATTCAACCTCAATTTAAGATAAAAACTCTTAACAAAATGAGTATAGAGGAAATGTATCTCAACATAATAAAAGCAATATATTCAAGCCCATGGCAAACACTATACTCAATGGTAAAAAGCTGAAAGCTCTCCAAGATCAGGGACAAGACAAGGTTGCAAACTCTTGACATTTCTATTCATCATAGTACTAGAAGTCTCAGATAGAGTATTTAGACAAGAAAAATAAATAAAATGTATACAAATCAGAAAGGAAAACGTAAAACTGTCTCTGTTCTCTGATAACAGGATCTTATATATAGAAAACCATAAAAACTCTGCCAAAAATTTGTTAGAACTAATAAACAAATTCAGTAAAGTTGCAGGATACAAAATGAATATAGAAAAATCAATTTCATTTTTATATACTAAAACAACAAACTATCAGAGAAATGAAAAAGAGAATTGAATTTATAATAGCATCAAAAACAAATAAAAAATTCTTAAGAATAAATTTAACCAAAGAGGTCAGTGACCTGTACACTGAAAACTATAAGTCAGGAACAAAAGAAATTGAGAAAGACACAAATAAATGTCCACGGATTAGAAAATTAAATATTGTTTAAATGTGCTTACCACCTAAAGTAATCAAAAGAGAGAAGTGGTGAATTTTGTGCCCTCTCCAATTATGCTACCTTCCCTGAATCTCTATGTTCAACTAGGAAGCTCTCTGAACCCAGTCCTTTTGGGTTCTTATGGAGGCTTCGTTACATAGGAATAATTGAATTGACCATCTGTGATTGAAATCAGCTCCAGCCTCTCTCCCCTATTTAAAGCTGAGAGAGTAAAACTAAAAATTCCAATTCTCTAATCATATGATTGGTTCTCTTGGCAACTAGCCTCCATTCTTAGGGTACCTAAGGGGGCTTCCAAAAGTCACCTCATTAACATAATAAAAGATATCTTTATTGCTTTCATCATTTAAAAAACTTCCAATGGTTTTAGGAGCTCTGTGTCAGGAAAGGTAACAAAGACCAAATACATATTTCTTACTACAAATTACAATATTGCAGTAATTAATGCAACTGAATCATACACTTAAAATGGTTAAAATATCATATTTTATGTATAT
>NW_011888858.1:4647-5343 GCF_000151845.1 Pteropus vampyrus
CTTTATTATCTTCCCCTTGAGTATATGCTGGACTTAGTGACTCTTCTCTAAAGAATAAAATATAAAATGGGAAAAAAGGTAACTAAAGTAGAGAAAATTGTCAGATACTACCTTAACCAATCAATCAACATTAATATCACAATTAATAAGTAATGTCAATATCATATATTCTTCATTTATATGATATTCTGCTCCAAAATTTATAATTCCAGTGTAATCATGAGAAAATATCTGACAAATCCAAATTAAATGACTTTCTAAAAAGATATATTACCAAATCTCTTCAAAAGTGTCAGCCATGAACAACAAAGAAAGACTAAAAACCTGTCACAGACATGAGTAGACTAAGGAGAGATAATAACTAAATAAATGCAAAGTTGTATCCTGGATTTATCTCTGAATATAAAAGATAACCTTAATAGAAACCAGTAAAATCAGAATAAATCTTTAGTTAACAGTATCATACTAATAGTAATTTATACTTTTAATAAATATACCACGGTTATATAAGATGTTAACATTAGTGTAATCAAGTTGAAGTTTATGTGATAATTCACTGTACAGCTGTTAGGTAGTTAGTCAGGCGTGAGTGACAGGAGCGAGGCTCAGCTCAGTAACCATAGAAACCTCCATTGAAGACCTTCCTTAAGAATCTCCCAGAAACACCTCTCTTTTAGAGTTATAAATTAACTCAAA
>NW_011888858.1:5393-7055 GCF_000151845.1 Pteropus vampyrus
ACTAATAGTAATTTATACTTTTAATAAATATACCACGGTTATATAAGATGTTAACATTAGTGTAATCAAGTTGAAGTTTATGTGATAATTCACTGTACAGCTGTTAGGTAGTTAGTCAGGCGTGAGAGACAAGAGTGAAGGCTCAGCTCAGTAACCATAGAAACCTCCATTGAAGACCTTCCTTAAGAATCTCCCAGAAACACCTCTCTTTTAGGGTTATAAATTAACTCAAATCCTAGACCCCAGAGGCCATAAAAGCTACTGGCTAAACCACAAAAGCACACACAGAAAGTACTACCCTAACCTGCCCACAATCTCAGTCTCATTATACCATCATTATAATATCAAGACTATGCATAGAAGTTCATGAATCTAATTACAACAGACTGAATTCTGGGTAAGCACATGCACAGTATGCAAAATATTATATAGCAGCCAACATTTAGTCAAAGTAACCTCATATAGGGATCATCTAAGAACTCCCATAATGGCCGGAATATAAACAATCCTTTCCGCTTCTGTGTTGTTAAAAACTGATCTCCCCTTGGAGCAAACTCTCTTTGCTAAAAACTGATCTCCCCTTGGAGCATACTCTGTCTTATCGTTTTATTTCCCAAATTTTATAGGGCTGCAGCCTTACTTAGAGCAGCTCATCTCCTTCTAAATTGTACTTTCAATAAAACTTTCTTCTTCTAAATCTTGCTAACCAGTGATTCTTTGCTGTGTCAGCAGAGAAAAACCAAAAGACACCACACCACCCACCTCATGCTGCTGGCACAATGCCAGATTTTATATCTTATCACCCTAGTGGTAATATTAGCTTTGCAACTTTTCTGTAAATCTAAATTATTCCGAAATAAAAATATATTTAAAAACTTAACACAAAAAAGTACAATAAGCTGACATTATATTTCTCCTGTTGTGATGCAATACAAAGAACAACCTTTATAATATTCTTACCAAAAAAGTTTTACCTCAAACATGAGAATAATAATCACCTCTAATTATGAGAGAATAATGAATGCAGATCTGATATCTTCTACTAGACAACAATTATGAGTTTGAAAATAGTCAATACTATGAAATATAGTATTCAAATTTAAAAAGATTGAGGAGAATGTCTTAGTTTCCTAGGGCTTCCCTAACAATTTACCATAAATTTAGTGGTTTAAAACTGTAATTTATTCTCTCACAGTTCTTTAGGCCAGAAGTTCAAAATCAAGGTGTCATCAGAGCCTCACTCCCTTTGCAGGCTCTGGAGGAGAATATTTTTATTTCATTTTTATTTTTGATTGTATCATTCCAATCTTTGCCACTGTCTTCACATGGACTTCCACTTCATATGCCTTCTCTTCTGTTTCTTATAAGAATACTTGTCATCAAATTTAGGTATACCCTGGATAATTCAAGATGATCTGTTCTCTAAATCCTTAATTTAATTATATTTGAAAAGACCTTTTTTTCCATATAAGGTCACAATCACAGATTCTGGGATATAAACATATCTTTTTGGAGCCATCATTTATCCAAATATAGGGGGAAATAGATATTTAAGAGACATAAAAGTTATGTGCAATAAATGATGCTTGCCTGGATTATGGATGGAAAAACAAAAGAGACATCAATGAAACAGTTGGAAAATTTTTATATAGACTGTATCTA
>NW_011888858.1:7985-40067 GCF_000151845.1 Pteropus vampyrus
GTGTGTGTGTGTGTGTGTGTGTGTGTGTGTGTGTGTGTGTGTGTGTGTTAAAACATGTGTGTGCTTTAGAATTTCTGGAACAATTTGTTTTTGATTTATGAAGGTCACTAGTGAGTATATAGATCAAAATTTGACTTGTATTCAATAAAGGTCTTGATTAGTCAATCAATAGCTGAGTCCATTTCAGAGTGTAATTCTAAGTGTTCCTCAGAAACACTTTTTTTGGTGATATGAGTCAGAAACATACTATCCTAACCACAGAACAATTTTTTAAAAAGTATACCAAGGTCTACTTTCTGAAAGAGTAAATAGAATTATGATCTTTTTTTTTTAATTTCAAAAAGTCCCTCACTAATAATGGCAAGTAACATCTTTTCTATTAAAGAGCTTATTATTATCTTCCTTGGTGTTTTATAGCTTTTTATTCAGCCAAATAAAAATAAGTAAATTCGAAATACTCAATGTTATTTTACTTAACAAATATTTTAGAATATATACACCCAAATCAGTGTTATCTAAGACACTAGGGGATTTATATATGCCACTCATTCTCTTATTCCTCTATTGTTTACATCACTGTGATGGAACATGGTAATGCAGATCACAGATCCCCCTTCAGGAAAGAACTTCTTGCCCCTGCTGCTAGGAGGGTCATCTACTTCCTTCAGTTATTGCCCATGCAGGTTGCTTCATCTGCCATTCAACCATATAGCAGGACAACTGTGATGGGCCACTTAGTTCTTGAGCTCTCAGTAAAGCTAGCCAATGTTTTTATATATATATATATATTTTGGCAGCTCAACTTTTCTCTCTGCTCAATCATTTTTCCCAACATCTCTAAATATACAGGTATTGATTCCAAGGGCACCCTTAATAAACATCTCATATGATGAACCGTATTCCAGAATGTGCTTGTTACGGAATCCAATGTGCAACAGTCAGACACATTTAAAAAAATAATAATAACTAGTCTTATTTTTATACCCATAAAAAGTTTTCCAGTGTTTTATACTATATTTTGGTTTTTATTTTAATTTGAAAATTGCCTCAAACACTAAATCATATTATTTTAAACTACTTTATGTATGGCAACATTTTATCCTCTCAGGATATGGAACTCTTATTGCTGAATCAGGCTTTGCAATGGCAAATCTGATATAATTTCATAGTGTTATCTCAACCATTCCAGAAACTAAGGGGCTTCTTCACACAACCCAAATGGAATGACAAGACCTGGACTTACTTTCTCACCTAAAACAACCACAAAACAAAAGCAACAAAACAAACAGGTAAAATTAGGAGTCAATGGTTAATAAAACATTGGGTCTGAGGCATTGAAATACAATGATTTCTGAAAGATGAAAACAACAGAGGTAACCTTACCCTTTCTCAAATTTATTGCTGTGAGGGTATTTTTAGGATGCAGGGCAGACAAGATAGAGAGAGAGAGAGAGAGGGAGAGAGAATAGAAAGAAAATCTATATGAACATCTCAGCGAACACAAAATTATTTTTTTCACAAAATCCAACATCATTTCCTATAAATTTTTTCATCTATTTAGGAACCTGGTAAGTGCATCCAGGAAAAATCTACAGCTTACATTATAATTAACAGTGAACTGCTGAAATATCCCCCTGTACAATCAGGAATAAAATAAGAATGTCAGTACTCACCACTTCTATTTATCATTGTATTAGAAGTTCTATTCAGTGAAATAAGAAAGAAAAAAAATCATTTATATAGGAAGAGAAGAAGTAAAACTATCATTATTTTCAGAGTACCTGCTCAACTTTATAGAAAATCCAATAAGATCTACAAAAAACTACTAGAATTAATATTTTAACAAGCAAATTTAGTAAGTTTTCAGGATATAATACAATATTTTAATTGTGTATTTCTCTACACTAGTAATGACTAATCAGAAACTGAAAATTTAAAAGTATACTTTACGATATCATCAAGAAATATGGAGTACTTAGGAATATATTTAATAAAATATGTGAAACACCTTTACAATGACAAATTATTACTAAATTACCTTGTAAAAAGAAACAAAACCTATTCTAAAATTCATATGGTCATTCAAAAGAGCTAGAATACACAAAACAACTTTAAAAGAAGACTAAATTTAGAAGATTTTTACTCTCTAACTTTAAGACTTATTATAAACTGATGCTAATCAAGATAATGTGGTAGTGGTGTAAAAATAGGCATATAGATCAATGGAACATAATAACAAATCAAAATACACCTATATGGATATAAATAGCTAATTTTTCACCAGCACATTCAACAAATGATACTGAAACAATTAGATATCCATATGCCGAAAAAAAAAAAAAAGAATAAATAAACTTCAAATAATACCTCACACTAAATACTAAAATTACTAAAAATGGATTGTGGCTCAAATATAAGAGCTATACTATAACATTTCTAGAAGAACACATAGAGAACCTTTGTTATTTTTGTGCAGGCAAATATTTCTTAGATATAGTACAAGAAGTACAATTCATACAAGAACAAATTGATATATTGAACTTTGTCAAAATTAAAAATTTCTGCTATTACAAAGACTCTAATAAGAGAATGAAAACGTGTGTCAGACTGGGATGAAATATAAGCAAATTAAATATCTCATAAAGAACTTGTATTCAGAACATGCAAAGAACTATAAAACTCAATATTAAGAAAACAAAACAGCGCAACACAAAATAGGCAACAAGTTTGAAAAGATTAATTTGTTAGGAAGTGAAAGTTACTTGATTTCACACAATGCTGTATGGAATACCATGACAGTGGATAAGGCATTCTGAAAGTCCATACAGTAAAGAATTTGAAAGTTAAAATACACAGATTTGTGTCGGTTCACAAGTAATACATCATTAAGACTTGTACCTAGCTTCAAAATAATTTAAGCCCTGAAGGTGATCTTGGATTGCAAGTAACCCTAACTACTTTACACAATCACATAAATACATTATAGAAGAAAGTAACAATATATTAGGCCTCAGTTTGTCTCTATGTAATGACTGTCAGCACACAATCCAAAATAAACAGACATGCAAAGAGAAAAGATATCATAATTGATATCAAGAGGAAGAATAGACAGAAGATGAAGTTTTCAGATATGGATTCTAAAAATGTGTTAGATATGTTAGAAAAAAATGAAAGTCAAGATAGAGAATTCCCACAGTTGGAAGTATTAAAATATTTAATAAAATTTCTAGATTTGAAAATTTTATAGGTGAATTTATGCATTTAACAGATGAGTTTAACACAGATTAGATGCAACAGAAAGATAATATAAAAATTAAAAAACAGATAAGAAATAAGTATGCAGAACAAAGAACAGAAAGGCAAAAGTTAGAAAAACAGAAAAGTGAGAGAGATGTAGGAAATGCAATTTATGATAATCCGAGTCCTCGAAAACAAGAGAGAATGACAAAAAAATATATTTAAAGAGATGATGGCTCAGAGTTTTCAAAAACACAAAGAACAGCATATTATTAAATCAAGTATTATTAAAAACTCAAGTGTAAATAAATGAAAAACCATATATAGAAATGTTATAGTAAAGCTGCTAAAACACAAAAACAAAGAAAAATTTTAAAAGCAGCCAGAGAAAACAAGCATATTATCTGTGGAGGAAAAAAAAATATACTACTGATAGCTAACTTCTCAATAAATAATGCAATTGCTTGATATAAAAAAGAAATATGTTAAAAAACTACAAGAAAATAACTGCCAATCTAGAACTCTATACCCAAGAATAAGTATTCTTAAAAAACAAAACAAAACAAAAAGGACAGTAACAACAATAAAAAACCTAGCTTATGCTCCATCAAAATGGATTAACTTGTACTAGAATTCTGCCTGGGACAATGTTTCCACCCACCATCACTCCCATTCTCTGGGTAAACTTTCATCATCTTAAGGTCTAATTTTAATGCTCACTTCCTCAAGAAATCTGCCTTGATTTCTTCCATCATTTATTTCTTCTCATATATACTGTCACAGAAACTTTCTTCCTCTCCTTCAGAGTATTTATCTCTTTTTAAATTATATATTTATGTATATATATTTATAAGATTATTTCATTTATATCTGATTCCTCCACTGCATCATATACTCTATACAAGAAACAAATGTGTGTGTGTTTCCTTAACATTATATTCTCAGCATTTAGACAGTGCCTGTAACTTATTAGGTATTCAGGGAATAGCTCCTGAATGAATAACTAAGGATAAATGAATGAATGAATGAATGAATTTTTGGAACTTTTTTATCACTTTATACAACTGAAAAATAAATCTCAAACAACCAACATTGGAATTAAAGAATTTTCCACTCTCATTGCTGGCTATTTATATTCAGCTTTCTAAAGTCCTTTCTAAAACACACCTATGTCTATGTGTTTGTGAATGTATTTTTCACTGTGATACCTACTTTGTGAAGTTTTCTTTCTCAAAATTCTTATCATCGCCATCATTCTACCCTGAAATAAACACTTTCAGACATAAACAGAGGTGAAGGAGGTTTTTTGGCTCATGAGTACAAATGCATTAAATAGGATATGAATATGATCTAGCTACTACTAGTGTAGTTATTCTGATAGTAATGTTTTCCTTAGCTTATGAGCTTTTGGAGATTAGGGAACATGTATAATTTCTTGAGGGCACCCAGGATCTAATTACCACTTAAAATCAAATACAATAGATTTTCCATAGTGTATAAGATTTTTAAATTAAAATTATGGATATATATACAAAGATGAACTGTACACTTAAAATTCATGCTGTACAACAAATGTTGCTCTCCTCTGTTAATCTGTATTAATAAAATATGATTTTTTACACAGTAGTGGTAGGCACTTCATGGTGCTTGTCAGGTAATAAAAAGTGTTTTTCAGTTTTCCACTTTCATCTCGATAGATGCAAACATAATATACGAACTATTTTGAGACTTTACACACATCATTCTTGTCTAGTATAACAGCTTTTTATTGATGAAAGTAATTAGTTCAGAGCATCTTAGGTAGGGAAATAAAGATCAACTGCATACATATTTGACAAAGCAGAATGGATTTAGATTAACACAATATGTTAACATAAGAATTTAACTCATTCCAGTAGAAATAAGTTTATA
Source organism: Pteropus vampyrus (assembly GCF_000151845.1). NCBI lineage: Eukaryota > Metazoa > Chordata > Mammalia > Chiroptera > Pteropodidae > Pteropus > Pteropus vampyrus. The sequence goes on from NW_011888858.1 coordinate 13,134, forward strand.
AACACTTTTTTAACCAAGATATCATGTGACTTTTAAGAATATTTAAGAAGGATATTTATACATAATGATGATGGTGATGATATTTACAAGAATTTCTAATCATTGATAATTTTAAACATGCTTAATATACTGCAGATCTCAATTCAATTAATCTTGTAAAATTTACAGAGCAAAATTAGGACTAAAAATATTGCTATTAGAACAAAAAATTAAATAACTAGCTTTTAATATCTAGTAGGTGAGATAGAAAGAATATGAATCCACCCCACATGGATTCAAATATGTTATTTTAAAGGTTTGCAGTTCTATGAACCCAATCAACTTAGTGCCTTTCAGAATTTGGAGAAAATTGAGTGTGCAGGAATACTAAGACATCACAGGAATAATAATCACTGTATAATTAACATTAATTACATTTGAAAAAAATATTAATATATTGGAATTAACATCCAAAGTATTCTTCAAATGCTGCTTTATTTTAATTTGGATAATTTTATAGAAATTCTTGGACAACTAGATAAAGGCAAACAGAGAGAAGCTTATTATTTAGGCATATGTTCATCCCAGAAAATTTCTTATATTTTTATTTTTACAAGTCTAAACTCCTTAATAAATACAGAATAATTTCTTAACTCCATCTAATCTATAAGAACTAAGTCAGAATTCTAATAATAATCACATATGATTAATAAATTTAAATGGAGTCTTTTTTAATATTTGTTAACCATTATTAGATTGTTTTATCTTTCATTCTATTTTGGTAGTAGACCAAGCTTTCTAAACACTACAACAGCTGGAATGTTGCTTTTTTTCAGGGAAAGCAATAAAAATGATACTTATGAAGAAAACCATTACAGCATGTAGCCAAAAAATCAGTTTTAGTAGTTTGTTTCTACCCACTATTTCTGATAAGTCCCTAGTTTCTGCTTTTTCTCAGAAACTCCATGCCACTGGTACTATACTGAACAGCATTTCATTGATTTAGTAGAATGTCATTTCTAAGGTAACAAAACTGGAAGATTGAAATATTTAGACACCAGCTACAGTTCAAAAATTACATTTTATTACTAAATTCTGCATACAATCATATTAAGGCAATTCTAGGCAAGGTAGGACATCATGACATCTCCCCCAAATTTTATTGATGCTAGGCAATTTGCAAATGCCATTTGTCTAACTACAAAAATTTATCCAGTCAAATATCAAAAAAAGCAAAATTTAAAAATAACAATTACAAGCAATTGTCTCCTTTCTTCTACTTATTTTGCATGGGGTCAAACAGACAATATAGAGGAGAAGATTGCAATAGAGCCAAGGATCTGGTGATCTTGAAAGAAAAATTGGAGTGCCAAAGGGTTGATGGTGGAACTGGGACTGAGCAGACAATTAAGCCAGTGAGAATGCTATTAGGCCAGCAGCTGAGAAGGTATCTGGCAGTCAGGAGACTGGATATGTATCTATCTGGATTGAGCAACTAAGAATATACTGAGACGTCAGGAGTCAGGATTCTCACTATCAGAGAACACATTTATAAATATGAAGAGAAAGTATTTGATTTGACTTGGTGATATTGTTGTGAGTAGAGCTCCTTAGATTTATGTTTGGAAATAAATGTATATATGTATATATAATATTAAATGTTTTATTATATTATACATATATTAAATTATATATAGGTATACATCATATTAGATATATGAAAAAATATATATTTAGCTTTGTCATCTAGAGGGCCCAGATTCTATGATACCTCTGTAGCAATGAGAACATCAAGAACATGGTTTGTGGTCTCTAAATACCATCCTCTACTAAAAGTACCCAAGACTCCTTCAAGAAATGACTGAATGGATGATTTCAAGAAAAGAAAGTACAAGATGAAAATGGAACATATATTTGTGACAGAAATTAAAGTTCTCAAAGAAAAATAGAGACATGTCAAAAGGAGATGAAAATAAGTTTGAAGGAGCTCTTACTGAGTGTAGGGAAATTTGTGCATCAAAAAAATTATTAGCTCATATCGCTTTTGTTAAAATCATAATTTATTACTCCATACAGATATTAATTAATTAATTAATGATTATATGGGGGCTAAAGGAAATTTTATCTGTATGTTAAAATCACAATACATATCAGAAGAATGAGAGGAATAGAAAATAAACCATTGTAGTGGGTGTCAATTCAGGCAGAAAGTATCAGTGTTGTAAATTGGTGAATGGAAGTTTGATAATAGAATATTAAGGTAGATTCACAGTAATTTCCCCCAAATATTAAAAGTTACACAAGGAAAAACTACAACTTTTCAGTAGAGAAAATTTGTGGACAATTTTGCAACTTTGCTAGCTGATCTAAGATATAGCTTCAGTGGAGCACGGGAAAGTGTCTTGTTGTCATAATATGATGTACTGAAAAACATGACATCGGTCTACGGTATTTCTTCCTAAAAGTCATGAACTGAGTCTATAAATGAGAAAGCATTTAACGGAACCAGACTGAGGCAAATCCTCCAGATGGAAAGCCTTTCATTCTTTAAAAATTCTAGGTCATTATAAGTCAGCATGAAAATGGAAAAATGTTTCAGATTGAAGAAGAATGAAGAGACATGAAAATGATACACATGATCCTAGATTAGACCTTGGACAAGTAAGAAAAAAGAGATACTTTTGTAATGTTAGCAAAATTTGAATAAAATCTGTTGGATCCATGGTAATATTGTATTAAAACTGATTTTCAGATTTGCATAGTCATGCTATGGTGATGTAGGGAACGTATTGTGTTTGTAAATAATGCACTGTAGTATTAAAGATTGATGGAGCATCATGTGTGGAACTATTTTCGATGGTTCAAAATGGATGCTAGTAGGTGTTGGGAGATACTTCTCCGTAGGTCTTTGCATTTCTACACATTTAATCCCATATCATCTTTGCAAGGATATTTGCACAGCAAATAGCTGTGGAAGATAGAAGTAATATCTCCTTCCATTGAGCATGGAAAGTCTACTGTACGAACCTCAGGGGTTAAGATTGGACATATATAGTTGTAACCCCCTTATGAGATAGAGGTTTTCTAAGTTTGCAATTGTTCCATTGTAATAAAGACTCAATGCGTGTACATCGCCCATCTGGACCTGCCTTCTCATTATACGTATCATCATCTCCATTGTACTGGGCGGGAGGAACCAATGGGACCATGAAGCTAATGCTGCTTTCTATGTCTTTAGTAGTAAAGATTAACGAGCAATCTCTGATCCAAAAGTCTCTGATCCAAAAGTCTCTTGACTTCTGCCAGCATCTATAAGACTGTGATAAGGTAACTTGTTAGCTTCCAAGCAGAATAAAATCTCAGACCCTTCTTAATTCTTGAAATTTATATGCAGTGAGTAAAAAGTGGTGATTGAGCGAATGTAAAATATCAGCTGAGGAATATGGGTGACAGCTATATGAAAGTCCCTTTGTGACATTTTTGTAAGTGCAATTTTCCCACAATCTTTATGTCATTTTTAAATTATTCTAAAATACAATTATATTAAAAATTACATTGATTTAATAAACTAAATTCATATATTTTAACTGCAGAGTAGTCATTGAAAATTTATTTAAATCTTAAATTATTATTTAATCTGTATATACGCAAGCCTTATAAATCCACCAAAATAAAACTAGTTTAGTCATTAAACAATTGAGTAGTAATTCTCATTTGGCCTGTAATATATACATTACAATAATTTCAGCCTGCCATTTATATTTTTAAAACTAATTATCTTACTAACATTTAAAATGTAATGAATACCTAGAGACTTGCAAATATCAATAACCATCTGGGAATTTATTTGCATTTTAATTTTTTTTATAAACATGCAACAGTATTAAAAAAAAAAAACTACAAACAATCATAATACAGATGCAGGTGGAGAATGAGCTGTCTTTTATAATGCTAATGTTTCAACTTTTTCCCCTTTGCAATCATTCCAAAGTGTACAGATAGATCTTTGGGTTTTTTCATAATGTCATAACTGTTTTTTAATCAAGAAAAACATTGCATATTACTGCCCTCAGGAAATACATTCTAAACTTTAAACACAAATTATTAATATTTTAATTTAGCATTTATTAGGAGTAAAATATTCAAGGTGACAGCAGAATGAAGTAATTAAAATTGTGGAATCTTAAAGGTAGAGTGTTTGGAGTTTGATCTTGTGCATGTTATTTAACTTCTTTCATCTTCAGTTTTATCACCTGTAAAATGAGGATAATAACAAGACCATAGAGAGGAAAAAATGTAAAGTATCTAGTACGCAGTTAAAATTCTGTAAATTATTTTTGTTCCACCTGCCTATATTTCTCTCTTTTTTTTTTTTTTGCATGTGAAAAATTCTAGGGGTTTATGGAAAATACACATTCCGACAGGAATAATATTTCATGTTCTAATTAAATCTAATTTCCTTAGAAGAGTCCTTCTTATTTGACAAAGGAATTAATCATTTTCTTTCCCCAGGTCTCTCATCCAAAATTTCATATTTGAGCAAACTCTAACATGGATAACTGAAGCTGTCCAAAAGCATCCTCCAAGTTGAAAGGAATGAGTTTGGTTAGGTAATAGTCCATAGTTAGAATGTTTTGAATTCAAGTCTGTCTTTTTATTGTTAAAAATAGCATGCAATATTTTTAATTTACTTTTGAAACTGACATATGGTTTGTGTCCATGATATGCTCCTTCTCTTTTTTCCTAATTTTATTTATGGAATTCTTATTTAAAAAATATTTTAATTTTTATTACTCCAATTTGAATTTCTTTTTATACCCAAAGCATTAACATCACATTTCTTAAATTTTTCTCATGGAGCCAAAGTTAAAAATGGTGCTTGCTTTATTTCTCCAAAGCCTGACTTTGTGGATTTTGTGCCTCAAGGGAAGCATGTGGGAGGCAAATAACATTATTTATGCCAAATTAAATTAACCCACATTTGTCAATTATAGCTTTATCTTAGGGGAAAAAATTAACATTAAATTTTCAAAGTGTTTAAAACAGCTGCATGTTATATTTTATTTATTGTGTTCCCTGATCTTTTGAGTAGATATCAGGGTAAACAGAAAAATACTTCAATTTCTTATAGAGGTAAGTGGACTCTACTTTCTTTTGCACTCAACACAAAAGCTCAAATTCAGATGTCCCTTATATCTGCATTTCCTTCTCAATTTTCTATGCTACTACCACCATTCAGATCTGAATTACCTCCTACTTGTTTGGAACACTCAGGAACCTCTGTGCTCTTTCTCTGCCAAGAAAATTCTATTATTCTTTCAGAGGTATTTCTCTACAATCTATCTTTAATCATGCCATCCTCTTGTGTGTCCATGCATTTGTTGTTTGGTTGGTTGTTTTTGTTTTTCTTTTTGAAAGACTTTTAATGTGACTTTATTTCCTAATGAGGAAACCAGTATCTGGCTGTATGTGTTTCCTAAGCTTTGATTTCCTCACCTATACCATAAAAGTAATGAGAGTACACTTAGTGGTTAGAGTTCTTGACAAAGAACTTGAAAAAGTGTTCTTGATAAAGAACTTGATAAAATGTTCAACAAGTGTTAGGTATTTTTATTATGTACATTTAAAATAGCAATATATTGTATATTGGAGTTTAAATCTAAACAAAAACAATAATAAAGAGCTTTGACTTAAATTATTTTTTATTAAATTTGTTACGGTGACATTGGTTAATAAAATCATATAGATTTCAAGTGTACAATTCAATAGTACATCATATATGTGTTGCAGTGTACATTCACCACCCAAAGTTAAAATTCCTTTGTCACCATAGATTTCACCCCCATGACCATTATCTATCTCCCCACTTTCCCTCTGGTAACCACTAAGCTGTTGTCTGTGTCCATGACTCTGTTTGTAATGTTTGTTGCTTTCAGTTTTATATCTCACATATGAGTGCAATCATATAGTTTTCAACTTTTTTCTGTCTGATTTATTTCATTTAGCATGATAATCTCAAGATCTATCCATGCTGTCATTGCAAAAGGCAGTATTTCTTCTTTTCTTACAGCTAAATAATAATCCATTGTATATATGTACCACATCTTCTTTATCTAATCTTCTATTGAAGGGCACTTTGGTTGTTTCCATGTCTTAGCCACTGTGAATAACACTGCTACAAACATAGGGTGCATACATCTTTATGAATAAATGTTTTCAAATTTGGGGGGTAGATACCCAGAAGAAGGAATGCTGGGTCATAATGGTAATTCTATTCTTAATTTTTTGAGGAACCTCCATACTGTTTTCCATTATAACTGTATCAATTTACATTCTCACCAGCAACCTCTCCAACACTTGTTATTACTTGTCCTGTTAATGATAGCCATTCTAACAGGTGTGAGGTGGTATCTGACTTGCGTTTTCCTAATAGCTAGTGAAGTTGAGCAGCTTTTCTTGTCTGTTGGCCATTTGTATGTCTTTTTGGGAGAAATGTCTGTTCTATCCCTCTGCCCATTTTTTAATTGGATTTTTTGCTTTTTTTATTATTGAGTTGTATGAGTACTTTGTATATTTTGAATATTAGCCCCTTATCGAAGTCATTGTTCGCAAATATTTTCTTTCATTCAGTTGGTTGTCTCTTTGTCTTATTGATGGTTGCTCTTATTGTGCAGATTTTTTTAGTTTAATATAGTCCCATATATTTATTTTTGCTTTTACTTCTCTTGCCTTTGAGGTCAAATTCATAAAATCCTCTTTAAATTCAAGGTCTATGAGTTTAGTACCTATGTTGTCTTCTATGAAATTTGTTTCAGGTCTTATGTTTAGGTCTTTGATCCATTTTTGCACTAATTTTGGTGTATGGTGACAGATAGCAGTCTTGTTTCATTCTTTTGCATGAGGCTGTCCAATTTTCCCAGCACCATTTATTGACGAGGCTTTTTTTTCCTCCATTGTATGTTTTTCACTCCTTTGTCAAAAATTATTTACCCACATACATGGGGGTTTATTTCTGACTTTCAGTTCTGTTCCATTGGTTTGTGTAACTGTTTTTCTGCCACTATCATGTCGTTTTGATTATTGTCACTTTGTACTACAATTTGAAGTCAGGCTGAGTGATTCTTCTGGCCTTGTTCTTTTTTCTCAGGATTGCTTTGGCTATTTGAGGACTTTTGTGCTTTCATACACACAAATCTAATGAATTTTTTGTTCTATTTTTTAAAAAACTGCTGATGAGATTTTGATGGGGATTGTATTAAATTTGTATATTGCTTTGGGTATTTAGGTCATAGCATCACATTGATTCTTCCAATAAATGAGCAAGGAATATCTTTCCATTTCTTTATGTCTTTTTCAATTTCTTTTAATAATGTCATAGTTTTCAGCGTATAGGACCTCCATATGCTTTGTTAGGTTTATTCCTAGGTACTTTATCCTTTCTGTTGCGATTGCAAAATAATTTTCTTCATTTTTTTTTTCTGAAAATTCACTGTTAATGTATAGAAATGCTATGGATTTTTGTACATTGATTTTGTATCCTACAGCTTTACTGTATTTATTTATTGTTTCTAACAGTGTTTTAGTGGAGCCTTTAAGATTTTCTAGAGAATCAAGTCATCTGCAAAAAGTGATAATTTGACTTCTTAATTCCAAATTTGGATTCCTTCTATTTTTCTTGCCTGATTGCCTGATTGCTCTAGCTACGACTTCCAACATTATATTGAATAAGAATGCTGATAGTGTACAGCCTTGTCTTTCTTGTTCCAATCTTAGAGAGAATGTTTTTAGTTTTTCACCATTAAGTATAATATTAAAGATTTGTCATTTATGGCCTTTATTATGTTGAGGTAATTTCCTTCTATATCCATTTTATTAAGCATTTTACTCATAAATGGATGCTTTATCTTGTCAAATTTTTTTCCGCATTTATTGATATGATTATATGATTTTTACCTCTATTTTATTTATGTGGCATATCACATTAATTGATTTACATATGTTAAATCATCCTTATGCCCTTGGAATAAAACCCACTTGATTATGTTGTATAGCTAATTTAATATATTGTTCTATTTAACTTCTTAGTATTTTGTTTAGGATTTTTTAATCTGTATTCATCAGAGATATTTGTCTATAGTTTCTTTTTTATGTGTTGTTTTTATCATGTTTTGGTATAAGAGTAATGTTGACCTCATAAAATGAGTTAGGAAGCATTGCTTCTTCTTCCATTTTTTTGGAACAGTTTGAGAAGAACAGGTATCAAATCATTTTGAATGTTTGGTAGAATTCACTAGTAAAGCCATCTGGTCTTGGACTTTTACTTTTTGGGAAGCTTTATTTCAACTTCCTTATTGTTGATTGTCTATTTAGATATTCCAGTTTTTGATTCAGTCTAGGAAGATTGTATATTTCTAAGAAGTTGTTAATTTCTTCTAGGTTGTTGAATTTGTTAGCATATAATTTTTCATAGTATTTTTGTGTGATACTTTGTAGCTGTTGTAACTTCTCTTTCATTTCTGATTTTGTTTATTTGTGTCCTTTCTCCTTTTCTGTTAGTAAGTCTAGCCAAGGTTTTGTCAATTTTATTGATTTTCTTCGAAGAACCAGTTCTTCGTTGCATTAATTTTTTCTATTGTCCTTTTGTTCTCAATTTTATTTAATTCTGCTCTACTTTTTATTATGTCCTTCCTTCTGCTGACTTTGGTTTTCATTTGCTCTTTTTTGTTCTAGTTTCTTTAAATGTAGTGATAACTTATTTATTTGAGATCTTGAGATAGGCCTTTATTTGTTTATTGAGTTAGGCCTGTAATGATATGAACTTTCCTCTTATTACTGCTTTTGTTATATCTCAAAAGATTTGATATGTTGGACTTTCATTTATTTCTTAATCTCTCATTTATGTCTTTAATAGCTCAGTCATTCTTTAGTAGCATGCAGTTGAATCTTTAAATTTTTAATTTTATTTAATTTCATTTTTTAAGTATTTTGGGGTAACATGGTTAATAAAATTATATAATTTTCAGATGTATATTATAAATTGACATCTATATATTCTATTGTTTGTTTACCACCCAGAGTCCAGTACTTCAACTATCATATATTTGATCCCATTTACCCACTTCACGCTCCCCCAGCCTTCTTTTATTTGACCCCCTTTACCCTGTCTAACACTTCCTCCTTCTCACCCCCTACCATCTGGTATCCACTAGTCCATTGTCCATGTCCCTGAGTCTCTGTTTGTCCTATTCATTTGTTGCTTTTAGGTTTATATCTCAAATATAAATGATATTGTGTGATTTTCTACTTTTTCAGTCTGGCTTATTTCACTTAGCAGGATTATCGCAAGGTCCATCTCTTCTTATGGCTGAGTAATATTCCATTCACTTCTTTACTACTTCTTTAGCCAATCATCTATCATAGGACACTTCGGTTGCTTCCATGTCTTGGCCACTGTGAATAATGCTGCTATGAACATCGCTATACAAATATCTTTTCGGATATGGGTTTTCAAGTCTTTGGAGTAAATACACAGTAGAGGGATTGCTGGATCATATGTAGATCCATTCTTAGTTTTTTGAGGAACCTCCATACGATTTTCTATAGTGGCTGTACCAATTTGCAGTCTCACCAGCAGTGTATGAGGGTTCCTTTTTCTCAGCATCCTCTCCAGCGTTTGTTATTACTCATCCTGTGAATTATAGCTGTTCTAACAGGTGTGAGATGGTATCTCATTGTGGTTTGGATTTGCAGTTCCCTAATAGCTAGCGATATTGAGCATCTTTTCATATATTTGTTGGCCATTTGTTTATCCTCTAGGGAGTAGTGTCTGTTCAGGTTCTCTGCCAACTTTTTGATTGAATCGTTTGGGTTTTTTTTGCTGCTATTGAGTTGTATGACTTCTTTGTATATTTTGGATATTAGGTGCTTATCAGAACCATTGCTTGAAAATATATTTTCCCATTCGAATGTTTGTCTCTTTACCTTGTTGATGATTTCTTTTGCTGAAAAGGAGCTTTTTAGTTTGATGTAATCCTGTTCATTTATTTTAGCTTTTAATTCCCTTGCCTTTGAGGTCAAATTCATAAAATTTTCTTTAAGTCCAAGGTCTTTGAGTTTAGTTCCTATGCTTTTTGTTTGTTTGTTTGTTTTTATGCACTTTATTTATTCTAGTCTTATATTCAGGTCCATAATCCATTTTGAGCTAATTTTGATGTGTGGAGATAAACAACAGTCTAATTTCATTCTTTTGCAGGTGGCCTTCCAATTTTCCCAGCACCATTTATTGAAGAAGCTTTTCTTTCTCCACTGTATGTTTTTGGATTTTTTGTCAAAAATTATTTGCCCGTATAAATATAGATTTACTTCTGGACTTTTGATTCTGTTCCACTGGTCTGTGTGTCTATTTTGCTGCCAATACCATGCCGTTTTGATTACTGTCGCTTTGTAGTATAATTTGAAGTCGGGCAGAGTGATGTCTCCAGCCTCGTTCTTTTTTCTCAGGATGACTTTGGCAATTCAGGGTCTATTGTGCTTGCATCCAAATCTGATGATTTTTTGTTCTATCTCTTTAAAAAATGCTGATGGGATTTTGACAGGGATTGCATTAAATTTGTATAATGCTTTAGGTAATATGGTTATTTTAACTATGTTGATTCTTCCAATCCAAGAACATGGAATATCTTTCCATTTCTTTGTATCTTCTTTGATTTCTTTTTATAGGATCTTGTAGTTTTCATTATATAGATCCTTCACATGTTTCGTCAAATTTATTCGTAGGTATTTTATTCTTTCTGTTGAGACTGCAAAAAGAATTATTTTTTCCACTTCTTTTTCTGACACTTCATTATTAGAGTATAGGAATGCTATAGATTGTTGAACATTGATTTTGTATCTAGAGAATTTACTGTATTTGCTTATTGTTTCTAGTAGTGTTCTTGTAGAGTGTTTAGGGTTTTCTATATAGAGAATCACGTCATCTGCAAATAGTGACAGTTTGAATTCTTTGTTTTCTATTTAGATGCCTTTTATATCTTTCTCTTGCCTGATTGCACTTCCTAGGACCTCCAATGTTATATTGAATAGCAATGGTGATATTGGACAACCTTGCCTTGTTCCTGAACTTAGAGGGAAGGTTTTTAGTTTTTCATCATTAAGTATAATGTTGGCTGAGAGTTTGTCATTTATTATGTTAAGGTATTTTCTTTCTATACAGATTTTATTAAGTGTTTTGATAATCAATGGATGGCGTATCTTGTTGAAGACTTTTTCTGCATCTATAGATATGATCATATGATTCTTATTTTTTAATTTGTTTATATGGTTTATCACATTAATCGATTTGCATATGTTGAACCATCCCTGTGCCCCTGGGATGAAGCCCACTTGATTATGGTGTATAATTTTTTTAATATGTTGCTGTATTCTATTTGCTAGTATCTTATTTAGGATTTTTGCATCAGTGTTCATATGAGAGATATTGGTCTGTAGTTTTCTTTTTTTGTATGTGTTATCTTTACTAGGTTTTAGTATCAGAATAATGTTGGCCTCATAAACTGAGTTGGGAAGTATTACCTTCTCTTTGAATTGTTGGAAGAGTTTGAGGAGAATACGTATTAAATCTTCTTTGAATGTTTGGTAGAATTCATTGGTGAAGCCATTTGGTCCTGGACTTTTACTTTTTGGTAAGTTTTTGATGATTGTTTCAATTTCCATACTGTTGATCGGTCTACTTAGATTTTACAGATGTTCTTGTTTCAGTCCAGGAAGATCGTATTTTTCTAAGCACTGATCCATTTCTTCTAGGTTATTAAATTTGTTATTTTATACTTTATCATAGTATTCTTGCATGATCCTTTATATTTCTGCAATGTCTGTCATAATTTCCCCTCTTTCATCCCTGATTTTATTTATTTGTGTCCTTTTTTCTTTAGTGAGTCTAGCCAGGGCTTTGTCCATTTTATTAACCTTTTCAAAGAACTAGCTCCTTGTCGTATTTATTCTATTGTTTTTTGCTTTCAATTTCATTTATTTCTGCTCTAATTTGGATGATTTCTTTCCCTCTGCTGACTTTACATCTCATTTGTTCTTCCTTTTCTAGTTTTTTTTAAGATGAAGTGTTAGATTGTTTATTTAGGCTCATTGTTGTTTTTGACTGCTTATGACCACTTTTGCCACGTCTCAAAAGTTTTGATATGTTGTACTATCATTCTCATTCATTTCTATGTATCTCTTGTTCTCTCTTTTTATTTCTTCCCTGACCCAGTTATTCTTTAGTAGCATGTTGTTTATTCTCCATGTATTCGTGTTTCTTCCTGATTTCTTTTTACACTTGATCTCTAGTTTCAAAACATTATGACCAGAGACTATAGTTGGTATGATTTCAACCCTCTTCTATTTGTTGAAGCTATCTCTGTGTCCCAGTATGGGGTTGATTCTTGAGAATTTTCCATGTGCACTAGAGAAGAATGTATAAATGGCTGTTTTGTGATGGAAGGCTCTGTGTATGCCAATTATGTCCAGTTGGTCTAAAGGGTCATTTAAGGATGCTATTTCCTTAGTGGTCTTCTGTTTAGATGATCTGTCTGTATCCAACAGTAGGGTATTTAGGAGCTCCAGTATGATAGTGTTTTGGTCTGTCTCTCCCCTAGTTCTGTTAGTAATTGCTTTACATATTTCAGAGCTTTCTGATTGAGAGCATAGATATTAATAAGTGTCATGTCTTCTTGCTGCATGAAGTCCTTTATCGTTATGAGGTGTCCCTCAGTATTTTCTTTACCTTGTTTATTTTAAAATCTATTTCGTTCGATATTAGTACTAATACTCCTGCTTTTCTATGAATACCATTTGCTTGAAATATCATTTTCCACCCTTTCACTTTAAGTTTATATTTGTCTTTGGAGCTGAGATGTGTCTCCTTGAGGCAGCATATGTTTGGGTTTTGTTTTTCGACACATTCTACAACTCTGTGCCTTTTTATTGGTGAGTTCAGTTCATTTCCATTTAGGGTGATTATTGAAATATGAGGTCTTCTTATAGCCATTTTATCTTTTGTTTTCTGGTAGCTCGATGTTTCCATTGCTTCCTTGTCCTTGTGTTTCTGTTTTCTTTATTTTGGTTGGCTTTTGTGGGTTTTGCCTCTGGTTCTTCTTGTTTTATGTTATATACTTCAGTTCTGAACCTTTGGTGTGTGGTTACCATTACAAATATGAAAAGAATAATTATATATATACAGTCATCTATTTTCTTCTGCATGTGCCTTATCTCCTTTCCCCTTTGTGAATTTGGATCTTTGAATCCTCCCTTTTTCAGTCATTCTTTTCTCAATTTGTCCCTATATATACTGAATGTTCATTACTATCTTGCTATAGCAATTCTCTTCTTCTTATTTAAGCTTTTAATGCCCTGTTCTTAGTAAGGGTTGTAATCCTCTGCTTCTATTTGCCCGATAGTCATTTTATTCCTAATTATTTTTTTGTTTTGTTTTGTTATTTTGTTTTAGGTGAGCTGGCACCATTCAGTATTTCCTGTAGTATAGGCCTTGTAGTGGAGAATTCCTTCAATTTTTGTATACTGGAAAGGTCTTAATTTTTTCTTCATATCTAAAGGAGAGTTTAGCTGGATACATTATTCTAGGCTGGTAGTTCCTTTCATTTAACAGTTTAAATATGTGATTCCATTCCTTTCTGGCTTGTAAGGTATGCACTGAAAAGTCCGATGATAATATAATGGATTTTCTTTTGTAAGCTATCGTCTTCTTTTCTCTGGATACCTTGAGAATTCTGTCTTTGTCGTTGATTTTTGATAACTTTAATACAATGTGTCTTGGTAAAGGTCTTTTTGGGTTGAGATAATTGGGTGTTCTGTTGACTTCTTGAATTCCAAGTTCCAGCTCATTCCTTAGATTTGAGAAATTCTCGTCCACTATTGTCTGAAAATGCTTTCTAGTCCCTGCTCCTTTTCCTCGCCTTCAGTAATGCCCATTATTCTTATGTTTCCTCTCTTGATGATATTGGCTAGTTCTTGTATTTCTCTTTCATTATTTTTCATTCTTTGATCTCTCTCTTCTTTCTTCAGATTTATTTCTAGATTTCTGTCTTCAATATCATTGGTCTTTTCCTCTATTTGTTCATCTCTATTTCTGAAGCTTGCTATTTCATTTTTTAACTCTTGCAGCGTGTTCTTCATCTCCAGAAGTTCTATTTGGTTCCTTTTGAAGGTTTCAATCTCCTTGCTCTGCTCATTGAGTTGTTTTTTCAATTCCTGAAATTGTTGATTTGAGTAGCTTTGGATCTCATTGAGTTTTTTCAGAAGTACCATCCTGAATTCTCTGTCATTTAAGTTGCATATTTCTATGTCTGTAAGCTTATTTTCTGGAACTTTTTCTATTTCTCTCTGAGATTCTTTTTTCACCTTGGTTGCTCATGGTGTTTAGTGGATTATTTTTCCAACTCGGCTTTAATAGAAGTGTATTCTGTTGTTTATCCAGAAAGAAAATTTATTATATAAAGGTGTCTCTTTAGCCTGCTGCAAAAAAGGTGCTCTTCTTTTGGTTTCCATTGTGGCGTCTTAGCCTCTTGGATCCCTGCTTTATATAAAGCCTAAATGTCTTTTCTGGTTTTTTTTGTAGATATTTAATCACCCTTGCTACTCTAAGTTTCAGTCCCTGTCAGTGTTAGCAACAGTTTCGGTAGTGTTTGCTCAGATTCCCTTTGGGCTCCGTGGTGAACGGTCTCAGAGAGTATGCGGGGAGGAGCCCTCTGGGTTGAAAGTTGGGGGCTGCAGCTCAGACTCAGTTTTGCAACCAAGGCTGGTAAAAATCAACTGATGTTCTCTGCAGTTCTGTCCTGCTTCTCTGCTTTCTGTTCTGATGACTGGGCCCTAGTGCCAGCTGCTAGAAGTTCGGACACTTCCAGTCAGGCTGATCAGGGAAGTCGCTGCACTTTCTCCTCTCCCCCTCCTCCTGAAGAGAGCTCCAGAATCTGCAAGAGATACCGTCAGTCTCGGCGGATTTTGCTCAGATTTCCTTTGTGCTCCGCGGTGATTGGTCTCAGAGGCTATGGGGGGAGGGGCCTCTGGACTGGAGAGTTAGGGGTTAAGGGCTGCAGCTCAGCCTTGATTTTGCAGCCACGGTCAGTAAATATCAACTGTTGTTTCTCTGCTGTCCAGTCCCGCTTCTCTGCTTTCTGCCCTGATGACTAAGCCCTGCTGCTGGCTGCTAGAAGTTCCAGCACTTCCAGGCAGCCTGATCAGGGAAGTTGCCACACCTTCACTCTTCCCTCTCCTCCTTCAAGGAGCTCCAGAGGCTGCAAAAGGCAGCTACTTTATTTCTCCTTGTCCAGCACTCGACACCCAGGGTTCTGACCTGTGATAGCTCTTATGTGCAGATCTCACACTCAGATGTGTTGGTGTGCTGTTTGAGTGTATTTTTATTGAGTTTTAGATGTTCAGCTTATTGTTGTTTCAAGGGGAGAGATCTGAGGACATCTCTCACTCCATCATGTTTCCCTCTAAATTTTTTAATTTTATAGGACTCTTGTCTGTCTGCCAAGGTATTTGTGGTCTGTTCAGCTTTTCTCTAAACTACTAGCATCAGAATTCCCCACAACCTTGGAACACATCCAGGCATGTTTCAGGGGCCTCCTTGGGCACTTCAGAGAAGATATACTCTGAAGAATGTTGAATTACAATTGGCGAAGACTAGACTTAGACAGGATATTACTTTCCTTTATATGTGATGAAAGCTTTCACGGGTGGATGCTCTATTTGCAGGTGATAGAAAATCCCCAATCCTGGCAACAACATCTGTATGGACAACAAACAGGATGTGTGACCTGCTACATTATGCATAAGAAAATATGTTCATTGAGTTTAGCTTAGTAAGAAGCACACAAGTGCTAAAAGGTAAACATACCTTTAAAATCCCAATGAAATTTAATCGATCAATGCCCTTATATAAATAGTAAGCTTTCAGAATGTAAATAGAGCTTTTATTTATTAAGTAGCTCATCATTTTTTGCTTCAAATATTATCCGATATTTGATCGTTAACTATGAAATGCCTATGGCAAAATTTAAAAGGAAGTCCTGCAGAATCTTATGTAAAAAAATATTTTAATAAATTTTCTTTTAACTATACAAGATAATTTGACACCAGAAAAAAAAAAAACTTTGTAAACACAACATTACTTCTCACACTCTATATATCCGCTCCCCAATTCCTGAAAATACAGATAAATCCAAGCATCTTCAAAGCTTTAAATGACACTACATACATCGAAACAGTTGAAATTGCCATGCGAGTTTCAAAAAATACTCTATTTTTTATACACTAAAAATGAGATAATTTGAGCTGTTTAAACAAGTTAGCAAATAATTTATTAATTAGTCTGACTTTAAAAGCATCATTCTCAGGGTAAAAACATTTGTCCATACACACTTCTGCAAGTAGTTTCTACTAAATTTTTTCTCTTTTGGAAAACTGATCTTTAAATTAAATGCTTTTCACTTATATTTATTTTTAATTTGCCAAATAAGATTTTCTAAAGGATGCTTTTAAACAGGAAATGAGAAAGAATAAAAGAAGGACAGAAAAAAATAGGAAGAGGCAGCGAATGAGAAAATGAAGAAGAGATAAAGGAAAATAGAAAGACAGGAAGGAAGGGAGGGAGGGGAATGAAAAACTAAGGAACAAATACATATCAGAATCATGAGGGAAGTGCTTCCCAGATTTATTGCAGTTAATCTTTCAAAAAGTATTAACAGTTTTCCCAATACCACTTTACAGTATTAGAATTATGAATATGAGAAACCTATATTTCAAAGTCAAAACTTCAAATTTAATAGGTAACAGAAAGTTGTGCTCATCAAATCAGAAACACTGCCATCTGCTGACCAAAAAAAAGATATGAGTTTTGCTATTTCTTTAAATGTATAACCAAAATGTTGTAAACTTTGTAATGCATATTATGAAACCTGTATTTATTATCACATTACTATTATAAAAACATTGATTTGTGGCTATAACTAAGTCTGAGAAATATGAGGTATGAAAAGTGCAAAATAAAATATTTTGGTTTCTAGCAAAAGTGCAATTATAATTTTAATTAGTAACCCAAAATATGTAAAACAATTTTTTTCTGATATTCTATCCACAGTCATGTAGCAATTAACAAATGCTTGAGCATTAACTCAAGCCACAGCATTGTTCTAATTTGTAACTCCAATGTAAGAGATTTTTTCTAAAAGTTCATTATTCACCAAAAGTTAGGCTCAACACTCAAGGAAACACATTGGGTTAATAAAATCACAAGGGAAAATGTCTAGATCCTTAAGGGTACTTTGATTTCCTTCTTATGCCATTTCTTTTCCCACGTTAATCAGGAGAAGTGGGTAGGAAAGCACAAACTT
Source organism: Pteropus vampyrus (assembly GCF_000151845.1). NCBI lineage: Eukaryota > Metazoa > Chordata > Mammalia > Chiroptera > Pteropodidae > Pteropus > Pteropus vampyrus. The sequence continues at coordinate 30,518 of NW_011888858.1, forward strand.
TAATGTACTTGAGAAGTAAAGCCACAGTGTTTTCTGATAGATTATGTTGGTAAGTATACGTTTTTTTCCCAGCTTATGAATGTGATCACAAAATTACCAGAAATATTTCTTTCTATGAGTCTCCTAATTGACCTGTTCCTATGTGCAAGGTCTGAATTGATAGACTACAAGACTAACATATTTATTCTGTGCAGAATTTCCTCCCATACTATATCCCCAGCTTTATCTCTTGTCATGCTAGTCTTGCCCTTTATACTCCAGCTATGGGAATTTGCTTGTACCTCAAAGGAAACTTCATGATATTTCACCTCTGTGCCTTTGCTCAAGCTACTGTCTGTGTCTACGATGAAATTATTTCCATGAAGATGTTCTTTCTGACCTACTAAAATCAAAAGAGACACATTTCTTTCATCTCTGTTTCCAGCCTGCACTGCGTATGTATCTATTATTTCATTTACCATGAGAAAGTATTTTCTGTTTCTTAATCTGTCATCCTTGCTTCATAGCGAATTCCATCAAATAAAAAATCTCGATATTTCTCTCCAGATAATCCATGCATAGTACAGAACCTTATGAAGAGAATATTTTAAAATCTTTTAATATTTTAGGAACTCAAACAGCATTTTACTGTCCTGCATCACTTCTGCAATGATGAAAAAATTTCCATAGAAAATATTGACAGCGTATTGGATTTAGTAGTTTGGACTCTTCTGTTCTATGTAATTTATTATCTTGTGATTGCATCTTGCCCCTCTCTCAACTAGAATGTAATCATCTTTGGACTATATATTGCCCACCAAACTAAACATTGTCTGGGGTTCTAAGTAAGTTCTTATTATATATTGTATCATCATATAATCTCAACCAGATTAATAAAAAAAGAAAATTGAAATGTGATGTAACAAGTACTATGTAATCCAAGGATTTAAAAAGTGCAAGTGGAACAAAGAAGACGATGAAATAAATATATTTTAGGAACATTTTGCTTGCAAGTGAATTTCAAAGTATAATTAAGAGTATACTAGATTTACATAGGGATTCCCTACAGATGATGAAGAAGCAGGAAAATGTGTAATTGGTAACTAGCCTGGTAACTAGCAAGTAGATCCAGAACACTATTTTATTTTTTTTAATTCTTAAAGCTCCAAATGGGACATACTTGGGAAACAACAGAAAGGAATGAGAAACTCGTTGATGATCCTGTGTTATAAAACTTAAAGAGAACCAGGTAGTAGTTAATAAATTGAGCCAAATCTCTCAGAGTTCTTGGAGAAAGAAACATCACAGATTGACCAATTTATTTCCTTAATACTCATTTTCAAAGCAATGTAAGAGGTTAGTTCTGGGTACTTCACAAAGGCAAAAGAGAAGAAGCAATCGATGAGGTGTGCAGTGAGATGAAAGGTAGGTTGTCTCTGACCCAGTGTGTCTTTCTTGCCAGGTCAGAAGTTGTCACTTCTACATTATGAAGCCAAATATCAATGGCATTGTCAATAAGTACTATTAAAATCCATAATTATCTAGGAAGTCCTGTAGCCCTTTATATTCTTCACTTAGCAAATCTTTAATGCTTAAATCACCTTGAGAACGTTAGGTATAAAAGAAAGCAAGCTGATCCTTAAGGTACTAGATTTAGAGTAGCAATTTTCTTTTCTTTTTTTTAATGGAGTAAAAATGCTTAACGGATCTACCCTCAATAAAATTTTAAGTACACGATGTAGTATTGTCAACTATAGGCACAATATTGTGTGGCAGATCTCTAGAACATATTCACCTTGTGTAACTGAAACGTTGTGCCCATTGTACACCAACTTCCCATTTTCCCTTTCCCCAACCCCTGGTAATGACCATTCTACTCTCTGTTTCTATGAACTTTACTATTTTAGATACCTCATATAAGTAGAATCATGCAGTGTTTTTCTGTCTGTGACTGGCTTATTTTACTTAACATAATGTCCTCCAGGTGCATTCATGTTATCCCACAAGCAGGATTTTCTTCCTTTTTAAGATTTAATAATAATATTCCATTTCAGGTATACATCATGTTTGGTTTTTTTTTTTTCCATCATTCACTGATAAACATTTATATTGTTTCCATATCTTGGCTATTATGAATAATGTTGCAATGAGCATGAGAATGTAGATATCTCTTTGAGATCCTAATTTCAATTCTTTTGGCTATATACCCAGAAGTGAGGCTGCTGAATTATATGATAGTTCTTTTTTTTTTTTTTTTTTTAGGAAGGAAATAGCATTTGATAAAATTCCACACTTTTTCATGATACAAAACTTTAAACAAACTAGGTACAGAAGGAACTTACTTTAGCATGATGAAGGCCATATATGAAAACATCACAGCTAATATCATTCTCAATGATAAATTTTTCCTCTAAGAAGAAGACAAGTGTGTCTATTCCCATCACTTCTATTCAACATAGTACTGGAAGTCCTAGCCAGAATAATTATGCAGATGAAGAAATAAAAGACATTCACATCAGAAAGGAAGAAGTAAAATTATCCATTTGCAGATGATATGATCCTATATGTAGAAAACTCTAAAGACTATACACACACACACACACACAACTGTTATAATAAACAAAGTCAGTAAAGTTGCACAATACAAAATTAAATACATTTGAATTTAGTTGAGTTTCCATATATTAACAAGAAAATTAATAAAAGTTTTATAATAGTATCAAAAATAAATAAATGCTTAGGAAAAAACGTAACCAAGGAAAGGAAAAACTATAAACTGAAAACTGTGAAATGTCAATGAAAGAAATTAAAGACACAAAAAAATAGAAGGACATTCTATATTTATGGATCATAAGAATTGATATTGTTAAAATGTCCATGTATATCAACATGATCTGCAGTCAAAGCAATCTCTATCAAAATCCCAATGGCATTCTTTACAGAAAAGGAAAAACAATCATAAAATTCATGAGAAACCACAACAGACATCAATTAGCCAAAATAATCTTGAGAAAGAAGAACAAAGCTGGAGACATCACACTTCCTGATATCAAAATATATTACAAAACTACAGAAATTAACATGATGTAGTACTGGCATAAAAACAGACATGTAGACCAATGAAATAGTGCAGAGAGCCCAGAAATAAATCTATGCATATACAGTCAACTGATCTTTGAGAAGGATGCCAAGTATACACAATGAGGTATAAATGGTGTTGGGAAAACTGGATGTACACATACAAAGAATGAGATTTGACTCTTACACAAAAAAAAAAAAAAAAAAAAAATCAACTCAAAATGTATTAAAGGCTTAAATGTAAGACCTGAATATATAAAACTCCTAGAAGAAAAATAGGGGGAAACTATATGGCATTGGTCCTGGAAATGATTCCTTGAATATCACACCAAAAGTACAAGCAACAGAAGCAAAAATAGACAAGTGGAACTATATCAAGTTTCTGTATAGCAAAGGAAACAGAGTGAAAAGGCAACTTATAGAATAGGAGAAAATGTTTACAAAACATATGTATCTGAAAAGGGGTTAAATTTAAAATGTATAAGGAACACTTACAATTCAATAACAAAACAAAACAAAATGAACAAACAAACAAAAAACAAAATATAAATTGAATGAAAAATGAGCTGAGAACTTGATAGACATTTCTCCAAAGAAGATATACAGGTTAAATGGTCAACAAGTAAATAAAAAAATGTTCAACATCACTAATTGTCTGGGAAATGCAAAAACCACAATGCAATACTACTTCACACCTGTTAGTACAGTTATTATAAAAAAAGAAAAAAAAACAATAAGCATTGGTAAGGATGTACAGAAATACTTATATACTGTTGGAACCCTTGTAAACTACTTATGGAAATGTAAAATGATGCATTCATTATAGAATAGAATAACCAAGTACCAGTATCACTGAGAATGGTAGAATGCTCATATAAATGGATCCCAAAACTGGGTGGTAGGGCAAGGAGTAGGGGTAGCTAAAGAGGTAATTTTTATTGGCCAAGGGCATGGGAGATATAGACATAGGAAAAATATTTTGTAAGCACTGGCTTCACTCTTTTTAAGCTCTACAACCGTGCATGCCATTTAACCTCTATGTGTATTGTTTTTCTCATCAGAAAATCAGGGCTAGTATTTATATATGTTTATATTTAATCATTATCAAATCACAAGTAGAACAAGGTTCTTAGTTCCATTTTACCAATAAGGAAGATGAGGCTTAAGAAGCAAATTATTATGCCTACCATCATTAATTCTATTAAATAGGAGAGCTGTGCTTCAAACAAGATTTAGCTTACCACACATTAATTCTCTTACTTCTGCTCCTAAGATCTCCATAAATCTATTTCACTATGTATGATTAGTGCTTGGGAACATGACCTCTAGAGCTAGATTCTTTTGATGCCTAGCCCAGGTCTGCTCGTGTTAGCTGTGCAACCTCGAGCAAAGTACTTGATCTCTCTGTAAATTTTCAAACTATTTCAAAGTAGATTATTTGATTGTTCTCTTTTGTAAAAGGAGGCTAATTATATTATCTACCTCTCAGAAATTAATATATATATATATATATTTGAAAGCAGTACATGGCTCATGGGAAACACTATGTAACATTTTAACTACCACTACAGTATTACTACAAGCATTTTAAGAAATGGGAATACTGAAAAGGAAAAGGCATACCAAAAAGGAATGGTACAAACTCAAAGACAAATTTAAGTGATTCTGCTCATGGCTGATTCTGTTTCAGCCAATCTAATGAATGTCAGAACTAAATTTTTTTCTCAACTTTTGTTATTTGATTTCCCTTCAGCATGGCTTATTTACTTTCATTCTTTAAATGCTTACAAACCTTCAGAATGTAGGAGTAGAAAAGGAAAGCTAAAGTTTGGGCATAAGCAAATAAAATAATCAAAACCAACTACATGAAAAGTATTGGTGCAGAAACAATCAAATGGATCCAGTCACCCTTAGTCTCTGGCAACTAAAAAAAATTTTCTTTTTTTTTTCTATTATGAGACTCGATATCCTCAAAATGGCTTATAAGAGAAACAGAATGCAGGGAGTAAGCAAGAGCAACAGAGATGTGGAGAGGTAGGGAAATGGTGAGAGAGATGGAAGAGTATGTGTGGATGACATGGCAGCAATATTAAAGCAGGGCTATGAGGTTTCCAAAATATTCTATTTCCTTCACAATATACTTCTTTGTGTATAAAAAAAATAAAATTACAAAAAAAAATAGTCTCTGAAAACAAAAGTGCCACCCCTGATTAGAACTGGCATGAGAAAGAACAGAAAAGCTTTAGGCTCAGCTTGAAATCTTAGGGAATAAAAAGCCTTTCAGCAGCAAAAACAAAACATTGTGGAGGAAAGGTAGATTAGTGTGACTTCAGAAATGAGTTCCAAGACCACTGAAGCACAGTGTATTAGCTTTATGATGAGAGCCATTAGCTCTCCACGGACAAACAATATTTCTAAAGAGCTACACTGTGCTGAGAAGAAAATGCAAAGGATCTCAGAACAAAGCTCTGCTTTCTCACAAGATATTAACCTCATTTATACCACTGAGTCCCTATCATTATGCTCATTGCCCTGACTTGGTTCAGTGCATTGATATTTCATTCAGCAGGGTGCGAATTGTGACGACAGAGAAAGGGAACCCCAGAGGCTAGTTTGGAATTATGTTTTTTGTTTTTTGTTTTTTGTTTTATGACCAGCTGCACCTCAGATCAAAGTAAAAGTCTAAGTAACTAGTCTGGGAAAGAATTTCCTAAAAATATTTTCAGAGTCCTTTATCTTGAGGCCAATTCACCACCTATCTGTTTTTAACCTTTTGCAGGTTTCAAGTTCATCTTTTTAAAGCAATTGTAGGTTTTCTTTCCACAGCACAAGTAAACAGAAGTTATACTCTGATGCTTTGGCATATATTACATGTAATATTGTAAAATTGTTATAAATGTCAGTATTTCATTTTAAGAGCTCACAATTAATAAGAAAACAACGACATTAATGTTTAATATATTTGAAACAAAAATATAAACTCATTACACATATTATGCAGACCTTGAAATTGATTTAAGATATATATGTTTAATATATCTTAAAATTTTTATGTAAATCACTAACTACTAATAACGGCAATTTTTTTGGCTTCAAGCCACTTTGCTCTTTGGTCCTCAGAGTAGCTGGACCCATTTAGATTAAGTGTTAATTCTGCCAAATTTATCTCTCCTGTGCGGAGATTTTAGGACAATCTCTTTAGGTGTATTTCTCTGCTCTAACCATCTGATCAACTCAAAGGTTTTCCTTCCAAAGTAACGATAACAATTATCCTCCTCTTCAGTGAATGAAAGGGGTTCAAATGGGGCAGGAAAATTGACAAAGCTCAGTCATAATGTGCAAATGAGAGGTCTGTGATTAGAGTCTCAGTGACAGGAGGGGAAAGGCAGCAGTGGAGTGGGAGTTTGGCAAAAGAGCAAAGGAGATTGAAGAACTCTTCAATATATGAAATTATAACATTACAACAACAACAAATAGTGATATTTCAGCCCTTTAAAATAACACAGTGCAATGGAATAATGGAATATGATAAAATTCTTAACATAATCAATAATCATAATTTACTATTAGTTCTATGAGTTGGAAAACAGTATAATAAAAAAATTAAACTTGGAGAGATTATAACTTAAGTTTCCTTAGCTGGCAAAAATCAAGAAGCTCAGACTTCTTATTCCTTCTAAAGGGTAAAGAAGAATCGGATAGTATGTCTACTTAGTTAGAGATGCAACGATGGCACCTGGATTTATTTGTATTTCTTTGAGATGCAATTCCCCAATTTTTTACCTCACCTCTCTCCCTTCCTTCAAAAGTTTTTTTTAAACCTTTCACTTGCATTTCTGCAACTCCTGGTTTTATGTTGATAGTAAGACTCCTCTGAAAATGGGAGGGAGTGAATGAATTCTTCCCTGTAAACAGGTTACATATAATCCAAACAGCCTCTGTGAAAATAGCTTTTCAATGAAAAAGGTGCTTTTAGACTAGAGTGGTTGTTGAGATTTCATAATCAAGGACCAAGACTGCCAGTCTTTTGAGTCTAAAGGGTAAGTGAGCTCAATCAGCTAAAGAGGCAAAGAACGTGCTCGACACCAATTAAATCTACAGTTTCCTAACTGTCTTAAACTGTTATCCAACAGAGCATGTTTTCAAATTTCCCCATTTTAATTGTGGTTAGAAAATATAGTCATGTGAAGTGAAAGACAACTAAATAACAGAGATGGATTTGGCAAAAATATATAAATGAGCTATGCCTACAGTAATTTAGAGTAAGCTATTTCCATTAAGAGAAGATCCCCGTGGAGTAAAAAGAAAAAAAAAAAAAGTCAGATATAACAAAGAAAATGTTTTTAATATTAAATTTTCCTGAAATATTTAGCTGAAAAATAATAATATCAAAATGCTTTTATATGTTACATTAGCTTTTTCTCTTAATTTTGCATGGTCACAGCCACTGGTTTTCAAGAACATTCCTAAATACTACCAGATGTATTCTATATAATTTATACAATACTTCATATAGACTCTACTTAAGATATTGATGAAATTTCTAAAATATTGTTTTTTTAATTAAAGAAATGAATCTGATGATTAACATTTAGAAATTATTTAGAAAGAGGCATGTTTCAATGTTGATCATTATTGAACAATTATGTCACAAAAACAATAATAGTGCTACTGTTAATAATGATAATAATAATAGTAATACACCACTTATTGAATATTTTCCTGGTGTTAGTAACTGCACAATTATTTTTGTTAATTTGTTATAAAAATTCTGTGATAAAGATAATTTCCTAATTTATAAAATAAAAAATGTATAAATAAATAAAGAAATTTATAAGTATCAGAAATGTTAAGCAAATTGTCCAAAACTACATGATAGACTTGGAATTCAAACCTATGCATATCTACCTCAAATTTAATTTTTTCAACTGAAGTGCTATCTGAAGTCTTAAAAAAAAAAAAAAAACTGAATTGAATGGTCAAAACAAATAGCAACAACTGGAAGCTTGTCAGGATAAAATAACTAAAGCACAGATGAAGAAACACAATGCTAACTCAAAAGAGAAATATGAAAAGATTTAGATAAAAGTTTCTGTACAAAAGCAAAATTTTTAATTAATTTATGAATTTACAAATGTTTATTAAACACTCTATGTACTATTTTTGGCCCTTGGAATATACAAGTAAACAAAACACACAGAAGTTCCTACAACTTGAAAAACAAAACTGCCGTTTACTGAAATGGCATGCAGCTTCACATTGCACGTGAAGTAAAAGCTACATTTTCACCATAGCCTCCAAAACCCCATGGTTGCCCATCTCTGCAGCCTCAAATTCTGACATCACCCTCATTGTCACTGTTTCAGCTACAATTACCTTTTCCACTATCCTCAAAAACACAACGCTCTTCTTGTCTACTGTGTTATCACACATTCCCCTACCTGGAATATTCTCTTTTTTCTTTTTTTTCTTTTTTTCTTTTTTAAACATACTTAAGGACACTGTGTAGATATTTCTTACTCAGAGAGAACTTCCTCAAACTCGATTATAAAGTGTACTCCATTTCCTTGTTGTTGTCCTGTTTTAATCATTTCAATTATTTTTTGTTTCTCTCTACATTATGTAACACTTTGGTATTTTTTAAGCAATTATTTAAAAATCATGAAGATTAACAAAAATGTGTATTTTATTCTCCACTGTGAATTTATAATATTCCTTAGTGCTTGGTACATGTTAGACAATAAACAAATATTTGCTGAATATTTGAATTAATGAAGTTTTATAGTTTTGTAGTATTAAATATTTGCATTTTATAGGTAATTCTTGTAAAGCAATTACTTGACACAAATCAATGTTTTTTGATGAAATAAGTTATAAGGAGACATTATAGATTAGTTTATAAACATTTCATATAGTGTCTTTACACAGTAACACTAAATTAATCTTTTCAAAACTTTTTTTCATGGTTGTAATTTGATGTAAGTATTGAAATTTCTACATGGTGAGCATTTTGTGTATTGCTGAAAGATGGTTGCCTTATTAGTCAAGCAAGGCTTATGGAACAAAAGGAATTTGTAGAACTATCCAGAAATAATTTAAAGAGAAAGTTATTTCTAGCTTCTGCTAAATATATAGAAATCTGGAAAAAGCATTCAACAAAAAAAAAACTCAAAGAAGAATTTGACTTTTTCTCAAATTCTCAAAATCACTTGTCTAACCTCATCAAAAATATGAGCTCATAAAGCAGTCAAAAGCTTAAAACCCAAAAGCATACAAACCACACCAAAGAAAGACTCAGACCTGAGCACTGGCTTACCTGACTGAGGTAGAGCATAGAAAGAAGATGAGGGCACCACAGCATTGAAATATATATATTTCAATTTCAATTTCAATTTCAATTTCAATTTTTTAAAACAAGTTTCTAAAAGTGGAGTGGCAACTGGGATGGGAGTGTAGAACTACTGGTTATTTCACACAAGTGGAATTTGTCCCA